>NC_077230.1:356731718-357034040 GCF_027887165.1 Monodelphis domestica
GAACTAAAGAAAGAGTCCATGCTGTATCCACACCTGCTCTTACCCAGCTCTCATTGTGGTCCCAGGATCTTGGACCGATCTGAATAGAGCTCAACAGGTGGAACTGCATAAGGAGGATACCAGCAGAGACCAGCTTGACAATAGGAAAGAACTTCCTTGGGGAGCAAAATTGGAACTGCCACCTATGGTCATAGAGCCAGACAGGTAGTGGAGAGATTTCTATCATTTCCATTGCCTGAGAGGGATGTCCAATAATAATGCCTTTCTTGGCTTCTATTTTTAATATTAAAGGATTTCTCAACCCCAGGATGAATATTTTTTTCTTTTAGATGTTAATTATATTGTTTTAAAATGTTAATTCTATTCATCGATGCCAGTCAAGTTATTTCTTTTTTTTAAACCCTTATATATATACTGTATATTATATATATGTATATGTATATGTATATATCTGTATCTGTATCTGTATATGTATATATATGTATATATATATATATATATACTTTGTATTGGCTCCAAGGCAGAAGAGTGGTAAGGGCTAGGCAATGGGGGTCAAGTGACTTGCCCAGGTTCACACAGCTGGGAAGTGGCTGAAGCCGGATTCGAACCTAGGACCTCCCACCTCTAGGCTTGGCTCTCAATCCACTGAGCTACCCAGCCGCCCAATCCACTGAGCTACCCAGCCGCCCACCCACCCCCTTAGGATTCTTTACAATATCTAATGATAAATGGTTCTCACGATCAATTTAAGTGTTCATTGAGGAACTTTGTATGGAAATTGAAGTTATGGATCACGAACAAGAGGAAATAATCTCAAACTACAACTCTGCTGTGACTCAGTAATAGTCGCCTTTAGATATTCCATTTTCAAAGAGCCATCATGGAAGTGAGGAATGAGACACAGTGACTCCAAAAGCAAATGTTGACAGCAGTAATAGAAAGTACAGATTTTGGTTGGCTTGTAGTACTTGCCCAGAGTTAGAAAATGAAGAAAAGTCTGGGGTCAGATTTGAACCTACGACCTCTGGTCTTGAGGCCCAGCTCTCTGTCCACTGAGCCACTCAGCTGCGCTCCAACTTCCTTTTCCTGAACTACTCAAGGGTTTTCAACTTTCCCAGGGCTGGTTGGTTTCGTTGTTTGGTAGCTAGGAGCCTGACTACATGGCTTCAAGGCTAAATGGCCACAGGTGCCCAGGCTATTTGGCTTGCTGGAGGCTTCATTCATTAGGACACTCAAAAAGCCTGCTGATCTGAACCATGGACTTCAGGAGAAGCCTGAGCTTCACAAAGCTTCCTTTGACAAAGGGCACTCCATCAACAAGTGCCTTCTTCTTCTGGGACAAGCACAATGGAGAAGCTGGGGAAATGGCTAATCGGTGCCAGTCCCAGCTGATTCAACCCTTTCTGCTGAGCCTCTCTTCCTTCCCTCCGTGGCCACAAAAAGCTCAGCTGAAAACAAGCCATAACCCTTCATGAGGAAGCTCTTCAGTGGGTTGATTTCCAAAGGTGCTGCCTGAGGATAGAAGGAAGGACTTCCCCAAAAGGTCCCCAGGGAGGTACCTGAACTAAAGAAAGAGTCCATGCTGTATCCACACCTGCTCTTACCCAGCTCTCTTTGTGGTCCCAGGATGGCTCCGATCTGAATAGAGCTCAACAGGTGGAACTGCATAAGGAGGATACCAGCAGAGACCAGCTTGACAATAGGAAAGAACTTCCTTGGGGAGCAAAATTGGAACTGCCACCTATGGTCATAGAGCCAGACAGGTAGTGGAGAGATTTCTATCATTTCCATTGCCTGAGAGGGATGTCCAATAATAATTCCTTTCTTGGCTTCTATTTTTAATATTAAAGGGATTTCTCAACCCCAGGATGAATATTTTTTTCTTTTAGATGTTAATTATATTGTTTTAAAATGTTAATTCTATTCATCGATGCCAGTCAAGTTATTTCTTTTTTTTAAACCCTTATATATATACTGTATATTATATATATATGTATATGTATATGTATATATATGTATATGTATATATATGTATATATATGTATATATATATATATATATATATATATATATATATATATATATATATATACTGTGTATTGGCTCCAAGGCAGAAGAGTGGTAAGGGCTAGGCAATGGGGGTCAAGTGACTTGCCCAGGTTCACACAGCTGGGAAGTGGCTGAAGCCGGATTCGAACCTAGGACCTCCCACCTCTAGGCTTGGCTCTCAATCCACTGAGCTACCCAGCCGCCCACCCACCCCCTTAGGATTCTTTACAATATCTAATGATAAATGGTTCTCACGATCAATTTAAGTGTTCATTGAGGAACTTTGTATGGAAATTGAAGTTATGGATCACGAACAAGAGGAAATAATTTCAAACTACAACTCTGCTGTGACTCAGTAATAGTCGCCTTTAGATATTCCATTTTCAAAGAGCCATCATGGAAGTGAGGAATGAGACACAGTGACTCCAAAAGCAAATGTTGACAGCAGTAATAGAAAGTACAGATTTTGGTTGGCTTGTAGTACTTGCCCAGAGTTAGAAAATGAAGAAAAGTCTGGGGTCAGATTTGAACCTACGACCTCTGGTCTTGAGGCCCAGCTCTCTGTCCACTGAGCCACTCAGCTGCGCTCCAACTTCCTTTTCCTGAACTACTCAAGGGTTTTCAACTTTCCCAGGGTTGGTTGGTTTCGTTGTTTGGTAGCTAGGAGCCTGACTACATGGCTTCAAGGCTAAATGGCCACAGGTGCCCAGGCTATTTGGCTTGCTGGAGGCTTCATTCATTAGGACACTCAAAAAGCCTGCTGATCTGAACCATGGACTTCAGGAGAAGCCTGAGCTTCACAAAGCTTCCTTTGACAAAGGGCACTCCATCAACAAGTGCCTTCTTCTTCTGGGACAAGCACAATGGAGAAGCTGGGGAAATGGCTAATCGGTGCCAGTCCCAGCTGATTCAACCCTTTCTGCTGAGCCTCTCTTCCTTCCCTCCGTGGCCACAAAAAGCTCAGCTGAAAACAAGCCATAACCCTTCATGAGGAAGCTCTTCAGTGGGTTGATTTCCAAAGGTGCTGCCTGAGGATAGAAGGAAGGACTTCCCCAAAAGGTCCCCAGGGAGGTACCTGAACTAAAGAAAGAGTCCATGCTGTATCCACACCTGCTCTTACCCAGCTCTCTTTGTGGTCCCAGGATGGCTCCGATCTGAATAGAGCTCAACAGGTGGAACTGCATAAGTAGGATACCAGCAGAGACCAGCTTGACAATAGGAAAGAACTTCCTTGGGGAGCAAAATTGGAACTGCCACCTATGGTCATAGAGCCAGACAGGTAGTGGAGAGATTTCTATCATTTCCATTGCCTGAGAGGGATGTCCAATAATAATTCCTTTCTTGGCTTCTATTTTTAATATTAAAGGGATTTCTCAACCCCAGGATGAATATTTTTTTCTTTTAGATGTTAATTATATTGTTTTAAAATGTTAATTCTATTCATCGATGCCAGTCAAGTTATTTCTTTTTTTTAAACCCTTATATATATACTGTATATTATATATATATGTATATGTATATGTATATATATGTATATGTATATGTATATATATGTATATACATGTATATATATATATACTGTGTATTGGCTCCAAGGCAGAGGAGTGGTAAGGGCTAGGCAATGGGGGTCAAGTGACTTGCCCAGGTTCACACAGCTGGGAAGTGGCTGAAGCCGGATTCGAACCTAGGACCTCCCACCTCTAGGCTTGGCTCTCAATCCACTGAGCTACCCAGCCGCCCAATCCACTGAGCTACCCAGCCGCCCACCCACCCCCTTAGGATTCTTTACAATATCTAATGATAAATGGTTCTCACGATCAATTTAAGTGTTCATTGAGGAACTTTGTATGGAAATTGAAGTTATGGATCACGAACAAGAGGAAATAATCTCAAACTACAACTCTGCTGTGACTCAGTAATAGTCGCCTTTAGATATTCCATTTTCAAAGAGCCATCATGGAAGTGATGAATGAGACACAGTGACTCCAAAAGCAAATGTTGACAGCAGTAATAGAAAGTACAGATTTTGGTTGGCTTGTAGTACTTGCCCAGAGTTAGAAAATGAAGAAAAGTCTGGGGTCAGATTTGAACCTACGACCTCTGGTCTTGAGGCCCAGCTCTCTGTCCACTGAGCCACTCAGCTGCGCTCCAACTTCCTTTTCCTGAACTACTCAAGGGTTTTCAACTTTCCCAGGGTTGGTTGGTTTCGTTGTTTGGTAGCTAGGAGCCTGACTACATGGCTTCAAGGCTAAATGGCCACAGGTGCCCAGGCTATTTGGCTTGCTGGAGGCTTCATTCATTAGGACACTCAAAAAGCCTGCTGATCTGAACCATGGACTTCAGGAGAAGCCTGAGCTTCACAAAGCTTCCTTTGACAAAGGGCACTCCATCAACAAGTGCCTTCTTCTTCTGGGACAAGCACAATGGAGAAGCTGGGGAAATGGCTAATCGGTGCCAGTCCCAGCTGATTCAACCCTTTCTGCTGAGCCTCTCTTCCTTCCCTCCGTGGCCACAAAAAGCTCAGCTGAAAACAAGCCATAACCCTTCATGAGGAAGCTCTTCAGTGGGTTGATTTCCAAAGGTGCTGCCTGAGGATAGAAGGAAGGACTTCCCCAAAAGGTCCCCAGGGAGGTACCTGAACTAAAGAAAGAGTCCATGCTGTATCCACACCTGCTCTTACCCAGCTCTCTTTGTGGTCCCAGGATGGCTCCGATCTGAATAGAGCTCAACAGGTGGAACTGCATAAGGAGGATACCAGCAGAGACCAGCTTGACAATAGGAAAGAACTTCCTTGGGGAGCAAAATTGGAACTGCCACCTATGGTCATAGAGCCAGACAGGTAGTGGAGAGATTTCTATCATTTCCATTGCCTGAGAGGGATGTCCAATAATAATTCCTTTCTTGGCTTCTATTTTTAATATTAAAGGGATTTCTCAACCCCAGGATGAATATTTTTTTCTTTTAGATGTTAATTATATTGTTTTAAAATGTTAATTCTATTCATCGATGCCAGTCAAGTTATTTCTTTTTTTTAAACCCTTATATATATACTGTATATTATATATATGTATATGTATATGTATATATCTGTATCTGTATCTGTATATGTATATATATGTATATATATATATATATATACTGTGTATTGGCTCCAAGGCAGAGGAGTGGTAAGGGCTAGGCAATGGGGGTCAAGTGACTTGCCCAGGTTCACACAGCTGGGAAGTGGCTGAAGCCGGATTCGAACCTAGGACCTCCCACCTCTAGGCTTGGCTCTCAATCCACTGAGCTACCCAGCCGCCCAATCCACTGAGCTACCCAGCCGCCCACCCACCCCCTTAGGATTCTTTACAATATCTAATGATAAATGGTTCTCACGATCAATTTAAGTGTTCATTGAGGAACTTTGTATGGAAATTGAAGTTATGGATCACGAACAAGAGGAAATAATCTCAAACTACAACTCTGCTGTGACTCAGTAATAGTCGCCTTTAGATATTCCATTTTCAAAGAGCCATCATGGAAGTGATGAATGAGACACAGTGACTCCAAAAGCAAATGTTGACAGCAGTAATAGAAAGTACAGATTTTGGTTGGCTTGTAGTACTTGCCCAGAGTTAGAAAATGAAGAAAAGTCTGGGGTCAGATTTGAACCTACGACCTCTGGTCTTGAGGCCCAGCTCTCTGTCCACTGAGCCACTCAGCTGTGCTCCAACTTCCTTTTCCTGAACTACTCAAGGGTTTTCAACTTTCCCAGGGTTGGTTGGTTTCGTTGTTTGGTAGCTAGGAGCCTGACTACATGGCTTCAAGGCTAAATGGCCACAGGTGCCCAGGCTATTTGGCTTGCTGGAGGCTTCATTCATTAGGACACTCAAAAAGCCTGCTGATCTGAACCATGGACTTCAGGAGAAGCCTGAGCTTCACAAAGCTTCCTTTGACAAAGGGCACTCCATCAACAAGTGCCTTCTTCTTCTGGGACAAGCACAATGGAGAAGCTGGGGAAATGGCTAATCGGTGCCAGTCCCAGCTGATTCAACCCTTTCTGCTGAGCCTGTCTTCCTTCCCTCCGTGGCCACAAAAAGCTCAGCTGAAAACAAGCCATAACCCTTCATGAGGAAGCTCTTCAGTGGGTTGATTTCCAAAGGTGCTGCCTGAGGATAGAAGGAAGGACTTCCCCAAAAGGTCCCCAGGGAGGTACCTGAACTAAAGAAAGAGTCCATGCTGTATCCACACCTGCTCTTACCCAGCTCTCATTGTGGTCCCAGGATCTTGGACCGATCTGAATAGAGCTCAACAGGTGGAACTGCATAAGGAGGATACCAGCAGAGACCAGCTTGACAATAGGAAAGAACTTCCTTGGGGAGCAAAATTGGAACTGCCACCTATGGTCATAGAGCCAGACAGGTAGTGGAGAGATTTCTATCATTTCCATTGCCTGAGAGGGATGTCCAATAATAATGCCTTTCTTGGCTTCTATTTTTAATATTAAAGGATTTCTCAACCCCAGGATGAATATTTTTTTCTTTTAGATGTTAATTATATTGTTTTAAAATGTTAATTCTATTCATCGATGCCAGTCAAGTTATTTCTTTTTTTTAAACCCTTATATATATACTGTATATTATATATATGTATATGTATATGTATATATCTGTATCTGTATCTGTATATGTATATATATGTATATATATATATATATATACTGTGTATTGGCTCCAAGGCAGAAGAGTGGTAAGGGCTAGGCAATGGGGGTCAAGTGACTTGCCCAGGTTCACACAGCTGGGAAGTGGCTGAAGCCGGATTCGAACCTAGGACCTCCCACCTCTAGGCTTGGCTCTCAATCCACTGAGCTACCCAGCCGCCCAATCCACTGAGCTACCCAGCCGCCCACCCACCCCCTTAGGATTCTTTACAATATCTAATGATAAATGGTTCTCACGATCAATTTAAGTGTTCATTGAGGAACTTTGTATGGAAATTGAAGTTATGGATCACGAACAAGAGGAAATAATCTCAAACTACAACTCTGCTGTGACTCAGTAATAGTCGCCTTTAGATATTCCATTTTCAAAGAGCCATCATGGAAGTGATGAATGAGACACAGTGACTCCAAAAGCAAATGTTGACAGCAGTAATAGAAAGTACAGATTTTGGTTGGCTTGTAGTACTTGCCCAGAGTTAGAAAATGAAGAAAAGTCTGGGGTCAGATTTGAACCTACGACCTCTGGTCTTGAGGCCCAGCTCTCTGTCCACTGAGCCACTCAGCTGCGCTCCAACTTCCTTTTCCTGAACTACTCAAGGGTTTTCAACTTTCCCAGGGTTGGTTGGTTTCGTTGTTTGGTAGCTAGGAGCCTGACTACATGGCTTCAAGGCTAAATGGCCACAGGTGCCCAGGCTATTTGGCTTGCTGGAGGCTTCATTCATTAGGACACTCAAAAAGCCTGCTGATCTGAACCATGGACTTCAGGAGAAGCCTGAGCTTCACAAAGCTTCCTTTGACAAAGGGCACTCCATCAACAAGTGCCTTCTTCTTCTGGGACAAGCACAATGGAGAAGCTGGGGAAATGGCTAATCGGTGCCAGTCCCAGCTGATTCAACCCTTTCTGCTGAGCCTCTCTTCCTTCCCTCCGTGGCCACAAAAAGCTCAGCTGAAAACAAGCCATAACCCTTCATGAGGAAGCTCTTCAGTGGGTTGATTTCCAAAGGTGCTGCCTGAGGATAGAAGGAAGGACTTCCCCAAAAGGTCCCCAGGGAGGTACCTGAACTAAAGAAAGAGTCCATGCTGTATCCACACCTGCTCTTACCCAGCTCTCTTTGTGGTCCCAGGATGGCTCCGATCTGAATAGAGCTCAACAGGTGGAACTGCATAAGGAGGATACCAGCAGAGACCAGCTTGACAATAGGAAAGAACTTCCTTGGGGAGCAAAATTGGAACTGCCACCTATGGTCATAGAGCCAGACAGGTAGTGGAGAGATTTCTATCATTTCCATTGCCTGAGAGGGATGTCCAATAATAATGCCTTTCTTGGCTTCTATTTTTAATATTAAAGGATTTCTCAACCCCAGGATGAATATTTTTTTCTTTTAGATGTTAATTATATTGTTTTAAAATGTTAATTCTATTCATCGATGCCAGTCAAGTTATTTCTTTTTTTTAAACCCTTATATATATACTGTATATTATATATATGTATATGTATATGTATATATCTGTATCTGTATCTGTATATGTATATATATGTATATATATATATATATATATATACTGTGTATTGGCTCCAAGGCAGAAGAGTGGTAAGGGCTAGGCAATGGGGGTCAAGTGACTTGCCCAGGTTCACACAGCTGGGAAGTGGCTGAAGCCGGATTCGAACCTAGGACCTCCCACCTCTAGGCTTGGCTCTCAATCCACTGAGCTACCCAGCCGCCCAATCCACTGAGCTACCCAGCCGCCCACCCACCCCCTTAGGATTCTTTACAATATCTAATGATAAATGGTTCTCACGATCAATTTAAGTGTTCATTGAGGAACTTTGTATGGAAATTGAAGTTATGGATCACGAACAAGAGGAAATAATCTCAAACTACAACTCTGCTGTGACTCAGTAATAGTCGCCTTTAGATATTCCATTTTCAAAGAGCCATCATGGAAGTGATGAATGAGACACAGTGACTCCAAAAGCAAATGTTGACAGCAGTAATAGAAAGTACAGATTTTGGTTGGCTTGTAGTACTTGCCCAGAGTTAGAAAATGAAGAAAAGTCTGGGGTCAGATTTGAACCTACGACCTCTGGTCTTGAGGCCCAGCTCTCTGTCCACTGAGCCACTCAGCTGTGCTCCAACTTCCTTTTCCTGAACTACTCAAGGGTTTTCAACTTTCCCAGGGTTGGTTGGTTTCGTTGTTTGGTAGCTAGGAGCCTGACTACATGGCTTCAAGGCTAAATGGCCACAGGTGCCCAGGCTATTTGGCTTGCTGGAGGCTTCATTCATTAGGACACTCAAAAAGCCTGCTGATCTGAACCATGGACTTCAGGAGAAGCCTGAGCTTCACAAAGCTTCCTTTGACAAAGGGCACTCCATCAACAAGTGCCTTCTTCTTCTGGGACAAGCACAATGGAGAAGCTGGGGAAATGGCTAATCGGTGCCAGTCCCAGCTGATTCAACCCTTTCTGCTGAGCCTGTCTTCCTTCCCTCCGTGGCCACAAAAAGCTCAGCTGAAAACAAGCCATAACCCTTCATGAGGAAGCTCTTCAGTGGGTTGATTTCCAAAGGTGCTGCCTGAGGATAGAAGGAAGGACTTCCCCAAAAGGTCCCCAGGGAGGTACCTGAACTAAAGAAAGAGTCCATGCTGTATCCACACCTGCTCTTGCCCAGCTCTCATTGTGGTCCCAGGATCTTGGACCGATCTGAATAGAGCTCAACAGGTGGAACTGCATAAGGAGGATACCAGCAGAGACCAGCTTGACAATAGGAAAGAACTTCCTTGGGGAGCAAAATTGGAACTGCCACCTATGGTCATAGAGCCAGACAGGTAGTGGAGAGATTTCTATCATTTCCATTGCCTGAGAGGGATGTCCAATAATAATGCCTTTCTTGGCTTCTATTTTTAATATTAAAGGATTTCTCAACCCCAGGATGAATATTTTTTTCTTTTAGATGTTAATTATATTGTTTTAAAATGTTAATTCTATTCATCGATGCCAGTCAAGTTATTTCTTTTTTTTAAACCCTTATATATATACTGTATATTATATATATGTATATGTATATGTATATATCTGTATCTGTATCTGTATATGTATATATATGTATATATATATATATATATATACTGTGTATTGGCTCCAAGGCAGAAGAGTGGTAAGGGCTAGGCAATGGGGGTCAAGTGACTTGCCCAGGTTCACACAGCTGGGAAGTGGCTGAAGCCGGATTCGAACCTAGGACCTCCCACCTCTAGGCTTGGCTCTCAATCCACTGAGCTACCCAGCCGCCCAATCCACTGAGCTACCCAGCCGCCCACCCACCCCCTTAGGATTCTTTACAATATCTAATGATAAATGGTTCTCACGATCAATTTAAGTGTTCATTGAGGAACTTTGTATGGAAATTGAAGTTATGGATCACGAACAAGAGGAAATAATCTCAAACTACAACTCTGCTGTGACTCAGTAATAGTCGCCTTTAGATATTCCATTTTCAAAGAGCCATCATGGAAGTGATGAATGAGACACAGTGACTCCAAAAGCAAATGTTGACAGCAGTAATAGAAAGTACAGATTTTGGTTGGCTTGTAGTACTTGCCCAGAGTTAGAAAATGAAGAAAAGTCTGGGGTCAGATTTGAACCTACGACCTCTGGTCTTGAGGCCCAGCTCTCTGTCCACTGAGCCACTCAGCTGTGCTCCAACTTCCTTTTCCTGAACTACTCAAGGGTTTTCAACTTTCCCAGGGTTGGTTGGTTTCGTTGTTTGGTAGCTAGGAGCCTGACTACATGGCTTCAAGGCTAAATGGCCACAGGTGCCCAGGCTATTTGGCTTGCTGGAGGCTTCATTCATTAGGACACTCAAAAAGCCTGCTGATCTGAACCATGGACTTCAGGAGAAGCCTGAGCTTCACAAAGCTTCCTTTGACAAAGGGCACTCCATCAACAAGTGCCTTCTTCTTCTGGGACAAGCACAATGGAGAAGCTGGGGAAATGGCTAATCGGTGCCAGTCCCAGCTGATTCAACCCTTTCTGCTGAGCCTCTCTTCCTTCCCTCCGTGGCCACAAAAAGCTCAGCTGAAAACAAGCCATAACCCTTCATGAGGAAGCTCTTCAGTGGGTTGATTTCCAAAGGTGCTGCCTGAGGATAGAAGGAAGGACTTCCCCAAAAGGTCCCCAGGGAGGTACCTGAACTAAAGAAAGAGTCCATGCTGTATCCACACCTGCTCTTACCCAGCTCTCATTGTGGTCCCAGGATCTTGGACCGATCTGAATAGAGCTCAACAGGTGGAACTGCATAAGGAGGATACCAGCAGAGACCAGCTTGACAATAGGAAAGAACTTCCTTGGGGAGCAAAATTGGAACTGCCACCTATGGTCATAGAGCCAGACAGGTAGTGGAGAGATTTCTATCATTTCCATTGCCTGAGAGGGATGTCCAATAATAATGCCTTTCTTGGCTTCTATTTTTAATATTAAAGGATTTCTCAACCCCAGGATGAATATTTTTTTCTTTTAGATGTTAATTATATTGTTTTAAAATGTTAATTCTATTCATCGATGCCAGTCAAGTTATTTCTTTTTTTTAAACCCTTATATATATACTGTATATTATATATATGTATATGTATATGTATATATCTGTATCTGTATCTGTATATGTATATATATGTATATATATATATATATATATACTGTGTATTGGCTCCAAGGCAGAAGAGTGGTAAGGGCTAGGCAATGGGGGTCAAGTGACTTGCCCAGGTTCACACAGCTGGGAAGTGGCTGAAGCCGGATTCGAACCTAGGACCTCCCACCTCTAGGCTTGGCTCTCAATCCACTGAGCTACCCAGCCGCCCAATCCACTGAGCTACCCAGCCGCCCACCCACCCCCTTAGGATTCTTTACAATATCTAATGATAAATGGTTCTCACGATCAATTTAAGTGTTCATTGAGGAACTTTGTATGGAAATTGTAGTTATGGATCACGAACAAGAGGAAATAATCTCAAACTACAACTCTGCTGTGACTCAGTAATAGTCGCCTTTAGATATTCCATTTTCAAAGAGCCATCATGGAAGTGATGAATGAGACACAGTGACTCCAAAAGCAAATGTTGACAGCAGTAATAGAAAGTACAGATTTTGGTTGGCTTGTAGTACTTGCCCAGAGTTAGAAAATGAAGAAAAGTCTGGGGTCAGATTTGAACCTACGACCTCTGGTCTTGAGGCCCAGCTCTCTGTCCACTGAGCCACTCAGCTGCGCTCCAACTTCCTTTTCCTGAACTACTCAAGGGTTTTCAACTTTCCCAGGGTTGGTTGGTTTCGTTGTTTGGTAGCTAGGAGCCTGACTACATGGCTTCAAGGCTAAATGGCCACAGGTGCCCAGGCTATTTGGCTTGCTGGAGGCTTCATTCATTAGGACACTCAAAAAGCCTGCTGATCTGAACCATGGACTTCAGGAGAAGCCTGAGCTTCACAAAGCTTCCTTTGACAAAGGGCACTCCATCAACAAGTGCCTTCTTCTTCTGGGACAAGCACAATGGAGAAGCTGGGGAAATGGCTAATCGGTGCCAGTCCCAGCTGATTCAACCCTTTCTGCTGAGCCTGTCTTCCTTCCCTCCGTGGCCACAAAAAGCTCAGCTGAAAACAAGCCATAACCCTTCATGAGGAAGCTCTTCAGTGGGTTGATTTCCAAAGGTGCTGCCTGAGGATAGAAGGAAGGACTTCCCCAAAAGGTCCCCAGGGAGGTACCTGAACTAAAGAAAGAGTCCATGCTGTATCCACACCTGCTCTTACCCAGCTCTCATTGTGGTCCCAGGATCTTGGACCGATCTGAATAGAGCTCAACAGGTGGAACTGCATAAGGAGGATACCAGCAGAGACCAGCTTGACAATAGGAAAGAACTTCCTTGGGGAGCAAAATTGGAACTGCCACCTATGGTCATAGAGCCAGACAGGTAGTGGAGAGATTTCTATCATTTCCATTGCCTGAGAGGGATGTCCAATAATAATTCCTTTCTTGGCTTCTATTTTTAATATTAAAGGGATTTCTCAACCCCAGGATGAATATTTTTTTCTTTTAGATGTTAATTATATTGTTTTAAAATGTTAATTCTATTCATCGATGCCAGTCAAGTTATTTCTTTTTTTTAAACCCTTATATATATACTGTATATTATATATATGTATATGTATATGTATATATCTGTATCTGTATCTGTATATGTATATATATGTATATATATATATATATATACTGTGTATTGGCTCCAAGGCAGAAGAGTGGTAAGGGCTAGGCAATGGGGGTCAAGTGACTTGCCCAGGTTCACACAGCTGGGAAGTGGCTGAAGCCGGATTCGAACCTACGACCTCCCACCTCTAGGCTTGGCTCTCAATCCACTGAGCTACCCAGCCGCCCACCCACCCCCTTAGGATTCTTTACAATATCTAATGATAAATGGTTCTCACGATCAATTTAAGTGTTCATTGAGGAACTTTGTATGGAAATTGAAGTTATGGATCACGAACAAGAGGAAATAATCTCAAACTACAACTCTGCTGTGACTCAGTAATAGTCGCCTTTAGATATTCCATTTTCAAAGAGCCATCATGGAAGTGATGAATGAGACACAGTGACTCCAAAAGCAAATGTTGACAGCAGTAATAGAAAGTACAGATTTTGGTTGGCTTGTAGTACTTGCCCAGAGTTAGAAAATGAAGAAAAGTCTGGGGTCAGATTTGAACCTACGACCTCTGGTCTTGAGGCCCAGCTCTCTGTCCACTGAGCCACTCAGCTGTGCTCCAACTTCCTTTTCCTGAACTACTCAAGGGTTTTCAACTTTCCCAGGGTTGGTTGGTTTCGTTGTTTGGTAGCTAGGAGCCTGACTACATGGCTTCAAGGCTAAATGGCCACAGGTGCCCAGGCTATTTGGCTTGCTGGAGGCTTCATTCATTAGGACACTCAAAAAGCCTGCTGATCTGAACCATGGACTTCAGGAGAAGCCTGAGCTTCACAAAGCTTCCTTTGACAAAGGGCACTCCATCAACAAGTGCCTTCTTCTTCTGGGACAAGCACAATGGAGAAGCTGGGGAAATGGCTAATCGGTGCCAGTCCCAGCTGATTCAACCCTTTCTGCTGAGCCTGTCTTCCTTCCCTCCGTGGCCACAAAAAGCTCAGCTGAAAACAAGCCATAACCCTTCATGAGGAAGCTCTTCAGTGGGTTGATTTCCAAAGGTGCTGCCTGAGGATAGAAGGAAGGACTTCCCCAAAAGGTCCCCAGGGAGGTACCTGAACTAAAGAAAGAGTCCATGCTGTATCCACACCTGCTCTTACCCAGCTCTCATTGTGGTCCCAGGATCTTGGACCGATCTGAATAGAGCTCAACAGGTGGAACTGCATAAGGAGGATACCAGCAGAGACCAGCTTGACAATAGGAAAGAACTTCCTTGGGGAGCAAAATTGGAACTGCCACCTATGGTCATAGAGCCAGACAGGTAGTGGAGAGATTTCTATCATTTCCATTGCCTGAGAGGGATGTCCAATAATAATGCCTTTCTTGGCTTCTATTTTTAATATTAAAGGATTTCTCAACCCCAGGATGAATATTTTTTTCTTTTAGATGTTAATTATATTGTTTTAAAATGTTAATTCTATTCATCGATGCCAGTCAAGTTATTTCTTTTTTTTAAACCCTTATATATATACTGTATATTATATATATGTATATGTATATGTATATATCTGTATCTGTATCTGTATATGTATATATATGTATATATATATATATACTGTGTATTGGCTCCAAGGCAGAAGAGTGGTAAGGGCTAGGCAATGGGGGTCAAGTGACTTGCCCAGGTTCACACAGCTGGGAAGTGGCTGAAGCCGGATTCGAACCTAGGACCTCCCACCTCTAGGCTTGGCTCTCAATCCACTGAGCAACCCAGCCGCCCAATCCACTGAGCTACCCAGCCGCCCACCCACCCCCTTAGGATTCTTTACAATATCTAATGATAAATGGTTCTCACGATCAATGTAAGTGTTCATTGAGGAACTTTGTATGGAAATTGTAGTTATGGATCACGAACAAGAGGAAATAATCTCAAACTACAACTCTGCTGTGACTCAGTAATAGTCGCCTTTAGATATTCCATTTTCAAAGAGCCATCATGGAAGTGATGAATGAGACACAGTGACTCCAAAAGCAAATGTTGACAGCAGTAATAGAAAGTACAGATTTTGGTTGGCTTGTAGTACTTGCCCAGAGTTAGAAAATGAAGAAAAGTCTGGGGTCAGATTTGAACCTACGACCTCTGGTCTTGAGGCCCAGCTCTCTGTCCACTGAGCCACTCAGCTGCGCTCCAACTTCCTTTTCCTGAACTACTCAAGGGTTTTCAACTTTCCCAGGGTTGGTTGGTTTCGTTGTTTGGTAGCTAGGAGCCTGACTACATGGCTTCAAGGCTAAATGGCCACAGGTGCCCAGGCTATTTGGCTTGCTGGAGGCTTCATTCATTAGGACACTCAAAAAGCCTGCTGATCTGAACCATGGACTTCAGGAGAAGCCTGAGCTTCACAAAGCTTCCTTTGACAAAGGGCACTCCATCAACAAGTGCCTTCTTCTTCTGGGACAAGCACAATGGAGAAGCTGGGGAAATGGCTAATCGGTGCCAGTCCCAGCTGATTCAACCCTTTCTGCTGAGCCTGTCTTCCTTCCCTCCGTGGCCACAAAGAGCTCAGCTGAAAACAAGCCATAACCCTTCATGAGGAAGCTCTTCAGTGGGTTGATTTCCAAAGGTGCTGCCTGAGGATAGAAGGAAGGACTTCCCCAAAAGGTCCCCAGGGAGGTACCTGAACTAAAGAAAGAGTCCATGCTGTATCCACACCTGCTCTTACCCAGCTCTCTTTGTGGTCCCAGGATGGCTCCGATCTGAATAGAGCTCAACAGGTGGAACTGCATAAGGAGGATACCAGCAGAGACCAGCTTGACAATAGGAAAGAACTTCCTTGGGGAGCAAAATTGGAACTGCCACCTATGGTCATAGAGCCAGACAGGTAGTGGAGAGATTTCTATCATTTCCATTGCCTGAGAGGGATGTCCAATAATAATTCCTTTCTTGGCTTCTATTTTTAATATTAAAGGGATTTCTCAACCCCAGGATGAATATTTTTTTCTTTTAGATGTTAATTATATTGTTTTAAAATGTTAATTCTATTCATCGATGCCAGTCAAGTTATTTCTTTTTTTTAAACCCTTATATATATACTGTATATTATATATATGTATATGTATATGTATATATCTGTATATGTATATGTATATATATGTATATATATATACTGTGTATTGGCTCCAAGGCAGAAGAGTGGTAAGGGCTAGGCAATGGGGGTCAAGTGACTTGCCCAGGTTCACACAGCTGGGAAGTGGCTGAAGCCGGATTCGAACCTAGGACCTCCCACCTCTAGGCTTGGCTCTCAATCCACTGAGCTACCCAGCCGCCCACCCACCCCCTTAGGATTCTTTACAATATCTAATGATAAATGGTTCTCACGATCAATTTAAGTGTTCATTGAGGAACTTTGTATGGAAATTGAAGTTATGGATCACAAACAAGAGGAAATAATCTCAAACTACAACTCTGCTGTGACTCAGTAATAGTCGCCTTTAGATATTCCATTTTCAAAGAGCCATCATGGAAGTGATGAATGAGACACAGTGACTCCAAAAGCAAATGTTGACAGCCGTAATAGAAAGTACAGATTTTGGTTGGCTTGTAGTACTTGCCCAGAGTTAGAAAATGAAGAAAAGTCTGGGGTCAGATTTGAACCTACGACCTCTGGTCTTGAGGCCCAGCTCTCTGTCCACTGAGCCACTCAGCTGCGCTCCAACTTCCTTTTCCTGAACTACTCAAGGGTTTTCAACTTTCCCAGGGTTGGTTGGTTTCGTTGTTTGGTAGCTAGGAGCCTGACTACATGGCTTCAAGGCTAAATGGCCACAGGTGCCCAGGCTATTTGGCTTGCTGGAGGCTTCATTCATTAGGACACTCAAAAAGCCTGCTGATCTGAACCATGGACTTCAGGAGAAGCCTGAGCTTCACAAAGCTTCCTTTGACAAAGGGCACTCCATCAACAAGTGCCTTCTTCTTCTGGGACAAGCACAATGGAGAAGCTGGGGAAATGGCTAATCGGTGCCAGTCCCAGCTGATTCAACCCTTTCTGCTGAGCCTGTCTTCCTTCCCTCCGTGGCCACAAAAAGCTCAGCTGAAAACAAGCCATAACCCTTCATGAGGAAGCTCTTCAGTGGGTTGATTTCCAAAGGTGCTGCCTGAGGATAGAAGGAAGGACTTCCCCAAAAGGTCCCCAGGGAGGTACCTGAACTAAAGAAAGAGTCCATGCTGTATCCACACCTGCTCTTACCCAGCTCTCTTTGTGGTCCCAGGATGGCTCCGATCTGAATAGAGCTCAACAGGTGGAACTGCATAAGGAGGATACCAGCAGAGACCAGCTTGACAATAGGAAAGAACTTCCTTGGGGAGCAAAATTGGAACTGCCACCTATGGTCATAGAGCCAGACAGGTAGTGGAGAGATTTCTATCATTTCCATTGCCTGAGAGGGATGTCCAATAATAATTCCTTTCTTGGCTTCTATTTTTAATATTAAAGGGATTTCTCAACCCCAGGATGAATATTTTTTTCTTTTAGATGTTAATTATATTGTTTTAAAATGTTAATTCTATTCATCGATGCCAGTCAAGTTATTTCTTTTTTTTAAACCCTTATATATATACTGTATATTATATATATGTATATGTATATGTATATATATGTATATGTATATATATGTATATATATGTATATATATATATATATATATATATATATACTTTGTATTGGCTCCAAGGCAGAAGAGTGGTAAGGGCTAGGCAATGGGGGTCAAGTGACTTGCCCAGGTTCACACAGCTGGGAAGTGGCTGAAGCCGGATTCGAACCTAGGACCTCCCACCTCTAGGCTTGGCTCTCAATCCACTGAGCTACCCAGCCGCCCAATCCACTGAGCTACCCAGCCGCCCAATCCACTGAGCTACCCAGCCGCCCACCCACCCCCTTAGGATTCTTTACAATATCTAATGATAAATGGTTCTCACGATCAATTTAAGTGTTCATTGAGGAACTTTGTATGGAAATTGAAGTTATGGATCACGAACAAGAGGAAATAATCTCAAACTACAACTCTGCTGTGACTCAGTAATAGTCGCCTTTAGATATTCCATTTTCAAAGAGCCATCATGGAAGTGATGAATGAGACACAGTGACTCCAAAAGCAAATGTTGACAGCAGTAATAGAAAGTACAGATTTTGGTTGGCTTGTAGTACTTGCCCAGAGTTAGAAAATGAAGAAAAGTCTGGGGTCAGATTTGAACCTACGACCTCTGGTCTTGAGGCCCAGCTCTCTGTCCACTGAGCCACTCAGCTGTGCTCCAACTTCCTTTTCCTGAACTACTCAAGGGTTTTCAACTTTCCCAGGGTTGGTTGGTTTCGTTGTTTGGTAGCTAGGAGCCTGACTACATGGCTTCAAGGCTAAATGGCCACAGGTGCCCAGGCTATTTGGCTTGCTGGAGGCTTCATTCATTAGGACACTCAAAAAGCCTGCTGATCTGAACCATGGACTTCAGGAGAAGCCTGAGCTTCACAAAGCTTCCTTTGACAAAGGGCACTCCATCAACAAGTGCCTTCTTCTTCTGGGACAAGCACAATGGAGAAGCTGGGGAAATGGCTAATCGGTGCCAGTCCCAGCTGATTCAACCCTTTCTGCTGAGCCTCTCTTCCTTCCCTCCGTGGCCACAAAAAGCTCAGCTGAAAACAAGCCATAACCCTTCATGAGGAAGCTCTTCAGTGGGTTGATTTCCAAAGGTGCTGCCTGAGGATAGAAGGAAGGACTTCCCCAAAAGGTCCCCAGGGAGGTACCTGAACTAAAGAAAGAGTCCATGCTGTATCCACACCTGCTCTTACCCAGCTCTCTTTGTGGTCCCAGGATGGCTCCGATCTGAATAGAGCTCAACAGGTGGAACTGCATAAGGAGGATACCAGCAGAGACCAGCTTGACAATAGGAAAGAACTTCCTTGGGGAGCAAAATTGGAACTGCCACCTATGGTCATAGAGCCAGACAGGTAGTGGAGAGATTTCTATCATTTCCATTGCCTGAGAGGGATGTCCAATAATAATTCCTTTCTTGGCTTCTATTTTTAATATTAAAGGGATTTCTCAACTCCAGGATGAATATTTTTTTCTTTTAGATGTTAATTATATTGTTTTAAAATGTTAATTCTATTCATCGATGCCAGTCAAGTTATTTCTTTTTTTTAAACCCTTATATATATACTGTATATTATATATATGTATATGTATATGTATATATCTGTATATGTATATGTATATATATGTATATATATATACTGTGTATTGGCTCCAAGGCAGAAGAGTGGTAAGGGCTAGGCAATGGGGGTCAAGTGACTTGCCCAGGTTCACACAGCTGGGAAGTGGCTGAAGCCGGATTCGAACCTAGGACCTCCCACCTCTAGGCTTGGCTCTCAATCCACTGAGCTACCCAGCCGCCCACCCACCCCCTTAGGATTCTTTACAATATCTAATGATAAATGGTTCTCACGATCAATTTAAGTGTTCATTGAGGAACTTTGTATGGAAATTGAAGTTATGGATCACAAACAAGAGGAAATAATCTCAAACTACAACTCTGCTGTGACTCAGTAATAGTCGCCTTTAGATATTCCATTTTCAAAGAGCCATCATGGAAGTGATGAATGAGACACAGTGACTCCAAAAGCAAATGTTGACAGCAGTAATAGAAAGTACAGATTTTGGTTGGCTTGTAGTACTTGCCCAGAGTTAGAAAATGAAGAAAAGTCTGGGGTCAGATTTGAACCTACGACCTCTGGTCTTGAGGCCCAGCTCTCTGTCCACTGAGCCACTCAGCTGCGCTCCAACTTCCTTTTCCTGAACTACTCAAGGGTTTTCAACTTTCCCAGGGTTGGTTGGTTTCGTTGTTTGGTAGCTAGGAGCCTGACTACATGGCTTCAAGGCTAAATGGCCACAGGTGCCCAGGCTATTTGGCTTGCTGGAGGCTTCATTCATTAGGACACTCAAAAAGCCTGCTGATCTGAACCATGGACTTCAGGAGAAGCCTGAGCTTCACAAAGCTTCCTTTGACAAAGGGCACTCCATCAACAAGTGCCTTCTTCTTCTGGGAAAAGCACAATGGAGAAGCTGGGGAAATGGCTAATCGGTGCCAGTCCCAGCTGATTCAACCCTTTCTGCTGAGCCTCTCTTCCTTCCCTCCGTGGCCACAAAGAGCTCAGCTGAAAACAAGCCATAACCCTTCATGAGGAAGCTCTTCAGTGGGTTGATTTCCAAAGGTGCTGCCTGAGGATAGAAGGAAGGACTTCCCCAAAAGGTCCCCAGGGAGGTACCTGAACTAAAGAAAGAGTCCATGCTGTATCCACACCTGCTCTTACCCAGCTCTCATTGTGGTCCCAGGATCTTGGACTGATCTGAATAGAGCTCAACAGGTGGAACTGCATAAGGAGGATACCAGCAGAGACCAGCTTGACAATAGGAAAGAACTTCCTTGGGGAGCAAAATTGGAACTGCCACCTATGGTCATAGAGCCAGACAGGTAGTGGAGAGATTTCTATCATTTCCATTGCCTGACAGGGATGTCCAATAATAATGCCTTTCTTGGCTTCTATTTTTAATATTAAAGGATTTCTCAACCCCAGGATGAATATTTTTTTCTTTTAGATGTTAATTATATTGTTTTAAAATGTTAATTCTATTCATCGATGCCAGTCAAGTTATTTCTTTTTTTTAAACCCTTATATATATACTGTATATTATATATATGTATATGTATATGTATATATCTGTATCTGTATCTGTATATGTATATATATGTATATATATATATATACTTTGTATTGGCTCCAAGGCAGAAGAGTGGTAAGGGCTAGGCAATGGGGGTCAAGTGACTTGCCCAGGTTCACACAGCTGGGAAGTGGCTGAAGCCGGATTCGAACCTAGGACCTCCCACCTCTAGGCTTGGCTCTCAATCCACTGAGCTACCCAGCCGCCCAATCCACTGAGCTACCCAGCCGCCCACCCACCCCCTTAGGATTCTTTACAATATCTAATGATAAATGGTTCTCACGATCAATTTAAGTGTTCATTGAGGAACTTTGTATGGAAATTGAAGTTATGGATCACGAACAAGAGGAAATAATCTCAAACTACAACTCTGCTGTGACTCAGTAATAGTCGCCTTTAGATATTCCATTTTCAAAGAGCCATCATGGAAGTGAGGAATGAGACACAGTGACTCCAAAAGCAAATGTTGACAGCAGTAATAGAAAGTACAGATTTTGGTTGGCTTGTAGTACTTGCCCAGAGTTAGAAAATGAAGAAAAGTCTGGGGTCAGATTTGAACCTACGACCTCTGGTCTTGAGGGCCAGCTCTCTGTCCACTGAGCCACTCAGCTGCGCTCCAACTTCCTTTTCCTGAACTACTCAAGGGTTTTCAACTTTCCCAGGGCTGGTTGGTTTCGTTGTTTGGTAGCTAGGAGCCTGACTACATGGCTTCAAGGCTAAATGGCCACAGGTGCCCAGGCTATTTGGCTTGCTGGAGGCTTCATTCATTAGGACACTCAAAAAGCCTGCTGATCTGAACCATGGACTTCAGGAGAAGCCTGAGCTTCACAAAGCTTCCTTTGACAAAGGGCACTCCATCAACAAGTGCCTTCTTCTTCTGGGACAAGCACAATGGAGAAGCTGGGGAAATGGCTAATCGGTGCCAGTCCCAGCTGATTCAACCCTTTCTGCTGAGCCTCTCTTCCTTCCCTCCGTGGCCACAAAAAGCTCAGCTGAAAACAAGCCATAACCCTTCATGAGGAAGCTCTTCAGTGGGTTGATTTCCAAAGGTGCTGCCTGAGGATAGAAGGAAGGACTTCCCCAAAAGGTCCCCAGGGAGGTACCTGAACTAAAGAAAGAGTCCATGCTGTATCCACACCTGCTCTTACCCAGCTCTCTTTGTGGTCCCAGGATGGCTCCGATCTGAATAGAGCTCAACAGGTGGAACTGCATAAGGAGGATACCAGCAGAGACCAGCTTGACAATAGGAAAGAACTTCCTTGGGGAGCAAAATTGGAACTGCCACCTATGGTCATAGAGCCAGACAGGTAGTGGAGAGATTTCTATCATTTCCATTGCCTGAGAGGGATGTCCAATAATAATTCCTTTCTTGGCTTCTATTTTTAATATTAAAGGGATTTCTCAACCCCAGGATGAATATTTTTTTCTTTTAGATGTTAATTATATTGTTTTAAAATGTTAATTCTATTCATCGATGCCAGTCAAGTTATTTCTTTTTTTTAAACCCTTATATATATACTGTATATTATATATATATGTATATGTATATATATGTATATATATATATATATATATATATATATATATATATATATATATACTGTGTATTGGCTCCAAGGCAGAAGAGTGGTAAGGGCTAGGCAATGGGGGTCAAGTGACTTGCCCAGGTTCACACAGCTGGGAAGTGGCTGAAGCCGGATTCGAACCTAGGACCTCCCACCTCTAGGCTTGGCTCTCAATCCACTGAGCTACCCAGCCGCCCACCCACCCCCTTAGGATTCTTTACAATATCTAATGATAAATGGTTCTCACGATCAATTTAAGTGTTCATTGAGGAACTTTGTATGGAAATTGAAGTTATGGATCACGAACAAGAGGAAATAATCTCAAACTACAACTCTGCTGTGACTCAGTAATAGTCGCCTTTAGATATTCCATTTTCAAAGAGCCATCATGGAAGTGATGAATGAGACACAGTGACTCCAAAAGCAAATGTTGACAGCAGTAATAGAAAGTACAGATTTTGGTTGGCTTGTAGTACTTGCCCAGAGTTAGAAAATGAAGAAAAGTCTGGGGTCAGATTTGAACCTACGACCTCTGGTCTTGAGGCCCAGCTCTCTGTCCACTGAGCCACTCAGCTGCGCTCCAACTTCCTTTTCCTGAACTACTCAAGGGTTTTCAACTTTCCCAGGGTTGGTTGGTTTCGTTGTTTGGTAGCTAGGAGCCTGACTACATGGCTTCAAGGCTAAATGGCCACAGGTGCCCAGGCTATTTGGCTTGCTGGAGGCTTCATTCATTAGGACACTCAAAAAGCCTGCTGATCTGAACCATGGACTTCAGGAGAAGCCTGAGCTTCACAAAGCTTCCTTTGACAAAGGGCACTCCATCAACAAGTGCCTTCTTCTTCTGGGACAAGCACAATGGAGAAGCTGGGGAAATGGCTAATCGGTGCCAGTCCCAGCTGATTCAACCCTTTCTGCTGAGCCTGTCTTCCTTCCCTCCGTGGCCACAAAAAGCTCAGCTGAAAACAAGCCATAACCCTTCATGAGGAAGCTCTTCAGTGGGTTGATTTCCAAAGGTGCTGCCTGAGGATAGAAGGAAGGACTTCCCCAAAAGGTCCCCAGGGAGGTACCTGAACTAAAGAAAGAGTCCATGCTGTATCCACACCTGCTCTTACCCAGCTCTCTTTGTGGTCCCAGGATGGCTCCGATCTGAATAGAGCTCAACAGGTGGAACTGCATAAGGAGGATACCAGCAGAGACCAGCTTGACAATAGGAAAGAACTTCCATGGGGAGCAAAATTGGAACTGCCACCTATGGTCATAGAGCCAGACAGGTAGTGGAGAGATTTCTATCATTTCCATTGCCTGAGAGGGATGTCCAATAATAATTCCTTTCTTGGCTTCTATTTTTAATATTAAAGGGATTTCTCAACCCCAGGATGAATATTTTTTCTTTTAGATGTTAATTATATTGTTTTAAAATGTTAATTCTATTCATCGATGCCAGTCAAGTTATTTCTTTTTTTTAAACCCTTATATATATACTGTATATTATATATATGTATATGTATATGTATATATATGTATATGTATATATATGTATATATATGTATATATATATATATATATACTTTGTATTGGCTCCAAGGCAGAAGAGTGGTAAGGGCTAGGCAATGGGGGTCAAGTGACTTGCCCAGGTTCACACAGCTGGGAAGTGGCTGAAGCCGGATTCGAACCTAGGACCTCCCACCTCTAGGCTTGGCTCTCAATCCACTGAGCTACCCAGCCGCCCAATCCACTGAGCTACCCAGCCGCCCAATCCACTGAGCTACCCAGCCGCCCACCCACCCCCTTAGGATTCTTTACAATATCTAATGATAAATGGTTCTCACGATCAATTTAAGTGTTCATTGAGGAACTTTGTATGGAAATTGAAGTTATGGATCACAAACAAGAGGAAATAATCTCAAACTACAACTCTGCTGTGACTCAGTAATAGTCGCCTTTAGATATTCCATTTTCAAAGAGCCATCATGGAAGTGATGAATGAGACACAGTGACTCCAAAAGCAAATGTTGACAGCAGTAATAGAAAGTACAGATTTTGGTTGGCTTGTAGTACTTGCCCAGAGTTAGAAAATGAAGAAAAGTCTGGGGTCAGATTTGAACCTACGACCTCTGGTCTTGAGGCCCAGCTCTCTGTCCACTGAGCCACTCAGCTGTGCTCCAACTTCCTTTTCCTGAACTACTCAAGGGTTTTCAACTTTCCCAGGGTTGGTTGGTTTCGTTGTTTGGTAGCTAGGAGCCTGACTACATGGCTTCAAGGCTAAATGGCCACAGGTGCCCAGGCTATTTGGCTTGCTGGAGGCTTCATTCATTAGGACACTCAAAAAGCCTGCTGATCTGAACCATGGACTTCAGGAGAAGCCTGAGCTTCACAAAGCTTCCTTTGACAAAGGGCACTCCATCAACAAGTGCCTTCTTCTTCTGGGACAAGCACAATGGAGAAGCTGGGGAAATGGCTAATCGGTGCCAGTCCCAGCTGATTCAACCCTTTCTGCTGAGCCTCTCTTCCTTCCCTCCGTGGCCACAAAAAGCTCAGCTGAAAACAAGCCATAACCCTTCATGAGGAAGCTCTTCAGTGGGTTGATTTCCAAAGGTGCTGCCTGAGGATAGAAGGAAGGACTTCCCCAAAAGGTCCCCAGGGAGGTACCTGAACTAAAGAAAGAGTCCATGCTGTATCCACACCTGCTCTTACCCAGCTCTCTTTGTGGTCCCAGGATGGCTCCGATCTGAATAGAGCTCAACAGGTGGAACTGCATAAGGAGGATACCAGCAGAGACCAGCTTGACAATAGGAAAGAACTTCCTTGGGGAGCAAAATTGGAACTGCCACCTATGGTCATAGAGCCAGACAGGTAGTGGAGAGATTTCTATCATTTCCATTGCCTGAGAGGGATGTCCAATAATAATTCCTTTCTTGGCTTCTATTTTTAATATTAAAGGGATTTCTCAACCCCAGGATGAATATTTTTTTCTTTTAGATGTTAATTATATTGTTTTAAAATGTTAATTCTATTCATCGATGCCAGTCAAGTTATTTCTTTTTTTTAAACCCTTATATATATACTGTATATTATATATATATGTATATGTATATGTATATATATGTATATGTATATATATGTATATATATGTATATATATATATATATATATATATATACTGTGTATTGGCTCCAAGGCAGAAGAGTGGTAAGGGCTAGGCAATGGGGGTCAAGTGACTTGCCCAGGTTCACACAGCTGGGAAGTGGCTGAAGCCGGATTCGAACCTAGGACCTCCCACCTCTAGGCTTGGCTCTCAATCCACTGAGCTACCCAGCCGCCCACCCACCCCCTTAGGATTCTTTACAATATCTAATGATAAATGGTTCTCACGATCAATTTAAGTGTTCATTGAGGAACTTTGTATGGAAATTGAAGTTATGGATCACGAACAAGAGGAAATAATCTCAAACTACAACTCTGCTGTGACTCAGTAATAGTCGCCTTTAGATATTCCATTTTCAAAGAGCCATCATGGAAGTGATGAATGAGACACAGTGACTCCAAAAGCAAATGTTGACAGCAGTAATAGAAAGTACAGATTTTGGTTGGCTTGTAGTACTTGCCCAGAGTTAGAAAATGAAGAAAAGTCTGGGGTCAGATTTGAACCTACGACCTCTGGTCTTGAGGCCCAGCTCTCTGTCCACTGAGCCACTCAGCTGCGCTCCAACTTCCTTTTCCTGAACTACTCAAGGGTTTTCAACTTTCCCAGGGTTGGTTGGTTTCGTTGTTTGGTAGCTAGGAGCCTGACTACATGGCTTCAAGGCTAAATGGCCACAGGTGCCCAGGCTATTTGGCTTGCTGGAGGCTTCATTCATTAGGACACTCAAAAAGCCTGCTGATCTGAACCATGGACTTCAGGAGAAGCCTGAGCTTCACAAAGCTTCCTTTGACAAAGGGCACTCCATCAACAAGTGCCTTCTTCTTCTGGGACAAGCACAATGGAGAAGCAGGGGAAATGGCTAATCGGTGCCAGTCCCAGCTGATTCAACCCTTTCTGCTGAGCCTCTCTTCCTTCCCTCCGTGGCCACAAAAAGCTCAGCTGAAAACAAGCCATAACCCTTCATGAGGAAGCTCTTCAGTGGGTTGATTTCCAAAGGTGCTGCCTGAGGATAGAAGGAAGGACTTCCCCAAAAGGTCCCCAGGGAGGTACCTGAACTAAAGAAAGAGTCCATGCTGTATCCACACCTGCTCTTACCCAGCTCTCTTTGTGGTCCCAGGATGGCTCCGATCTGAATAGAGCTCAACAGGTGGAACTGCATAAGGAGGATACCAGCAGAGACCAGCTTGACAATAGGAAAGAACTTCCTTGGGGAGCAAAATTGGAACTGCCACCTATGGTCATAGAGCCAGACAGGTAGTGGAGAGATTTCTATCATTTCCATTGCCTGAGAGGGATGTCCAATAATAATTCCTTTCTTGGCTTCTATTTTTAATATTAAAGGGATTTCTCAACCCCAGGATGAATATTTTTTTCTTTTAGATGTTAATTATATTGTTTTAAAATGTTAATTCTATTCATCGATGCCAGTCAAGTTATTTCTTTTTTTTAAACCCTTATATATATACTGTATATTATATATATGTATATGTATATGTATATATATGTATATGTATATATATGTATATATATGTATATATATATATATATATATATATATATATATATACTTTGTATTGGCTCCAAGGCAGAAGAGTGGTAAGGGCTAGGCAATGGGGGTCAAGTGACTTGCCCAGGTTCACACAGCTGGGAAGTGGCTGAAGCCGGATTCGAACCTAGGACCTCCCACCTCTAGGCTTGGCTCTCAATCCACTGAGCTACCCAGCCGCCCAATCCACTGAGCTACCCAGCCGCCCAATCCACTGAGCTACCCAGCCGCCCACCCACCCCCTTAGGATTCTTTACAATATCTAATGATAAATGGTTCTCACGATCAATTTAAGTGTTCATTGAGGAACTTTGTATGGAAATTGAAGTTATGGATCACAAACAAGAGGAAATAATCTCAAACTACAACTCTGCTGTGACTCAGTAATAGTCGCCTTTAGATATTCCATTTTCAAAGAGCCATCATGGAAGTGATGAATGAGACACAGTGACTCCAAAAGCAAATGTTGACAGCAGTAATAGAAAGTACAGATTTTGGTTGGCTTGTAGTACTTGCCCAGAGTTAGAAAATGAAGAAAAGTCTGGGGTCAGATTTGAACCTACGACCTCTGGTCTTGAGGCCCAGCTCTCTGTCCACTGAGCCACTCAGCTGCGCTCCAACTTCCTTTTCCTGAACTACTCAAGGGTTTTCAACTTTCCCAGGGTTGGTTGGTTTCGTTGTTTGGTAGCTAGGAGCCTGACTACATGGCTTCAAGGCTAAATGGCCACAGGTGCCCAGGCTATTTGGCTTGCTGGAGGCTTCATTCATTAGGACACTCAAAAAGCCTGCTGATCTGAACCATGGACTTCAGGAGAAGCCTGAGCTTCACAAAGCTTCCTTTGACAAAGGGCACTCCATCAACAAGTGCCTTCTTCTTCTGGGACAAGCACAATGGAGAAGCAGGGGAAATGGCTAATCGGTGCCAGTCCCAGCTGATTCAACCCTTTCTGCTGAGCCTCTCTTCCTTCCCTCCGTGGCCACAAAAAGCTCAGCTGAAAACAAGCCATAACCCTTCATGAGGAAGCTCTTCAGTGGGTTGATTTCCAAAGGTGCTGCCTGAGGATAGAAGGAAGGACTTCCCCAAAAGGTCCCCAGGGAGGTACCTGAACTAAAGAAAGAGTCCATGCTGTATCCACACCTGCTCTTACCCAGCTCTCTTTGTGGTCCCAGGATGGCTCCGATCTGAATAGAGCTCAACAGGTGGAACTGCATAAGGAGGATACCAGCAGAGACCAGCTTGACAATAGGAAAGAACTTCCTTGGGGAGCAAAATTGGAACTGCCACCTATGGTCATAGAGCCAGACAGGTAGTGGAGAGATTTCTATCATTTCCATTGCCTGAGAGGGATGTCCAATAATAATTCCTTTCTTGGCTTCTATTTTTAATATTAAAGGGATTTCTCAACCCCAGGATGAATATTTTTTTCTTTTAGATGTTAATTATATTGTTTTAAAATGTTAATTCTATTCATCGATGCCAGTCAAGTTATTTCTTTTTTTTAAACCCTTATATATATACTGTATATTATATATATGTATATGTATATGTATATATATGTATATGTATATATATGTATATATATGTATATATATATATATATATATATATATATATATATACTTTGTATTGGCTCCAAGGCAGAAGAGTGGTAAGGGCTAGGCAATGGGGGTCAAGTGACTTGCCCAGGTTCACACAGCTGGGAAGTGGCTGAAGCCGGATTCGAACCTAGGACCTCCCACCTCTAGGCTTGGCTCTCAATCCACTGAGCTACCCAGCCGCCCAATCCACTGAGCTACCCAGCCGCCCAATCCACTGAGCTACCCAGCCGCCCACCCACCCCCTTAGGATTCTTTACAATATCTAATGATAAATGGTTCTCACGATCAATTTAAGTGTTCATTGAGGAACTTTGTATGGAAATTGAAGTTATGGATCACGAACAAGAGGAAATCATCTCAAACTACAACTCTGCTGTGACTCAGTAATAGTCGCCTTTAGATATTCCATTTTCAAAGAGCCATCATGGAAGTGAGGAATGAGACACAGTGACTCCAAAAGCAAATGTTGACAGCAGTAATAGAAAGTACAGATTTTGGTTGGCTTGTAGTACTTGCCCAGAGTTAGAAAATGAAGAAAAGTCTGGGGTCAGATTTGAACCTACGACCTCTGGTCTTGAGGCCCAGCTCTCTGTCCACTGAGCCACTCAGCTGCGCTCCAACTTCCTTTTCCTGAACTACTCAAGGGTTTTCAACTTTCCCAGGGTTGGTTGGTTTCGTTGTTTGGTAGCTAGGAGCCTGACTACATGGCTTCAAGGCTAAATGGCCACAGGTGCCCAGGCTATTTGGCTTGCTGGAGGCTTCATTCATTAGGACACTCAAAAAGCCTGCTGATCTGAACCATGGACTTCAGGAGAAGCCTGAGCTTCACAAAGCTTCCTTTGACAAAGGGCACTCCATCAACAAGTGCCTTCTTCTTCTGGGACAAGCACAATGGAGAAGCTGGGGAAATGGCTAATCGGTGCCAGTCCCAGCTGATTCAACCCTTTCTGCTGAGCCTCTCTTCCTTCCCTCCGTGGCCACAAAAAGCTCAGCTGAAAACAAGCCATAACCCTTCATGAGGAAGCTCTTCAGTGGGTTGATTTCCAAAGGTGCTGCCTGAGGATAGAAGGAAGGACTTCCCCAAAAGGTCCCCAGGGAGGTACCTGAACTAAAGAAAGAGTCCATGCTGTATCCACACCTGCTCTTACCCAGCTCTCTTTGTGGTCCCAGGATGGCTCCGATCTGAATAGAGCTCAACAGGTGGAACTGCATAAGGAGGATACCAGCAGAGACCAGCTTGACAATAGGAAAGAACTTCCTTGGGGAGCAAAATTGGAACTGCCACCTATGGTCATAGAGCCAGACAGGTAGTGGAGAGATTTCTATCATTTCCATTGCCTGAGAGGGATGTCCAATAATAATTCCTTTCTTGGCTTCTATTTTTAATATTAAAGGGATTTCTCAACCCCAGGATGAATATTTTTTTCTTTTAGATGTTAATTATATTGTTTTAAAATGTTAATTCTATTCATCGATGCCAGTCAAGTTATTTCTTTTTTTTAAACCCTTATATATATACTGTATATTATATATATGTATATGTATATGTATATATCTGTATATGTATATGTATATATATGTATATATATATACTGTGTATTGGCTCCAAGGCAGAAGAGTGGTAAGGGCTAGGCAATGGGGGTCAAGTGACTTGCCCAGGTTCACACAGCTGGGAAGTGGCTGAAGCCGGATTCGAACCTAGGACCTCCCACCTCTAGGCTTGGCTCTCAATCCACTGAGCTACCCAGCCGCCCACCCACCCCCTTAGGATTCTTTACAATATCTAATGATAAATGGTTCTCACGATCAATTTAAGTGTTCATTGAGGAACTTTGTATGGAAATTGAAGTTATGGATCACAAACAAGAGGAAATAATCTCAAACTACAACTCTGCTGTGACTCAGTAATAGTCGCCTTTAGATATTCCATTTTCAAAGAGCCATCATGGAAGTGATGAATGAGACACAGTGACTCCAAAAGCAAATGTTGACAGCAGTAATAGAAAGTACAGATTTTGGTTGGCTTGTAGTACTTGCCCAGAGTTAGAAAATGAAGAAAAGTCTGGGGTCAGATTTGAACCTACGACCTCTGGTCTTGAGGGCCAGCTCTCTGTCCACTGAGCCACTCAGCTGCGCTCCAACTTCCTTTTCCTGAACTACTCAAGGGTTTTCAACTTTCCCAGGGTTGGTTGGTTTCGTTGTTTGGTAGCTAGGAGCCTGACTACATGGCTTCAAGGCTAAATGGCCACAGGTGCCCAGGCTATTTGGCTTGCTGGAGGCTTCATTCATTAGGACACTCAAAAAGCCTGCTGATCTGAACCATGGACTTCAGGAGAAGCCTGAGCTTCACAAAGCTTCCTTTGACAAAGGGCACTCCATCAACAAGTGCCTTCTTCTTCTGGGACAAGCACAATGGAGAAGCTGGGGAAATGGCTAATCGGTGCCAGTCCCAGCTGATTCAACCCTTTCTGCTGAGCCTCTCTTCCTTCCCTCCGTGGCCACAAAAAGCTCAGCTGAAAACAAGCCATAACCCTTCATGAGGAAGCTCTTCAGTGGGTTGATTTCCAAAGGTGCTGCCTGAGGATAGAAGGAAGGACTTCCCCAAAAGGTCCCCAGGGAGGTACCTGAACTAAAGAAAGAGTCCATGCTGTATCCACACCTGCTCTTACCCAGCTCTCTTTGTGGTCCCAGGATGGCTCCGATCTGAATAGAGCTCAACAGGTGGAACTGCATAAGGAGGATACCAGCAGAGACCAGCTTGACAATAGGAAAGAACTTCCTTGGGGAGCAAAATTGGAACTGCCACCTATGGTCATAGAGCCAGACAGGTAGTGGAGAGATTTCTATCATTTCCATTGCCTGAGAGGGATGTCCAATAATAATTCCTTTCTTGGCTTCTATTTTTAATATTAAAGGGATTTCTCAACCCCAGGATGAATATTTTTTTCTTTTAGATGTTAATTATATTGTTTTAAAATGTTAATTCTATTCATCGATGCCAGTCAAGTTATTTCTTTTTTTTAAACCCTTATATATATACTGTATATTATATATATGTATATGTATATGTATATATATGTATATGTATATGTATATATATGTATATATATATATATATATATATATATATATATATATACTGTGTATTGGCTCCAAGGCAGAAGAGTGGTAAGGGCTAGGCAATGGGGGTCAAGTGACTTGCCCAGGTTCACACAGCTGGGAAGTGGCTGAAGCCGGATTCGAACCTAGGACCTCCCACCTCTAGGCTTGGCTCTCAATCCACTGAGCTACCCAGCCGCCCAATCCACTGAGCTACCCAGCCGCCCACCCACCCCCTTAGGATTCTTTACAATATCTAATGATAAATGGTTCTCACGATCAATTTAAGTGTTCATTGAGGAACTTTGTATGGAAATTGAAGTTATGGATCACGAACAAGAGGAAATAATCTCAAACTACAACTCTGCTGTGACTCAGTAATAGTCGCCTTTAGATATTCCATTTTCAAAGAGCCATCATGGAAGTGATGAATGAGACACAGTGACTCCAAAAGCAAATGTTGACAGCAGTAATAGAAAGTACAGATTTTGGTTGGCTTGTAGTACTTGCCCAGAGTTAGAAAATGAAGAAAAGTCTGGGGTCAGATTTGAACCTACGACCTCTGGTCTTGAGGCCCAGCTCTCTGTCCACTGAGCCACTCAGCTGCGCTCCAACTTCCTTTTCCTGAACTACTCAAGGGTTTTCAACTTTCCCAGGGTTGGTTGGTTTCGTTGTTTGGTAGCTAGGAGCCTGACTACATGGCTTCAAGGCTAAATGGCCACAGGTGCCCAGGCTATTTGGCTTGCTGGAGGCTTCATTCATTAGGACACTCAAAAAGCCTGCTGATCTGAACCATGGACTTCAGGAGAAGCCTGAGCTTCACAAAGCTTCCTTTGACAAAGGGCACTCCATCAACAAGTGCCTTCTTCTTCTGGGACAAGCACAATGGAGAAGCTGGGGAAATGGCTAATCGGTGCCAGTCCCAGCTGATTCAACCCTTTCTGCTGAGCCTCTCTTCCTTCCCTCCGTGGCCACAAAGAGCTCAGCTGAAAACAAGCCATAACCCTTCATGAGGAAGCTCTTCAGTGGGTTGATTTCCAAAGGTGCTGCCTGAGGATAGAAGGAAGGACTTCCCCAAAAGGTCCCCAGGGAGGTACCTGAACTAAAGAAAGAGTCCATGCTGTATCCACACCTGCTCTTACCCAGCTCTCATTGTGGTCCCAGGATCTTGGACCGATCTGAATAGAGCTCAACAGGTGGAACTGCATAAGGAGGATACCAGCAGAGACCAGCTTGACAATAGGAAAGAACTTCCTTGGGGAGCAAAATTGGAACTGCCACCTATGGTCATAGAGCCAGACAGGTAGTGGAGAGATTTCTATCATTTCCATTGCCTGACAGGGATGTCCAATAATAATGCCTTTCTTGGCTTCTATTTTTAATATTAAAGGATTTCTCAACCCCAGGATGAATATTTTTTTCTTTTAGATGTTAATTATATTGTTTTAAAATGTTAATTCTATTCATCGATGCCAGTCAAGTTATTTCTTTTTTTTAAACCCTTATATATATACTGTATATTATATATATGTATATGTATATGTATATATCTGTATCTGTATCTGTATATGTATATATATGTATATATATATATATATACTTTGTATTGGCTCCAAGGCAGAAGAGTGGTAAGGGCTAGGCAATGGGGGTCAAGTGACTTGCCCAGGTTCACACAGCTGGGAAGTGGCTGAAGCCGGATTCGAACCTAGGACCTCCCACCTCTAGGCTTGGCTCTCAATCCACTGAGCTACCCAGCCGCCCAATCCACTGAGCTACCCAGCCGCCCACCCACCCCCTTAGGATTCTTTACAATATCTAATGATAAATGGTTCTCACGATCAATTTAAGTGTTCATTGAGGAACTTTGTATGGAAATTGAAGTTATGGATCACGAACAAGAGGAAATAATCTCAAACTACAACTCTGCTGTGACTCAGTAATAGTCGCCTTTAGATATTCCATTTTCAAAGAGCCATCATGGAAGTGAGGAATGAGACACAGTGACTCCAAAAGCAAATGTTGACAGCAGTAATAGAAAGTACAGATTTTGGTTGGCTTGTAGTACTTGCCCAGAGTTAGAAAATGAAGAAAAGTCTGGGGTCAGATTTGAACCTACGACCTCTGGTCTTGAGGGCCAGCTCTCTGTCCACTGAGCCACTCAGCTGCGCTCCAACTTCCTTTTCCTGAACTACTCAAGGGTTTTCAACTTTCCCAGGGCTGGTTGGTTTCGTTGTTTGGTAGCTAGGAGCCTGACTACATGGCTTCAAGGCTAAATGGCCACAGGTGCCCAGGCTATTTGGCTTGCTGGAGGCTTCATTCATTAGGACACTCAAAAAGCCTGCTGATCTGAACCATGGACTTCAGGAGAAGCCTGAGCTTCACAAAGCTTCCTTTGACAAAGGGCACTCCATCAACAAGTGCCTTCTTCTTCTGGGACAAGCACAATGGAGAAGCTGGGGAAATGGCTAATCGGTGCCAGTCCCAGCTGATTCAACCCTTTCTGCTGAGCCTCTCTTCCTTCCCTCCGTGGCCACAAAAAGCTCAGCTGAAAACAAGCCATAACCCTTCATGAGGAAGCTCTTCAGTGGGTTGATTTCCAAAGGTGCTGCCTGAGGATAGAAGGAAGGACTTCCCCAAAAGGTCCCCAGGGAGGTACCTGAACTAAAGAAAGAGTCCATGCTGTATCCACACCTGCTCTTACCCAGCTCTCTTTGTGGTCCCAGGATGGCTCCGATCTGAATAGAGCTCAACAGGTGGAACTGCATAAGGGGGATACCAGCAGAGACCAGCTTGACAATAGGAAAGAACTTCCTTGGGGAGCAAAATTGGAACTGCCACCTATGGTCATAGAGCCAGACAGGTAGTGGAGAGATTTCTATCATTTCCATTGCCTGAGAGGGATGTCCAATAATAATTCCTTTCTTGGCTTCTATTTTTAATATTAAAGGGATTTCTCAACCCCAGGATGAATATTTTTTTCTTTTAGATGTTAATTATATTGTTTTAAAATGTTAATTCTATTCATCGATGCCAGTCAAGTTATTTCTTTTTTTTTAAACCCTTATATATATACTGTATATTATATATATATGTATATGTATATGTATATATATGTATATGTATATATATGTATATATATGTATATATATATATATATATATATATATATATACTGTGTATTGGCTCCAAGGCAGAAGAGTGGTAAGGGCTAGGCAATGGGGGTCAAGTGACTTGCCCAGGTTCACACAGCTGGGAAGTGGCTGAAGCCGGATTCGAACCTAGGACCTCCCACCTCTAGGCTTGGCTCTCAATCCACTGAGCTACCCAGCCGCCCACCCACCCCCTTAGGATTCTTTACAATATCTAATGATAAATGGTTCTCACGATCAATTTAAGTGTTCATTGAGGAACTTTGTATGGAAATTGAAGTTATGGATCACGAACAAGAGGAAATAATCTCAAACTACAACTCTGCTGTGACTCAGTAATAGTCGCCTTTAGATATTCCATTTTCAAAGAGCCATCATGGAAGTGATGAATGAGACACAGTGACTCCAAAAGCAAATGTTGACAGCAGTAATAGAAAGTACAGATTTTGGTTGGCTTGTAGTACTTGCCCAGAGTTAGAAAATGAAGAAAAGTCTGGGGTCAGATTTGAACCTACGACCTCTGGTCTTGAGGCCCAGCTCTCTGTCCACTGAGCCACTCAGCTGCGCTCCAACTTCCTTTTCCTGAACTACTCAAGGGTTTTCAACTTTCCCAGGGTTGGTTGGTTTCGTTGTTTGGTAGCTAGGAGCCTGACTACATGGCTTCAAGGCTAAATGGCCACAGGTGCCCAGGCTATTTGGCTTGCTGGAGGCTTCATTCATTAGGACACTCAAAAAGCCTGCTGATCTGAACCATGGACTTCAGGAGAAGCCTGAGCTTCACAAAGCTTCCTTTGACAAAGGGCACTCCATCAACAAGTGCCTTCTTCTTCTGGGACAAGCACAATGGAGAAGCAGGGGAAATGGCTAATCGGTGCCAGTCCCAGCTGATTCAACCCTTTCTGCTGAGCCTCTCTTCCTTCCCTCCGTGGCCACAAAAAGCTCAGCTGAAAACAAGCCATAACCCTTCATGAGGAAGCTCTTCAGTGGGTTGATTTCCAAAGGTGCTGCCTGAGGATAGAAGGAAGGACTTCCCCAAAAGGTCCCCAGGGAGGTACCTGAACTAAAGAAAGAGTCCATGCTGTATCCACACCTGCTCTTACCCAGCTCTCTTTGTGGTCCCAGGATGGCTCCGATCTGAATAGAGCTCAACAGGTGGAACTGCATAAGGAGGATACCAGCAGAGACCAGCTTGACAATAGGAAAGAACTTCCTTGGGGAGCAAAATTGGAACTGCCACCTATGGTCATAGAGCCAGACAGGTAGTGGAGAGATTTCTATCATTTCCATTGCCTGAGAGGGATGTCCAATAATAATTCCTTTCTTGGCTTCTATTTTTAATATTAAAGGGATTTCTCAACCCCAGGATGAATATTTTTTTCTTTTAGATGTTAATTATATTGTTTTAAAATGTTAATTCTATTCATCGATGCCAGTCAAGTTATTTCTTTTTTTTAAACCCTTATATATATACTGTATATTATATATATGTATATGTATATGTATATATATGTATATGTATATATATGTATATATATGTATATATATATATATATATATATATATATACTTTGTATTGGCTCCAAGGCAGAAGAGTGGTAAGGGCTAGGCAATGGGGGTCAAGTGACTTGCCCAGGTTCACACAGCTGGGAAGTGGCTGAAGCCGGATTCGAACCTAGGACCTCCCACCTCTAGGCTTGGCTCTCAATCCACTGAGCTACCCAGCCGCCCAATCCACTGAGCTACCCAGCCGCCCACCCACCCCCTTAGGATTCTTTACAATATCTAATGATAAATGGTTCTCACGATCAATTTAAGTGTTCATTGAGGAACTTTGTATGGAAATTGAAGTTATGGATCACAAACAAGAGGAAATAATCTCAAACTACAACTCTGCTGTGACTCAGTAATAGTCGCCTTTAGATATTCCATTTTCAAAGAGCCATCATGGAAGTGATGAATGAGACACAGTGACTCCAAAAGCAAATGTTGACAGCAGTAATAGAAAGTACAGATTTTGGTTGGCTTGTAGTACTTGCCCAGAGTTAGAAAATGAAGAAAAGTCTGGGGTCAGATTTGAACCTACGACCTCTGGTCTTGAGGCCCAGCTCTCTGTCCACTGAGCCACTCAGCTGCGCTCCAACTTCCTTTTCCTGAACTACTCAAGGGTTTTCAACTTTCCCAGGGCTGGTTGGTTTCGTTGTTTGGTAGCTAGGAGCCTGACTACATGGCTTCAAGGCTAAATGGCCACAGGTGCCCAGGCTATTTGGCTTGCTGGAGGCTTCATTCATTAGGACACTCAAAAAGCCTGCTGATCTGAACCATGGACTTCAGGAGAAGCCTGAGCTTCACAAAGCTTCCTTTGACAAAGGGCACTCCATCAACAAGTGCCTTCTTCTTCTGGGACAAGCACAATGGAGAAGCTGGGGAAATGGCTAATCGGTGCCAGTCCCAGCTGATTCAACCCTTTCTGCTGAGCCTCTCTTCCTTCCCTCCGTGGCCACAAAAAGCTCAGCTGAAAACAAGCCATAACCCTTCATGAGGAAGCTCTTCAGTGGGTTGATTTCCAAAGGTGCTGCCTGAGGATAGAAGGAAGGACTTCCCCAAAAGGTCCCCAGGGAGGTACCTGAACTAAAGAAAGAGTCCATGCTGTATCCACACCTGCTCTTACCCAGCTCTCTTTGTGGTCCCAGGATGGCTCCGATCTGAATAGAGCTCAACAGGTGGAACTGCATAAGGAGGATACCAGCAGAGACCAGCTTGACAATAGGAAAGAACTTCCTTGGGGAGCAAAATTGGAACTGCCACCTATGGTCATAGAGCCAGACAGGTAGTGGAGAGATTTCTATCATTTCCATTGCCTGAGAGGGATGTCCAATAATAATTCCTTTCTTGGCTTCTATTTTTAATATTAAAGGGATTTCTCAACCCCAGGATGAATATTTTTTTCTTTTAGATGTTAATTATATTGTTTTAAAATGTTAATTCTATTCATCGATGCCAGTCAAGTTATTTCTTTTTTTTAAACCCTTATATATATACTGTATATTATATATATGTATATGTATATGTATATATCTGTATATGTATATGTATATATATGTATATATATATACTGTGTATTGGCTCCAAGGCAGAAGAGTGGTAAGGGCTAGGCAATGGGGGTCAAGTGACTTGCCCAGGTTCACACAGCTGGGAAGTGGCTGAAGCCGGATTCGAACCTAGGACCTCCCACCTCTAGGCTTGGCTCTCAATCCACTGAGCTACCCAGCCGCCCACCCACCCCCTTAGGATTCTTTACAATATCTAATGATAAATGGTTCTCACGATCAATTTAAGTGTTCATTGAGGAACTTTGTATGGAAATTGAAGTTATGGATCACAAACAAGAGGAAATAATCTCAAACTACAACTCTGCTGTGACTCAGTAATAGTCGCCTTTAGATATTCCATTTTCAAAGAGCCATCATGGAAGTGATGAATGAGACACAGTGACTCCAAAAGCAAATGTTGACAGCAGTAATAGAAAGTACAGATTTTGGTTGGCTTGTAGTACTTGCCCAGAGTTAGAAAATGAAGAAAAGTCTGGGGTCAGATTTGAACCTACGACCTCTGGTCTTGAGGCCCAGCTCTCTGTCCACTGAGCCACTCAGCTGCGCTCCAACTTCCTTTTCCTGAACTACTCAAGGGTTTTCAACTTTCCCAGGGTTGGTTGGTTTCGTTGTTTGGTAGCTAGGAGCCTGACTACATGGCTTCAAGGCTAAATGGCCACAGGTGCCCAGGCTATTTGGCTTGCTGGAGGCTTCATTCATTAGGACACTCAAAAAGCCTGCTGATCTGAACCATGGACTTCAGGAGAAGCCTGAGCTTCACAAAGCTTCCTTTGACAAAGGGCACTCCATCAACAAGTGCCTTCTTCTTCTGGGACAAGCACAATGGAGAAGCTGGGGAAATGGCTAATCGGTGCCAGTCCCAGCTGATTCAACCCTTTCTGCTGAGCCTCTCTTCCTTCCCTCCGTGGCCACAAAAAGCTCAGCTGAAAACAAGCCATAACCCTTCATGAGGAAGCTCTTCAGTGGGTTGATTTCCAAAGGTGCTGCCTGAGGATAGAAGGAAGGACTTCCCCAAAAGGTCCCCAGGGAGGTACCTGAACTAAAGAAAGAGTCCATGCTGTATCCACACCTGCTCTTACCCAGCTCTCTTTGTGGTCCCAGGATGGCTCCGATCTGAATAGAGCTCAACAGGTGGAACTGCATAAGGAGGATACCAGCAGAGACCAGCTTGACAATAGGAAAGAACTTCCTTGGGGAGCAAAATTGGAACTGCCACCTATGGTCATAGAGCCAGACAGGTAGTGGAGAGATTTCTATCATTTCCATTGCCTGAGAGGGATGTCCAATAATAATTCCTTTCTTGGCTTCTATTTTTAATATTAAAGGGATTTCTCAACCCCAGGATGAATATTTTTTTCTTTTAGATGTTAATTATATTGTTTTAAAATGTTAATTCTATTCATCGATGCCAGTCAAGTTATTTCTTTTTTTTAAACCCTTATATATATACTGTATATTATATATATGTATATGTATATGTATATATATGTATATGTATATGTATATATATGTATATATATATATATATATATATATATATATATATACTGTGTATTGGCTCCAAGGCAGAAGAGTGGTAAGGGCTAGGCAATGGGGGTCAAGTGACTTGCCCAGGTTCACACAGCTGGGAAGTGGCTGAAGCCGGATTCGAACCTAGGACCTCCCACCTCTAGGCTTGGCTCTCAATCCACTGAGCTACCCAGCCGCCCAATCCACTGAGCTACCCAGCCGCCCACCCACCCCCTTAGGATTCTTTACAATATCTAATGATAAATGGTTCTCACGATCAATTTAAGTGTTCATTGAGGAACTTTGTATGGAAATTGAAGTTATGGATCACGAACAAGAGGAAATAATCTCAAACTACAACTCTGCTGTGACTCAGTAATAGTCGCCTTTAGATATTCCATTTTCAAAGAGCCATCATGGAAGTGATGAATGAGACACAGTGACTCCAAAAGCAAATGTTGACAGCAGTAATAGAAAGTACAGATTTTGGTTGGCTTGTAGTACTTGCCCAGAGTTAGAAAATGAAGAAAAGTCTGGGGTCAGATTTGAACCTACGACCTCTGGTCTTGAGGCCCAGCTCTCTGTCCACTGAGCCACTCAGCTGCGCTCCAACTTCCTTTTCCTGAACTACTCAAGGGTTTTCAACTTTCCCAGGGTTGGTTGGTTTCGTTGTTTGGTAGCTAGGAGCCTGACTACATGGCTTCAAGGCTAAATGGCCACAGGTGCCCAGGCTATTTGGCTTGCTGGAGGCTTCATTCATTAGGACACTCAAAAAGCCTGCTGATCTGAACCATGGACTTCAGGAGAAGCCTGAGCTTCACAAAGCTTCCTTTGACAAAGGGCACTCCATCAACAAGTGCCTTCTTCTTCTGGGACAAGCACAATGGAGAAGCTGGGGAAATGGCTAATCGGTGCCAGTCCCAGCTGATTCAACCCTTTCTGCTGAGCCTCTCTTCCTTCCCTCCGTGGCCACAAAAAGCTCAGCTGAAAACAAGCCATAACCCTTCATGAGGAAGCTCTTCAGTGGGTTGATTTCCAAAGGTGCTGCCTGAGGATAGAAGGAAGGACTTCCCCAAAAGGTCCCCAGGGAGGTACCTGAACTAAAGAAAGAGTCCATGCTGTATCCACACCTGCTCTTACCCAGCTCTCTTTGTGGTCCCAGGATCTTGGACCGATCTGAATAGAGCTCAACAGGTGGAACTGCATAAGGAGGATACCAGCAGAGACCAGCTTGACAATAGGAAAGAACTTCCTTGGGGAGCAAAATTGGAACTGCCACCTATGGTCATAGAGCCAGACAGGTAGTGGAGAGATTTCTATCATTTCCATTGCCTGACAGGGATGTCCAATAATAATGCCTTTCTTGGCTTCTATTTTTAATATTAAAGGATTTCTCAACCCCAGGATGAATATTTTTTTCTTTTAGATGTTAATTATATTGTTTTAAAATGTTAATTCTATTCATTGATGCCAGTCAAGTTATTTCTTTTTTTTAAACCCTTATATATATACTGTATATTATATATATGTATATGTATATGTATATATCTGTATCTGTATCTGTATATGTATATATATGTATATATATATATATATACTTTGTATTGGCTCCAAGGCAGAAGAGTGGTAAGGGCTAGGCAATGGGGGTCAAGTGACTTGCCCAGGTTCACACAGCTGGGAAGTGGCTGAAGCCGGATTCGAACCTAGGACCTCCCACCTCTAGGCTTGGCTCTCAATCCACTGAGCTACCCAGCCGCCCAATCCACTGAGCTACCCAGCCGCCCACCCACCCCCTTAGGATTCTTTACAATATCTAATGATAAATGGTTCTCACGATCAATTTAAGTGTTCATTGAGGAACTTTGTATGGAAATTGAAGTTATGGATCACGAACAAGAGGAAATAATCTCAAACTACAACTCTGCTGTGACTCAGTAATAGTCGCCTTTAGATATTCCATTTTCAAAGAGCCATCATGGAAGTGAGGAATGAGACACAGTGACTCCAAAAGCAAATGTTGACAGCAGTAATAGAAAGTACAGATTTTGGTTGGCTTGTAGTACTTGCCCAGAGTTAGAAAATGAAGAAAAGTCTGGGGTCAGATTTGAACCTACGACCTCTGGTCTTGAGGGCCAGCTCTCTGTCCACTGAGCCACTCAGCTGCGCTCCAACTTCCTTTTCCTGAACTACTCAAGGGTTTTCAACTTTCCCAGGGCTGGTTGGTTTCGTTGTTTGGTAGCTAGGAGCCTGACTACATGGCTTCAAGGCTAAATGGCCACAGGTGCCCAGGCTATTTGGCTTGCTGGAGGCTTCATTCATTAGGACACTCAAAAAGCCTGCTGATCTGAACCATGGACTTCAGGAGAAGCCTGAGCTTCACAAAGCTTCCTTTGACAAAGGGCACTCCATCAACAAGTGCCTTCTTCTTCTGGGACAAGCACAATGGAGAAGCTGGGGAAATGGCTAATCGGTGCCAGTCCCAGCTGATTCAACCCTTTCTGCTGAGCCTCTCTTCCTTCCCTCCGTGGCCACAAAAAGCTCAGCTGAAAACAAGCCATAACCCTTCATGAGGAAGCTCTTCAGTGGGTTGATTTCCAAAGGTGCTGCCTGAGGATAGAAGGAAGGACTTCCCCAAAAGGTCCCCAGGGAGGTACCTGAACTAAAGAAAGAGTCCATGCTGTATCCACACCTGCTCTTACCCAGCTCTCTTTGTGGTCCCAGGATGGCTCCGATCTGAATAGAGCTCAACAGGTGGAACTGCATAAGGAGGATACCAGCAGAGACCAGCTTGACAATAGGAAAGAACTTCCTTGGGGAGCAAAATTGGAACTGCCACCTATGGTCATAGAGCCAGACAGGTAGTGGAGAGATTTCTATCATTTCCATTGCCTGAGAGGGATGTCCAATAATAATTCCTTTCTTGGCTTCTATTTTTAATATTAAAGGGATTTCTCAACCCCAGGATGAATATTTTTTTCTTTTAGATGTTAATTATATTGTTTTAAAATGTTAATTCTATTCATCGATGCCAGTCAAGTTATTTCTTTTTTTTAAACCCTTATATATATACTGTATATTATATATATATGTATATGTATATGTATATATATGTATATGTATATATATGTATATATATGTATATATATATATATATATATATATATATATATACTGTGTATTGGCTCCAAGGCAGAAGAGTGGTAAGGGCTAGGCAATGGGGGTCAAGTGACTTGCCCAGGTTCACACAGCTGGGAAGTGGCTGAAGCCGGATTCGAACCTAGGACCTCCCACCTCTAGGCTTGGCTCTCAATCCACTGAGCTACCCAGCCGCCCACCCACCCCCTTAGGATTCTTTACAATATCTAATGATAAATGGTTCTCACGATCAATTTAAGTGTTCATTGAGGAACTTTGTATGGAAATTGAAGTTATGGATCACGAACAAGAGGAAATAATTTCAAACTACAACTCTGCTGTGACTCAGTAATAGTCGCCTTTAGATATTCCATTTTCAAAGAGCCATCATGGAAGTGAGGAATGAGACACAGTGACTCCAAAAGCAAATGTTGACAGCAGTAATAGAAAGTACAGATTTTGGTTGGCTTGTAGTACTTGCCCAGAGTTAGAAAATGAAGAAAAGTCTGGGGTCAGATTTGAACCTACGACCTCTGGTCTTGAGGCCCAGCTCTCTGTCCACTGAGCCACTCAGCTGCGCTCCAACTTCCTTTTCCTGAACTACTCAAGGGTTTTCAACTTTCCCAGGGTTGGTTGGTTTCGTTGTTTGGTAGCTAGGAGCCTGACTACATGGCTTCAAGGCTAAATGGCCACAGGTGCCCAGGCTATTTGGCTTGCTGGAGGCTTCATTCATTAGGACACTCAAAAAGCCTGCTGATCTGAACCATGGACTTCAGGAGAAGCCTGAGCTTCACAAAGCTTCCTTTGACAAAGGGCACTCCATCAACAAGTGCCTTCTTCTTCTGGGACAAGCACAATGGAGAAGCTGGGGAAATGGCTAATCGGTGCCAGTCCCAGCTGATTCAACCCTTTCTGCTGAGCCTCTCTTCCTTCCCTCCGTGGCCACAAAAAGCTCAGCTGAAAACAAGCCATAACCCTTCATGAGGAAGCTCTTCAGTGGGTTGATTTCCAAAGGTGCTGCCTGAGGATAGAAGGAAGGACTTCCCCAAAAGGTCCCCAGGGAGGTACCTGAACTAAAGAAAGAGTCCATGCTGTATCCACACCTGCTCTTACCCAGCTCTCTTTGTGGTCCCAGGATGGCTCCGATCTGAATAGAGCTCAACAGGTGGAACTGCATAAGTAGGATACCAGCAGAGACCAGCTTGACAATAGGAAAGAACTTCCTTGGGGAGCAAAATTGGAACTGCCACCTATGGTCATAGAGCCAGACAGGTAGTGGAGAGATTTCTATCATTTCCATTGCCTGAGAGGGATGTCCAATAATAATTCCTTTCTTGGCTTCTATTTTTAATATTAAAGGGATTTCTCAACCCCAGGATGAATATTTTTTTCTTTTAGATGTTAATTATATTGTTTTAAAATGTTAATTCTATTCATCGATGCCAGTCAAGTTATTTCTTTTTTTTAAACCCTTATATATATACTGTATATTATATATATGTATATGTATATGTATATATCTGTATCTGTATCTGTATATGTATATATATGTATATATATATATATATATATACTTTGTATTGGCTCCAAGGCAGAAGAGTGGTAAGGGCTAGGCAATGGGGGTCAAGTGACTTGCCCAGGTTCACACAGCTGGGAAGTGGCTGAAGCCGGATTCGAACCTAGGACCTCCCACCTCTAGGCTTGGCTCTCAATCCACTGAGCTACCCAGCCGCCCAATCCACTGAGCTACCCAGCCGCCCACCCACCCCCTTAGGATTCTTTACAATATCTAATGATAAATGGTTCTCACGATCAATTTAAGTGTTCATTGAGGAACTTTGTATGGAAATTGAAGTTATGGATCACGAACAAGAGGAAATAATCTCAAACTACAACTCTGCTGTGACTCAGTAATAGTCGCCTTTAGATATTCCATTTTCAAAGAGCCATCATGGAAGTGAGGAATGAGACACAGTGACTCCAAAAGCAAATGTTGACAGCAGTAATAGAAAGTACAGATTTTGGTTGGCTTGTAGTACTTGCCCAGAGTTAGAAAATGAAGAAAAGTCTGGGGTCAGATTTGAACCTACGACCTCTGGTCTTGAGGGCCAGCTCTCTGTCCACTGAGCCACTCAGCTGCGCTCCAACTTCCTTTTCCTGAACTACTCAAGGGTTTTCAACTTTCCCAGGGCTGGTTGGTTTCGTTGTTTGGTAGCTAGGAGCCTGACTACATGGCTTCAAGGCTAAATGGCCACAGGTGCCCAGGCTATTTGGCTTGCTGGAGGCTTCATTCATTAGGACACTCAAAAAGCCTGCTGATCTGAACCATGGACTTCAGGAGAAGCCTGAGCTTCACAAAGCTTCCTTTGACAAAGGGCACTCCATCAACAAGTGCCTTCTTCTTCTGGGACAAGCACAATGGAGAAGCTGGGGAAATGGCTAATCGGTGCCAGTCCCAGCTGATTCAACCCTTTCTGCTGAGCCTCTCTTCCTTCCCTCCGTGGCCACAAAAAGCTCAGCTGAAAACAAGCCATAACCCTTCATGAGGAAGCTCTTCAGTGGGTTGATTTCCAAAGGTGCTGCCTGAGGATAGAAGGAAGGACTTCCCCAAAAGGTCCCCAGGGAGGTACCTGAACTAAAGAAAGAGTCCATGCTGTATCCACACCTGCTCTTACCCAGCTCTCTTTGTGGTCCCAGGATGGCTCCGATCTGAATAGAGCTCAACAGGTGGAACTGCATAAGGAGGATACCAGCAGAGACCAGCTTGACAATAGGAAAGAACTTCCTTGGGGAGCAAAATTGGAACTGCCACCTATGGTCATAGAGCCAGACAGGTAGTGGAGAGATTTCTATCATTTCCATTGCCTGAGAGGGATGTCCAATAATAATTCCTTTCTTGGCTTCTATTTTTAATATTAAAGGGATTTCTCAACCCCAGGATGAATATTTTTTTCTTTTAGATGTTAATTATATTGTTTTAAAATGTTAATTCTATTCATCGATGCCAGTCAAGTTATTTCTTTTTTTTAAACCCTTATATATATACTGTATATTATATATATATGTATATGTATATGTATATATATGTATATGTATATATATGTATATATATGTATATATATATATATATATATATATATATATATATATATATATATATATATATATACTGTGTATTGGCTCCAAGGCAGAAGAGTGGTAAGGGCTAGGCAATGGGGGTCAAGTGACTTGCCCAGGTTCACACAGCTGGGAAGTGGCTGAAGCCGGATTCGAACCTAGGACCTCCCACCTCTAGGCTTGGCTCTCAATCCACTGAGCTACCCAGCCGCCCACCCACCCCCTTAGGATTCTTTACAATATCTAATGATAAATGGTTCTCACGATCAATTTAAGTGTTCATTGAGGAACTTTGTATGGAAATTGAAGTTATGGATCACGAACAAGAGGAAATAATTTCAAACTACAACTCTGCTGTGACTCAGTAATAGTCGCCTTTAGATATTCCATTTTCAAAGAGCCATCATGGAAGTGAGGAATGAGACACAGTGACTCCAAAAGCAAATGTTGACAGCAGTAATAGAAAGTACAGATTTTGGTTGGCTTGTAGTACTTGCCCAGAGTTAGAAAATGAAGAAAAGTCTGGGGTCAGATTTGAACCTACGACCTCTGGTCTTGAGGCCCAGCTCTCTGTCCACTGAGCCACTCAGCTGCGCTCCAACTTCCTTTTCCTGAACTACTCAAGGGTTTTCAACTTTCCCAGGGTTGGTTGGTTTCGTTGTTTGGTAGCTAGGAGCCTGACTACATGGCTTCAAGGCTAAATGGCCACAGGTGCCCAGGCTATTTGGCTTGCTGGAGGCTTCATTCATTAGGACACTCAAAAAGCCTGCTGATCTGAACCATGGACTTCAGGAGAAGCCTGAGCTTCACAAAGCTTCCTTTGACAAAGGGCACTCCATCAACAAGTGCCTTCTTCTTCTGGGACAAGCACAATGGAGAAGCTGGGGAAATGGCTAATCGGTGCCAGTCCCAGCTGATTCAACCCTTTCTGCTGAGCCTCTCTTCCTTCCCTCCGTGGCCACAAAAAGCTCAGCTGAAAACAAGCCATAACCCTTCATGAGGAAGCTCTTCAGTGGGTTGATTTCCAAAGGTGCTGCCTGAGGATAGAAGGAAGGACTTCCCCAAAAGGTCCCCAGGGAGGTACCTGAACTAAAGAAAGAGTCCATGCTGTATCCACACCTGCTCTTACCCAGCTCTCTTTGTGGTCCCAGGATGGCTCCGATCTGAATAGAGCTCAACAGGTGGAACTGCATAAGTAGGATACCAGCAGAGACCAGCTTGACAATAGGAAAGAACTTCCTTGGGGAGCAAAATTGGAACTGCCACCTATGGTCATAGAGCCAGACAGGTAGTGGAGAGATTTCTATCATTTCCATTGCCTGAGAGGGATGTCCAATAATAATTCCTTTCTTGGCTTCTATTTTTAATATTAAAGGGATTTCTCAACCCCAGGATGAATATTTTTTTCTTTTAGATGTTAATTATATTGTTTTAAAATGTTAATTCTATTCATCGATGCCAGTCAAGTTATTTCTTTTTTTTAAACCCTTATATATATACTGTATATTATATATATGTATATGTATATGTATATATCTGTATCTGTATCTGTATATGTATATATATGTATATATATATATATATATATACTTTGTATTGGCTCCAAGGCAGAAGAGTGGTAAGGGCTAGGCAATGGGGGTCAAGTGACTTGCCCAGGTTCACACAGCTGGGAAGTGGCTGAAGCCGGATTCGAACCTAGGACCTCCCACCTCTAGGCTTGGCTCTCAATCCACTGAGCTACCCAGCCGCCCAATCCACTGAGCTACCCAGCCGCCCACCCACCCCCTTAGGATTCTTTACAATATCTAATGATAAATGGTTCTCACGATCAATTTAAGTGTTCATTGAGGAACTTTGTATGGAAATTGAAGTTATGGATCACGAACAAGAGGAAATAATCTCAAACTACAACTCTGCTGTGACTCAGTAATAGTCGCCTTTAGATATTCCATTTTCAAAGAGCCATCATGGAAGTGAGGAATGAGACACAGTGACTCCAAAAGCAAATGTTGACAGCAGTAATAGAAAGTACAGATTTTGGTTGGCTTGTAGTACTTGCCCAGAGTTAGAAAATGAAGAAAAGTCTGGGGTCAGATTTGAACCTACGACCTCTGGTCTTGAGGGCCAGCTCTCTGTCCACTGAGCCACTCAGCTGCGCTCCAACTTCCTTTTCCTGAACTACTCAAGGGTTTTCAACTTTCCCAGGGCTGGTTGGTTTCGTTGTTTGGTAGCTAGGAGCCTGACTACATGGCTTCAAGGCTAAATGGCCACAGGTGCCCAGGCTATTTGGCTTGCTGGAGGCTTCATTCATTAGGACACTCAAAAAGCCTGCTGATCTGAACCATGGACTTCAGGAGAAGCCTGAGCTTCACAAAGCTTCCTTTGACAAAGGGCACTCCATCAACAAGTGCCTTCTTCTTCTGGGACAAGCACAATGGAGAAGCTGGGGAAATGGCTAATCGGTGCCAGTCCCAGCTGATTCAACCCTTTCTGCTGAGCCTCTCTTCCTTCCCTCCGTGGCCACAAAAAGCTCAGCTGAAAACAAGCCATAACCCTTCATGAGGAAGCTCTTCAGTGGGTTGATTTCCAAAGGTGCTGCCTGAGGATAGAAGGAAGGACTTCCCCAAAAGGTCCCCAGGGAGGTACCTGAACTAAAGAAAGAGTCCATGCTGTATCCACACCTGCTCTTACCCAGCTCTCTTTGTGGTCCCAGGATGGCTCCGATCTGAATAGAGCTCAACAGGTGGAACTGCATAAGGAGGATACCAGCAGAGACCAGCTTGACAATAGGAAAGAACTTCCTTGGGGAGCAAAATTGGAACTGCCACCTATGGTCATAGAGCCAGACAGGTAGTGGAGAGATTTCTATCATTTCCATTGCCTGAGAGGGATGTCCAATAATAATTCCTTTCTTGGCTTCTATTTTTAATATTAAAGGGATTTCTCAACCCCAGGATGAATATTTTTTTCTTTTAGATGTTAATTATATTGTTTTAAAATGTTAATTCTATTCATCGATGCCAGTCAAGTTATTTCTTTTTTTTAAACCCTTATATATATACTGTATATTATATATATATGTATATGTATATGTATATATATGTATATGTATATATATGTATATATATGTATATATATATATATATATATATATATATATATATATATATATATATATATATATATATATATATATATACTGTGTATTGGCTCCAAGGCAGAAGAGTGGTAAGGGCTAGGCAATGGGGGTCAAGTGACTTGCCCAGGTTCACACAGCTGGGAAGTGGCTGAAGCCGGATTCGAACCTAGGACCTCCCACCTCTAGGCTTGGCTCTCAATCCACTGAGCTACCCAGCCGCCCACCCACCCCCTTAGGATTCTTTACAATATCTAATGATAAATGGTTCTCACGATCAATTTAAGTGTTCATTGAGGAACTTTGTATGGAAATTGAAGTTATGGATCACGAACAAGAGGAAATAATTTCAAACTACAACTCTGCTGTGACTCAGTAATAGTCGCCTTTAGATATTCCATTTTCAAAGAGCCATCATGGAAGTGAGGAATGAGACACAGTGACTCCAAAAGCAAATGTTGACAGCAGTAATAGAAAGTACAGATTTTGGTTGGCTTGTAGTACTTGCCCAGAGTTAGAAAATGAAGAAAAGTCTGGGGTCAGATTTGAACCTACGACCTCTGGTCTTGAGGCCCAGCTCTCTGTCCACTGAGCCACTCAGCTGCGCTCCAACTTCCTTTTCCTGAACTACTCAAGGGTTTTCAACTTTCCCAGGGTTGGTTGGTTTCGTTGTTTGGTAGCTAGGAGCCTGACTACATGGCTTCAAGGCTAAATGGCCACAGGTGCCCAGGCTATTTGGCTTGCTGGAGGCTTCATTCATTAGGACACTCAAAAAGCCTGCTGATCTGAACCATGGACTTCAGGAGAAGCCTGAGCTTCACAAAGCTTCCTTTGACAAAGGGCACTCCATCAACAAGTGCCTTCTTCTTCTGGGACAAGCACAATGGAGAAGCTGGGGAAATGGCTAATCGGTGCCAGTCCCAGCTGATTCAACCCTTTCTGCTGAGCCTCTCTTCCTTCCCTCCGTGGCCACAAAAAGCTCAGCTGAAAACAAGCCATAACCCTTCATGAGGAAGCTCTTCAGTGGGTTGATTTCCAAAGGTGCTGCCTGAGGATAGAAGGAAGGACTTCCCCAAAAGGTCCCCAGGGAGGTACCTGAACTAAAGAAAGAGTCCATGCTGTATCCACACCTGCTCTTACCCAGCTCTCTTTGTGGTCCCAGGATGGCTCCGATCTGAATAGAGCTCAACAGGTGGAACTGCATAAGTAGGATACCAGCAGAGACCAGCTTGACAATAGGAAAGAACTTCCTTGGGGAGCAAAATTGGAACTGCCACCTATGGTCATAGAGCCAGACAGGTAGTGGAGAGATTTCTATCATTTCCATTGCCTGAGAGGGATGTCCAATAATAATTCCTTTCTTGGCTTCTATTTTTAATATTAAAGGGATTTCTCAACCCCAGGATGAATATTTTTTTCTTTTAGATGTTAATTATATTGTTTTAAAATGTTAATTCTATTCATCGATGCCAGTCAAGTTATTTCTTTTTTTTAAACCCTTATATATATACTGTATATTATATATATATGTATATGTATATGTATATATATGTATATGTATATGTATATATATGTATATACATGTATATATATATATACTGTGTATTGGCTCCAAGGCAGAGGAGTGGTAAGGGCTAGGCAATGGGGGTCAAGTGACTTGCCCAGGTTCACACAGCTGGGAAGTGGCTGAAGCCGGATTCGAACCTAGGACCTCCCACCTCTAGGCTTGGCTCTCAATCCACTGAGCTACCCAGCCGCCCAATCCACTGAGCTACCCAGCCGCCCACCCACCCCCTTAGGATTCTTTACAATATCTAATGATAAATGGTTCTCACGATCAATTTAAGTGTTCATTGAGGAACTTTGTATGGAAATTGAAGTTATGGATCACGAACAAGAGGAAATAATCTCAAACTACAACTCTGCTGTGACTCAGTAATAGTCGCCTTTAGATATTCCATTTTCAAAGAGCCATCATGGAAGTGATGAATGAGACACAGTGACTCCAAAAGCAAATGTTGACAGCAGTAATAGAAAGTACAGATTTTGGTTGGCTTGTAGTACTTGCCCAGAGTTAGAAAATGAAGAAAAGTCTGGGGTCAGATTTGAACCTACGACCTCTGGTCTTGAGGCCCAGCTCTCTGTCCACTGAGCCACTCAGCTGCGCTCCAACTTCCTTTTCCTGAACTACTCAAGGGTTTTCATCTTTCCCAGGGTTGGTTGGTTTCGTTGTTTGGTAGCTAGGAGCCTGACTACATGGCTTCAAGGCTAAATGGCCACAGGTGCCCAGGCTATTTGGCTTGCTGGAGGCTTCATTCATTAGGACACTCAAAAAGCCTGCTGATCTGAACCATGGACTTCAGGAGAAGCCTGAGCTTCACAAAGCTTCCTTTGACAAAGGGCACTCCATCAACAAGTGCCTTCTTCTTCTGGGACAAGCACAATGGAGAAGCTGGGGAAATGGCTAATCGGTGCCAGTCCCAGCTGATTCAACCCTTTCTGCTGAGCCTCTCTTCCTTCCCTCCGTGGCCACAAAAAGCTCAGCTGAAAACAAGCCATAACCCTTCATGAGGAAGCTCTTCAGTGGGTTGATTTCCAAAGGTGCTGCCTGAGGATAGAAGGAAGGACTTCCCCAAAAGGTCCCCAGGGAGGTACCTGAACTAAAGAAAGAGTCCATGCTGTATCCACACCTGCTCTTACCCAGCTCTCTTTGTGGTCCCAGGATGGCTCCGATCTGAATAGAGCTCAACAGGTGGAACTGCATAAGGAGGATACCAGCAGAGACCAGCTTGACAATAGGAAAGAACTTCCTTGGGGAGCAAAATTGGAACTGCCACCTATGGTCATAGAGCCAGACAGGTAGTGGAGAGATTTCTATCATTTCCATTGCCTGAGAGGGATGTCCAATAATAATTCCTTTCTTGGCTTCTATTTTTAATATTAAAGGGATTTCTCAACCCCAGGATGAATATTTTTTTCTTTTAGATGTTAATTATATTGTTTTAAAATGTTAATTCTATTCATCGATGCCAGTCAAGTTATTTCTTTTTTTTAAACCCTTATATATATACTGTATATTATATATATGTATATGTATATGTATATATCTGTATCTGTATCTGTATATGTATATATATGTATATATATATATATATATACTGTGTATTGGCTCCAAGGCAGAGGAGTGGTAAGGGCTAGGCAATGGGGGTCAAGTGACTTGCCCAGGTTCACACAGCTGGGAAGTGGCTGAAGCCGGATTCGAACCTAGGACCTCCCACCTCTAGGCTTGGCTCTCAATCCACTGAGCTACCCAGCCGCCCAATCCACTGAGCTACCCAGCCGCCCACCCACCCCCTTAGGATTCTTTACAATATCTAATGATAAATGGTTCTCACGATCAATTTAAGTGTTCATTGAGGAACTTTGTATGGAAATTGAAGTTATGGATCACGAACAAGAGGAAATAATCTCAAACTACAACTCTGCTGTGACTCAGTAATAGTCGCCTTTAGATATTCCATTTTCAAAGAGCCATCATGGAAGTGATGAATGAGACACAGTGACTCCAAAAGCAAATGTTGACAGCAGTAATAGAAAGTACAGATTTTGGTTGGCTTGTAGTACTTGCCCAGAGTTAGAAAATGAAGAAAAGTCTGGGGTCAGATTTGAACCTACGACCTCTGGTCTTGAGGCCCAGCTCTCTGTCCACTGAGCCACTCAGCTGTGCTCCAACTTCCTTTTCCTGAACTACTCAAGGGTTTTCAACTTTCCCAGGGTTGGTTGGTTTCGTTGTTTGGTAGCTAGGAGCCTGACTACATGGCTTCAAGGCTAAATGGCCACAGGTGCCCAGGCTATTTGGCTTGCTGGAGGCTTCATTCATTAGGACACTCAAAAAGCCTGCTGATCTGAACCATGGACTTCAGGAGAAGCCTGAGCTTCACAAAGCTTCCTTTGACAAAGGGCACTCCATCAACAAGTGCCTTCTTCTTCTGGGACAAGCACAATGGAGAAGCTGGGGAAATGGCTAATCGGTGCCAGTCCCAGCTGATTCAACCCTTTCTGCTGAGCCTGTCTTCCTTCCCTCCGTGGCCACAAAAAGCTCAGCTGAAAACAAGCCATAACCCTTCATGAGGAAGCTCTTCAGTGGGTTGATTTCCAAAGGTGCTGCCTGAGGATAGAAGGAAGGACTTCCCCAAAAGGTCCCCAGGGAGGTACCTGAACTAAAGAAAGAGTCCATGCTGTATCCACACCTGCTCTTACCCAGCTCTCATTGTGGTCCCAGGATCTTGGACCGATCTGAATAGAGCTCAACAGGTGGAACTGCATAAGGAGGATACCAGCAGAGACCAGCTTGACAATAGGAAAGAACTTCCTTGGGGAGCAAAATTGGAACTGCCACCTATGGTCATAGAGCCAGACAGGTAGTGGAGAGATTTCTATCATTTCCATTGCCTGAGAGGGATGTCCAATAATAATGCCTTTCTTGGCTTCTATTTTTAATATTAAAGGATTTCTCAACCCCAGGATGAATATTTTTTTCTTTTAGATGTTAATTATATTGTTTTAAAATGTTAATTCTATTCATCGATGCCAGTCAAGTTATTTCTTTTTTTTAAACCCTTATATATATACTGTATATTATATATATGTATATGTATATGTATATATCTGTATCTGTATCTGTATATGTATATATATGTATATATATATATATATATATACTGTGTATTGGCTCCAAGGCAGAAGAGTGGTAAGGGCTAGGCAATGGGGGTCAAGTGACTTGCCCAGGTTCACACAGCTGGGAAGTGGCTGAAGCCGGATTCGAACCTAGGACCTCCCACCTCTAGGCTTGGCTCTCAATCCACTGAGCTACCCAGCCGCCCAATCCACTGAGCTACCCAGCCGCCCACCCACCCCCTTAGGATTCTTTACAATATCTAATGATAAATGGTTCTCACGATCAATTTAAGTGTTCATTGAGGAACTTTGTATGGAAATTGAAGTTATGGATCACGAACAAGAGGAAATAATCTCAAACTACAACTCTGCTGTGACTCAGTAATAGTCGCCTTTAGATATTCCATTTTCAAAGAGCCATCATGGAAGTGATGAATGAGACACAGTGACTCCAAAAGCAAATGTTGACAGCAGTAATAGAAAGTACAGATTTTGGTTGGCTTGTAGTACTTGCCCAGAGTTAGAAAATGAAGAAAAGTCTGGGGTCAGATTTGAACCTACGACCTCTGGTCTTGAGGCCCAGCTCTCTGTCCACTGAGCCACTCAGCTGTGCTCCAACTTCCTTTTCCTGAACTACTCAAGGGTTTTCAACTTTCCCAGGGTTGGTTGGTTTCGTTGTTTGGTAGCTAGGAGCCTGACTACATGGCTTCAAGGCTAAATGGCCACAGGTGCCCAGGCTATTTGGCTTGCTGGAGGCTTCATTCATTAGGACACTCAAAAAGCCTGCTGATCTGAACCATGGACTTCAGGAGAAGCCTGAGCTTCACAAAGCTTCCTTTGACAAAGGGCACTCCATCAACAAGTGCCTTCTTCTTCTGGGACAAGCACAATGGAGAAGCTGGGGAAATGGCTAATCGGTGCCAGTCCCAGCTGATTCAACCCTTTCTGCTGAGCCTCTCTTCCTTCCCTCCGTGGCCACAAAAAGCTCAGCTGAAAACAAGCCATAACCCTTCATGAGGAAGCTCTTCAGTGGGTTGATTTCCAAAGGTGCTGCCTGAGGATAGAAGGAAGGACTTCCCCAAAAGGTCCCCAGGGAGGTACCTGAACTAAAGAAAGAGTCCATGCTGTATCCACACCTGCTCTTACCCAGCTCTCTTTGTGGTCCCAGGATGGCTCCGATCTGAATAGAGCTCAACAGGTGGAACTGCATAAGGAGGATACCAGCAGAGACCAGCTTGACAATAGGAAAGAACTTCCTTGGGGAGCAAAATTGGAACTGCCACCTATGGTCATAGAGCCAGACAGGTAGTGGAGAGATTTCTATCATTTCCATTGCCTGAGAGGGATGTCCAATAATAATTCCTTTCTTGGCTTCTATTTTTAATATTAAAGGGATTTCTCAACCCCAGGATGAATATTTTTTTCTTTTAGATGTTAATTATATTGTTTTAAAATGTTAATTCTATTCATCGATGCCAGTCAAGTTATTTCTTTTTTTTAAACCCTTATATATATACTGTATATTATATATATGTATATGTATATGTATATATCTGTATCTGTATCTGTATATGTATATATATGTATATATATATATATATATACTGTGTATTGGCTCCAAGGCAGAGGAGTGGTAAGGGCTAGGCAATGGGGGTCAAGTGACTTGCCCAGGTTCACACAGCTGGGAAGTGGCTGAAGCCGGATTCGAACCTAGGACCTCCCACCTCTAGGCTTGGCTCTCAATCCACTGAGCTACCCAGCCGCCCAATCCACTGAGCTACCCAGCCGCCCACCCACCCCCTTAGGATTCTTTACAATATCTAATGATAAATGGTTCTCACGATCAATTTAAGTGTTCATTGAGGAACTTTGTATGGAAATTGAAGTTATGGATCACGAACAAGAGGAAATAATCTCAAACTACAACTCTGCTGTGACTCAGTAATAGTCGCCTTTAGATATTCCATTTTCAAAGAGCCATCATGGAAGTGATGAATGAGACACAGTGACTCCAAAAGCAAATGTTGACAGCAGTAATAGAAAGTACAGATTTTGGTTGGCTTGTAGTACTTGCCCAGAGTTAGAAAATGAAGAAAAGTCTGGGGTCAGATTTGAACCTACGACCTCTGGTCTTGAGGCCCAGCTCTCTGTCCACTGAGCCACTCAGCTGTGCTCCAACTTCCTTTTCCTGAACTACTCAAGGGTTTTCAACTTTCCCAGGGTTGGTTGGTTTCGTTGTTTGGTAGCTAGGAGCCTGACTACATGGCTTCAAGGCTAAATGGCCACAGGTGCCCAGGCTATTTGGCTTGCTGGAGGCTTCATTCATTAGGACACTCAAAAAGCCTGCTGATCTGAACCATGGACTTCAGGAGAAGCCTGAGCTTCACAAAGCTTCCTTTGACAAAGGGCACTCCATCAACAAGTGCCTTCTTCTTCTGGGACAAGCACAATGGAGAAGCTGGGGAAATGGCTAATCGGTGCCAGTCCCAGCTGATTCAACCCTTTCTGCTGAGCCTGTCTTCCTTCCCTCCGTGGCCACAAAAAGCTCAGCTGAAAACAAGCCATAACCCTTCATGAGGAAGCTCTTCAGTGGGTTGATTTCCAAAGGTGCTGCCTGAGGATAGAAGGAAGGACTTCCCCAAAAGGTCCCCAGGGAGGTACCTGAACTAAAGAAAGAGTCCATGCTGTATCCACACCTGCTCTTACCCAGCTCTCATTGTGGTCCCAGGATCTTGGACCGATCTGAATAGAGCTCAACAGGTGGAACTGCATAAGGAGGATACCAGCAGAGACCAGCTTGACAATAGGAAAGAACTTCCTTGGGGAGCAAAATTGGAACTGCCACCTATGGTCATAGAGCCAGACAGGTAGTGGAGAGATTTCTATCATTTCCATTGCCTGAGAGGGATGTCCAATAATAATGCCTTTCTTGGCTTCTATTTTTAATATTAAAGGATTTCTCAACCCCAGGATGAATATTTTTTTCTTTTAGATGTTAATTATATTGTTTTAAAATGTTAATTCTATTCATCGATGCCAGTCAAGTTATTTCTTTTTTTTAAACCCTTATATATATACTGTATATTATATATATGTATATGTATATGTATATATCTGTATCTGTATCTGTATATGTATATATATGTATATATAAATATATATATATATACTGTGTATTGGCTCCAAGGCAGAAGAGTGGTAAGGGCTAGGCAATGGGGGTCAAGTGACTTGCCCAGGTTCACACAGCTGGGAAGTGGCTGAAGCCGGATTCGAACCTAGGACCTCCCACCTCTAGGCTTGGCTCTCAATCCACTGAGCTACCCAGCCGCCCAATCCACTGAGCTACCCAGCCGCCCACCCACCCCCTTAGGATTCTTTACAATATCTAATGATAAATGGTTCTCACGATCAATTTAAGTGTTCATTGAGGAACTTTGTATGGAAATTGTAGTTATGGATCACGAACAAGAGGAAATAATCTCAAACTACAACTCTGCTGTGACTCAGTAATAGTCGCCTTTAGATATTCCATTTTCAAAGAGCCATCATGGAAGTGATGAATGAGACACAGTGACTCCAAAAGCAAATGTTGACAGCAGTAATAGAAAGTACAGATTTTGGTTGGCTTGTAGTACTTGCCCAGAGTTAGAAAATGAAGAAAAGTCTGGGGTCAGATTTGAACCTACGACCTCTGGTCTTGAGGCCCAGCTCTCTGTCCACTGAGCCACTCAGCTGCGCTCCAACTTCCTTTTCCTGAACTACTCAAGGGTTTTCAACTTTCCCAGGGTTGGTTGGTTTCGTTGTTTGGTAGCTAGGAGCCTGACTACATGGCTTCAAGGCTAAATGGCCACAGGTGCCCAGGCTATTTGGCTTGCTGGAGGCTTCATTCATTAGGACACTCAAAAAGCCTGCTGATCTGAACCATGGACTTCAGGAGAAGCCTGAGCTTCACAAAGCTTCCTTTGACAAAGGGCACTCCATCAACAAGTGCCTTCTTCTTCTGGGACAAGCACAATGGAGAAGCTGGGGAAATGGCTAATCGGTGCCAGTCCCAGCTGATTCAACCCTTTCTGCTGAGCCTGTCTTCCTTCCCTCCGTGGCCACAAAAAGCTCAGCTGAAAACAAGCCATAACCCTTCATGAGGAAGCTCTTCAGTGGGTTGATTTCCAAAGGTGCTGCCTGAGGATAGAAGGAAGGACTTCCCCAAAAGGTCCCCAGGGAGGTACCTGAACTAAAGAAAGAGTCCATGCTGTATCCACACCTGCTCTTACCCAGCTCTCATTGTGGTCCCAGGATCTTGGACCGATCTGAATAGAGCTCAACAGGTGGAACTGCATAAGGAGGATACCAGCAGAGACCAGCTTGACAATAGGAAAGAACTTCCTTGGGGAGCAAAATTGGAACTGCCACCTATGGTCATAGAGCCAGACAGGTAGTGGAGAGATTTCTATCATTTCCATTGCCTGAGAGGGATGTCCAATAATAATTCCTTTCTTGGCTTCTATTTTTAATATTAAAGGGATTTCTCAACCCCAGGATGAATATTTTTTTCTTTTAGATGTTAATTATATTGTTTTAAAATGTTAATTCTATTCATCGATGCCAGTCAAGTTATTTCTTTTTTTTAAACCCTTATATATATACTGTATATTATATATATGTATATGTATATGTATATATCTGTATCTGTATCTGTATATGTATATATATGTATATATATATATATATATATACTGTGTATTGGCTCCAAGGCAGAAGAGTGGTAAGGGCTAGGCAATGGGGGTCAAGTGACTTGCCCAGGTTCACACAGCTGGGAAGTGGCTGAAGCCGGATTCGAACCTAGGACCTCCCACCTCTAGGCTTGGCTCTCAATCCACTGAGCTACCCAGCCGCCCACCCACCCCCTTAGGATTCTTTACAATATCTAATGATAAATGGTTCTCACGATCAATTTAAGTGTTCATTGAGGAACTTTGTATGGAAATTGAAGTTATGGATCACGAACAAGAGGAAATAATCTCAAACTACAACTCTGCTGTGACTCAGTAATAGTCGCCTTTAGATATTCCATTTTCAAAGAGCCATCATGGAAGTGATGAATGAGACACAGGGACTCCAAAAGCAAATGTTGACAGCAGTAATAGAAAGTACAGATTTTGGTTGGCTTGTAGTACTTGCCCAGAGTTAGAAAATGAAGAAAAGTCTGGGGTCAGATTTGAACCTACGACCTCTGGTCTTGAGGCCCAGCTCTCTGTCCACTGAGCCACTCAGCTGTGCTCCAACTTCCTTTTCCTGAACTACTCAAGGGTTTTCAACTTTCCCAGGGTTGGTTGGTTTCGTTGTTTGGTAGCTAGGAGCCTGACTACATGGCTTCAAGGCTAAATGGCCACAGGTGCCCAGGCTATTTGGCTTGCTGGAGGCTTCATTCATTAGGACACTCAAAAAGCCTGCTGATCTGAACCATGGACTTCAGGAGAAGCCTGAGCTTCACAAAGCTTCCTTTGACAAAGGGCACTCCATCAACAAGTGCCTTCTTCTTCTGGGACAAGCACAATGGAGAAGCTGGGGAAATGGCTAATCGGTGCCAGTCCCAGCTGATTCAACCCTTTCTGCTGAGCCTGTCTTCCTTCCCTCCGTGGCCACAAAAAGCTCAGCTGAAAACAAGCCATAACCCTTCATGAGGAAGCTCTTCAGTGGGTTGATTTCCAAAGGTGCTGCCTGAGGATAGAAGGAAGGACTTCCCCAAAAGGTCCCCAGGGAGGTACCTGAACTAAAGAAAGAGTCCATGCTGTATCCACACCTGCTCTTACCCAGCTCTCATTGTGGTCCCAGGATCTTGGACCGATCTGAATAGAGCTCAACAGGTGGAACTGCATAAGGAGGATACCAGCAGAGACCAGCTTGACAATAGGAAAGAACTTCCTTGGGGAGCAAAATTGGAACTGCCACCTATGGTCATAGAGCCAGACAGGTAGTGGAGAGATTTCTATCATTTCCATTGCCTGAGAGGGATGTCCAATAATAATGCCTTTCTTGGCTTCTATTTTTAATATTAAAGGATTTCTCAACCCCAGGATGAATATTTTTTTCTTTTAGATGTTAATTATATTGTTTTAAAATGTTAATTCTATTCATCGATGCCAGTCAAGTTATTTCTTTTTTTTAAACCCTTATATATATACTGTATATTATATATATGTATATGTATATGTATATATCTGTATCTGTATCTGTATATGTATATATATGTATATATATATATATACTGTGTATTGGCTCCAAGGCAGAAGAGTGGTAAGGGCTAGGCAATGGGGGTCAAGTGACTTGCCCAGGTTCACACAGCTGGGAAGTGGCTGAAGCCGGATTCGAACCTAGGACCTCCCACCTCTAGGCTTGGCTCTCAATCCACTGAGCAACCCAGCCGCCCAATCCACTGAGCTACCCAGCCGCCCACCCACCCCCTTAGGATTCTTTACAATATCTAATGATAAATGGTTCTCACGATCAATGTAAGTGTTCATTGAGGAACTTTGTATGGAAATTGTAGTTATGGATCACGAACAAGAGGAAATAATCTCAAACTACAACTCTGCTGTGACTCAGTAATAGTCGCCTTTAGATATTCCATTTTCAAAGAGCCATCATGGAAGTGATGAATGAGACACAGTGACTCCAAAAGCAAATGTTGACAGCAGTAATAGAAAGTACAGATTTTGGTTGGCTTGTAGTACTTGCCCAGAGTTAGAAAATGAAGAAAAGTCTGGGGTCAGATTTGAACCTACGACCTCTGGTCTTGAGGCCCAGCTCTCTGTCCACTGAGCCACTCAGCTGCGCTCCAACTTCCTTTTCCTGAACTACTCAAGGGTTTTCAACTTTCCCAGGGTTGGTTGGTTTCGTTGTTTGGTAGCTAGGAGCCTGACTACATGGCTTCAAGGCTAAATGGCCACAGGTGCCCAGGCTATTTGGCTTGCTGGAGGCTTCATTCATTAGGACACTCAAAAAGCCTGCTGATCTGAACCATGGACTTCAGGAGAAGCCTGAGCTTCACAAAGCTTCCTTTGACAAAGGGCACTCCATCAACAAGTGCCTTCTTCTTCTGGGACAAGCACAATGGAGAAGCTGGGGAAATGGCTAATCGGTGCCAGTCCCAGCTGATTCAACCCTTTCTGCTGAGCCTGTCTTCCTTCCCTCCGTGGCCACAAAGAGCTCAGCTGAAAACAAGCCATAACCCTTCATGAGGAAGCTCTTCAGTGGGTTGATTTCCAAAGGTGCTGCCTGAGGATAGAAGGAAGGACTTCCCCAAAAGGTCCCCAGGGAGGTACCTGAACTAAAGAATGAGTCCATGCTGTATCCACACCTGCTCTTACCCAGCTCTCATTGTGGTCCCAGGATCTTGGACCGATCTGAATAGAGCTCAACAGGTGGAACTGCATAAGGAGGATACCAGCAGAGACCAGCTTGACAATAGGAAAGAACTTCCTTGGGGAGCAAAATTGGAACTGCCACCTATGGTCATAGAGCCAGACAGGTAGTGGAGAGATTTCTATCATTTCCATTGCCTGAGAGGGATGTCCAATAATAATGCCTTTCTTGGCTTCTATTTTTAATATTAAAGGATTTCTCAACCCCAGGATGAATATTTTTTTCTTTTAGATGTTAATTATATTGTTTTAAAATGTTAATTCTATTCATCGATGCCAGTCAAGTTATTTCTTTTTTTTAAACCCTTATATATATACTGTATATTATATATATGTATATGTATATGTATATATCTGTATCTGTATCTGTATATGTATATATATGTATATATATATATATACTTTGTATTGGCTCCAAGGCAGAAGAGTGGTAAGGGCTAGGCAATGGGGGTCAAGTGACTTGCCCAGGTTCACACAGCTGGGAAGTGGCTGAAGCCGGATTCGAACCTAGGACCTCCCACCTCTAGGCTTGGCTCTCAATCCACTGAGCTACCCAGCCGCCCACCCACCCCCTTAGGATTCTTTACAATATCTAATGATAAATGGTTCTCACGATCAATTTAAGTGTTCATTGAGGAACTTTGTATGGAAATTGAAGTTATGGATCACGAACAAGAGGAAATAATCTCAAACTACAACTCTGCTGTGACTCAGTAATAGTCGCCTTTAGATATTCCATTTTCAAAGAGCCATCACGGAAGTGATGAATGAGACACAGTGACTCCAAAAGCAAATGTTGACAGCAGTAATAGAAAGTACAGATTTTGGTTGGCTTGTAGTACTTGCCCAGAGTTAGAAAATGAAGAAAAGTCTGGGGTCAGATTTGAACCTACGACCTCTGGTCTTGAGGGCCAGCTCTCTGTCCACTGAGCCACTCAGCTGCGCTCCAACTTCCTTTTCCTGAACTACTCAAGGGTTTTCAACTTTCCCAGCGTTGGTTGGTTTCGTTGTTTGGTAGCTAGGAGCCTGACTACATGGCTTCAAGGCTAAATGGCCACAGGTGCCCAGGCTATTTGGCTTGCTGGAGGCTTCATTCATTAGGACACTCAAAAAGCCTGCTGATCTGAACCATGGACTTCAGGAGAAGCCTGAGCTTCACAAAGCTTCCTTTGACAAAGGGCACTCCATCAACAAGTGCCTTCTTCTTCTGGGACAAGCACAATGGAGAAGCTGGGGAAATGGCTAATCGGTGCCAGTCCCAGCTGATTCAACCCTTTCTGCTGAGCCTCTCTTCCTTCCCTCCGTGGCCACAAAAAGCTCAGCTGAAAACAAGCCATAACCCTTCATGAGGAAGCTCTTCAGTGGGTTGATTTCCAAAGGTGCTGCCTGAGGATAGAAGGAAGGACTTCCCCAAAAGGTCCCCAGGGAGGTACCTGAACTAAAGAAAGAGTCCATGCTGTATCCACACCTGCTCTTACCCAGCTCTCTTTGTGGTCCCAGGATGGCTCCGATCTGAATAGAGCTCAACAGGTGGAACTGCATAAGGAGGATACCAGCAGAGACCAGCTTGACAATAGGAAAGAACTTCCTTGGGGAGCAAAATTGGAACTGCCACCTATGGTCATAGAGCCAGACAGGTAGTGGAGAGATTTCTATCATTTCCATTGCCTGAGAGGGATGTCCAATAATAATTCCTTTCTTGGCTTCTATTTTTAATATTAAAGGGATTTCTCAACCCCAGGATGAATATTTTTTTCTTTTAGATGTTAATTATATTGTTTTAAAATGTTAATTCTATTCATCGATGCCAGTCAAGTTATTTCTTTTTTTTAAACCCTTATATATATACTGTATATTATATATATATGTATATGTATATGTATATATATGTATATGTATATATATGTATATATATATATATATATATATACTGTGTATTGGCTCCAAGGCAGAAGAGTGGTAAGGGCTAGGCAATGGGGGTCAAGTGACTTGCCCAGGTTCACACAGCTGGGAAGTGGCTGAAGCCGGATTCGAACCTAGGACCTCCCACCTCTAGGCTTGGCTCTCAATCCACTGAGCTACCCAGCCGCCCACCCACCCCCTTAGGATTCTTTACAATATCTAATGATAAATGGTTCTCACGATCAATTTAAGTGTTCATTGAGGAACTTTGTATGGAAATTGAAGTTATGGATCACGAACAAGAGGAAATAATCTCAAACTACAACTCTGCTGTGACTCAGTAATAGTCGCCTTTAGATATTCCATTTTCAAAGAGCCATCATGGAAGTGATGAATGAGACACAGTGACTCCAAAAGCAAATGTTGACAGCCGTAATAGAAAGTACAGATTTTGGTTGGCTTGTAGTACTTGCCCAGAGTTAGAAAATGAAGAAAAGTCTGGGGTCAGATTTGAACCTACGACCTCTGGTCTTGAGGCCCAGCTCTCTGTCCACTGAGCCACTCAGCTGCGCTCCAACTTCCTTTTCCTGAACTACTCAAGGGTTTTCAACTTTCCCAGGGTTGGTTGGTTTCGTTGTTTGGTAGCTAGGAGCCTGACTACATGGCTTCAAGGCTAAATGGCCACAGGTGCCCAGGCTATTTGGCTTGCTGGAGGCTTCATTCATTAGGACACTCAAAAAGCCTGCTGATCTGAACCATGGACTTCAGGAGAAGCCTGAGCTTCACAAAGCTTCCTTTGACAAAGGGCACTCCATCAACAAGTGCCTTCTTCTTCTGGGACAAGCACAATGGAGAAGCTGGGGAAATGGCTAATCGGTGCCAGTCCCAGCTGATTCAACCCTTTCTGCTGAGCCTGTCTTCCTTCCCTCCGTGGCCACAAAAAGCTCAGCTGAAAACAAGCCATAACCCTTCATGAGGAAGCTCTTCAGTGGGTTGATTTCCAAAGGTGCTGCCTGAGGATAGAAGGAAGGACTTCCCCAAAAGGTCCCCAGGGAGGTACCTGAACTAAAGAAAGAGTCCATGCTGTATCCACACCTGCTCTTACCCAGCTCTCTTTGTGGTCCCAGGATGGCTCCGATCTGAATAGAGCTCAACAGGTGGAACTGCATAAGGAGGATACCAGCAGAGTCCAGCTTGACAATAGGAAAGAACTTCCTTGGGGAGCAAAATTGGAACTGCCACCTATGGTCATAGAGCCAGACAGGTAGTGGAGAGATTTCTATCATTTCCATTGCCTGAGAGGGATGTCCAATAATAATTCCTTTCTTGGCTTCTATTTTTAATATTAAAGGGATTTCTCAACCCCAGGATGAATATTTTTTTCTTTTAGATGTTAATTATATTGTTTTAAAATGTTAATTCTATTCATCGATGCCAGTCAAGTTATTTCTTTTTTTTAAACCCTTATATATATACTGTATATTATATATATGTATATGTATATGTATATATATGTATATGTATATATATGTATATATATGTATATATATATATATATATATATATATATATATATACTTTGTATTGGCTCCAAGGCAGAAGAGTGGTAAGGGCTAGGCAATGGGGGTCAAGTGACTTGCCCAGGTTCACACAGCTGGGAAGTGGCTGAAGCCGGATTCGAACCTAGGACCTCCCACCTCTAGGCTTGGCTCTCAATCCACTGAGCTACCCAGCCGCCCAATCCACTGAGCTACCCAGCCGCCCAATCCACTGAGCTACCCAGCCGCCCACCCACCCCCTTAGGATTCTTTACAATATCTAATGATAAATGGTTCTCACGATCAATTTAAGTGTTCATTGAGGAACTTTGTATGGAAATTGAAGTTATGGATCACGAACAAGAGGAAATAATCTCAAACTACAACTCTGCTGTGACTCAGTAATAGTCGCCTTTAGATATTCCATTTTCAAAGAGCCATCATGGAAGTGATGAATGAGACACAGTGACTCCAAAAGCAAATGTTGACAGCAGTAATAGAAAGTACAGATTTTGGTTGGCTTGTAGTACTTGCCCAGAGTTAGAAAATGAAGAAAAGTCTGGGGTCAGATTTGAACCTACGACCTCTGGTCTTGAGGCCCAGCTCTCTGTCCACTGAGCCACTCAGCTGTGCTCCAACTTCCTTTTCCTGAACTACTCAAGGGTTTTCAACTTTCCCAGGGTTGGTTGGTTTCGTTGTTTGGTAGCTAGGAGCCTGACTACATGGCTTCAAGGCTAAATGGCCACAGGTGCCCAGGCTATTTGGCTTGCTGGAGGCTTCATTCATTAGGACACTCAAAAAGCCTGCTGATCTGAACCATGGACTTCAGGAGAAGCCTGAGCTTCACAAAGCTTCCTTTGACAAAGGGCACTCCATCAACAAGTGCCTTCTTCTTCTGGGACAAGCACAATGGAGAAGCTGGGGAAATGGCTAATCGGTGCCAGTCCCAGCTGATTCAACCCTTTCTGCTGAGCCTCTCTTCCTTCCCTCCGTGGCCACAAAAAGCTCAGCTGAAAACAAGCCATAACCCTTCATGAGGAAGCTCTTCAGTGGGTTGATTTCCAAAGGTGCTGCCTGAGGATAGAAGGAAGGACTTCCCCAAAAGGTCCCCAGGGAGGTACCTGAACTAAAGAAAGAGTCCATGCTGTATCCACACCTGCTCTTACCCAGCTCTCTTTGTGGTCCCAGGATGGCTCCGATCTGAATAGAGCTCAACAGGTGGAACTGCATAAGGAGGATACCAGCAGAGACCAGCTTGACAATAGGAAAGAACTTCCTTGGGGAGCAAAATTGGAACTGCCACCTATGGTCATAGAGCCAGACAGGTAGTGGAGAGATTTCTATCATTTCCATTGCCTGAGAGGGATGTCCAATAATAATTCCTTTCTTGGCTTCTATTTTTAATATTAAAGGGATTTCTCAACTCCAGGATGAATATTTTTTTCTTTTAGATGTTAATTATATTGTTTTAAAATGTTAATTCTATTCATCGATGCCAGTCAAGTTATTTCTTTTTTTTAAACCCTTATATATATACTGTATATTATATATATGTATATGTATATGTATATATCTGTATATGTATATGTATATATATGTATATATATATACTGTGTATTGGCTCCAAGGCAGAAGAGTGGTAAGGGCTAGGCAATGGGGGTCAAGTGACTTGCCCAGGTTCACACAGCTGGGAAGTGGCTGAAGCCGGATTCGAACCTAGGACCTCCCACCTCTAGGCTTGGCTCTCAATCCACTGAGCTACCCAGCCGCCCACCCACCCCCTTAGGATTCTTTACAATATCTAATGATAAATGGTTCTCACGATCAATTTAAGTGTTCATTGAGGAACTTTGTATGGAAATTGAAGTTATGGATCACAAACAAGAGGAAATAATCTCAAACTACAACTCTGCTGTGACTCAGTAATAGTCGCCTTTAGATATTCCATTTTCAAAGAGCCATCATGGAAGTGATGAATGAGACACAGTGACTCCAAAAGCAAATGTTGACAGCAGTAATAGAAAGTACAGATTTTGGTTGGCTTGTAGTACTTGCCCAGAGTTAGAAAATGAAGAAAAGTCTGGGGTCAGATTTGAACCTACGACCTCTGGTCTTGAGGCCCAGCTCTCTGTCCACTGAGCCACTCAGCTGCGCTCCAACTTCCTTTTCCTGAACTACTCAAGGGTTTTCAACTTTCCCAGGGTTGGTTGGTTTCGTTGTTTGGTAGCTAGGAGCCTGACTACATGGCTTCAAGGCTAAATGGCCACAGGTGCCCAGGCTATTTGGCTTGCTGGAGGCTTCATTCATTAGGACACTCAAAAAGCCTGCTGATCTGAACCATGGACTTCAGGAGAAGCCTGAGCTTCACAAAGCTTCCTTTGACAAAGGGCACTCCATCAACAAGTGCCTTCTTCTTCTGGGAAAAGCACAATGGAGAAGCTGGGGAAATGGCTAATCGGTGCCAGTCCCAGCTGATTCAACCCTTTCTGCTGAGCCTCTCTTCCTTCCCTCCGTGGCCACAAAGAGCTCAGCTGAAAACAAGCCATAACCCTTCATGAGGAAGCTCTTCAGTGGGTTGATTTCCAAAGGTGCTGCCTGAGGATAGAAGGAAGGACTTCCCCAAAAGGTCCCCAGGGAGGTACCTGAACTAAAGAAAGAGTCCATGCTGTATCCACACCTGCTCTTACCCAGCTCTCATTGTGGTCCCAGGATCTTGGACTGATCTGAATAGAGCTCAACAGGTGGAACTGCATAAGGAGGATACCAGCAGAGACCAGCTTGACAATAGGAAAGAACTTCCTTGGGGAGCAAAATTGGAACTGCCACCTATGGTCATAGAGCCAGACAGGTAGTGGAGAGATTTCTATCATTTCCATTGCCTGACAGGGATGTCCAATAATAATGCCTTTCTTGGCTTCTATTTTTAATATTAAAGGATTTCTCAACCCCAGGATGAATATTTTTTTCTTTTAGATGTTAATTATATTGTTTTAAAATGTTAATTCTATTCATCGATGCCAGTCAAGTTATTTCTTTTTTTTAAACCCTTATATATATACTGTATATTATATATATGTATATGTATATGTATATATCTGTATCTGTATCTGTATATGTATATATATGTATATATATATATATACTTTGTATTGGCTCCAAGGCAGAAGAGTGGTAAGGGCTAGGCAATGGGGGTCAAGTGACTTGCCCAGGTTCACACAGCTGGGAAGTGGCTGAAGCCGGATTCGAACCTAGGACCTCCCACCTCTAGGCTTGGCTCTCAATCCACTGAGCTACCCAGCCGCCCAATCCACTGAGCTACCCAGCCGCCCACCCACCCCCTTAGGATTCTTTACAATATCTAATGATAAATGGTTCTCACGATCAATTTAAGTGTTCATTGAGGAACTTTGTATGGAAATTGAAGTTATGGATCACGAACAAGAGGAAATAATCTCAAACTACAACTCTGCTGTGACTCAGTAATAGTCGCCTTTAGATATTCCATTTTCAAAGAGCCATCATGGAAGTGAGGAATGAGACACAGTGACTCCAAAAGCAAATGTTGACAGCAGTAATAGAAAGTACAGATTTTGGTTGGCTTGTAGTACTTGCCCAGAGTTAGAAAATGAAGAAAAGTCTGGGGTCAGATTTGAACCTACGACCTCTGGTCTTGAGGGCCAGCTCTCTGTCCACTGAGCCACTCAGCTGCGCTCCAACTTCCTTTTCCTGAACTACTCAAGGGTTTTCAACTTTCCCAGGGCTGGTTGGTTTCGTTGTTTGGTAGCTAGGAGCCTGACTACATGGCTTCAAGGCTAAATGGCCACAGGTGCCCAGGCTATTTGGCTTGCTGGAGGCTTCATTCATTAGGACACTCAAAAAGCCTGCTGATCTGAACCATGGACTTCAGGAGAAGCCTGAGCTTCACAAAGCTTCCTTTGACAAAGGGCACTCCATCAACAAGTGCCTTCTTCTTCTGGGACAAGCACAATGGAGAAGCTGGGGAAATGGCTAATCGGTGCCAGTCCCAGCTGATTCAACCCTTTCTGCTGAGCCTCTCTTCCTTCCCTCCGTGGCCACAAAAAGCTCAGCTGAAAACAAGCCATAACCCTTCATGAGGAAGCTCTTCAGTGGGTTGATTTCCAAAGGTGCTGCCTGAGGATAGAAGGAAGGACTTCCCCAAAAGGTCCCCAGGGAGGTACCTGAACTAAAGAAAGAGTCCATGCTGTATCCACACCTGCTCTTACCCAGCTCTCTTTGTGGTCCCAGGATGGCTCCGATCTGAATAGAGCTCAACAGGTGGAACTGCATAAGGAGGATACCAGCAGAGACCAGCTTGACAATAGGAAAGAACTTCCTTGGGGAGCAAAATTGGAACTGCCACCTATGGTCATAGAGCCAGACAGGTAGTGGAGAGATTTCTATCATTTCCATTGCCTGAGAGGGATGTCCAATAATAATTCCTTTCTTGGCTTCTATTTTTAATATTAAAGGGATTTCTCAACCCCAGGATGAATATTTTTTTCTTTTAGATGTTAATTATATTGTTTTAAAATGTTAATTCTATTCATCGATGCCAGTCAAGTTATTTCTTTTTTTTAAACCCTTATATATATACTGTATATTATATATATATGTATATGTATATGTATATATATGTATATGTATATATATGTATATATGTATATATATATATATATATATATATATATATATATATACTGTGTATTGGCTCCAAGGCAGAAGAGTGGTAAGGGCTAGGCAATGGGGGTCAAGTGACTTGCCCAGGTTCACACAGCTGGGAAGTGGCTGAAGCCGGATTCGAACCTAGGACCTCCCACCTCTAGGCTTGGCTCTCAATCCACTGAGCTACCCAGCCGCCCACCCACCCCCTTAGGATTCTTTACAATATCTAATGATAAATGGTTCTCACGATCAATTTAAGTGTTCATTGAGGAACTTTGTATGGAAATTGAAGTTATGGATCACGAACAAGAGGAAATAATCTCAAACTACAACTCTGCTGTGACTCAGTAATAGTCGCCTTTAGATATTCCATTTTCAAAGAGCCATCATGGAAGTGATGAATGAGACACAGTGACTCCAAAAGCAAATGTTGACAGCAGTAATAGAAAGTACAGATTTTGGTTGGCTTGTAGTACTTGCCCAGAGTTAGAAAATGAAGAAAAGTCTGGGGTCAGATTTGAACCTACGACCTCTGGTCTTGAGGCCCAGCTCTCTGTCCACTGAGCCACTCAGCTGCGCTCCAACTTCCTTTTCCTGAACTACTCAAGGGTTTTCAACTTTCCCAGGGTTGGTTGGTTTCGTTGTTTGGTAGCTAGGAGCCTGACTACATGGCTTCAAGGCTAAATGGCCACAGGTGCCCAGGCTATTTGGCTTGCTGGAGGCTTCATTCATTAGGACACTCAAAAAGCCTGCTGATCTGAACCATGGACTTCAGGAGAAGCCTGAGCTTCACAAAGCTTCCTTTGACAAAGGGCACTCCATCAACAAGTGCCTTCTTCTTCTGGGACAAGCACAATGGAGAAGCTGGGGAAATGGCTAATCGGTGCCAGTCCCAGCTGATTCAACCCTTTCTGCTGAGCCTGTCTTCCTTCCCTCCGTGGCCACAAAAAGCTCAGCTGAAAACAAGCCATAACCCTTCATGAGGAAGCTCTTCAGTGGGTTGATTTCCAAAGGTGCTGCCTGAGGATAGAAGGAAGGACTTCCCCAAAAGGTCCCCAGGGAGGTACCTGAACTAAAGAAAGAGTCCATGCTGTATCCACACCTGCTCTTACCCAGCTCTCTTTGTGGTCCCAGGATGGCTCCGATCTGAATAGAGCTCAACAGGTGGAACTGCATAAGGAGGATACCAGCAGAGACCAGCTTGACAATAGGAAAGAACTTCCATGGGGAGCAAAATTGGAACTGCCACCTATGGTCATAGAGCCAGACAGGTAGTGGAGAGATTTCTATCATTTCCATTGCCTGAGAGGGATGTCCAATAATAATTCCTTTCTTGGCTTCTATTTTTAATATTAAAGGGATTTCTCAACCCCAGGATGAATATTTTTTCTTTTAGATGTTAATTATATTGTTTTAAAATGTTAATTCTATTCATCGATGCCAGTCAAGTTATTTCTTTTTTTTAAACCCTTATATATATACTGTATATTATATATATGTATATGTATATGTATATATATGTATATGTATATATATGTATATATATGTATATATATATATATATATATACTTTGTATTGGCTCCAAGGCAGAAGAGTGGTAAGGGCTAGGCAATGGGGGTCAAGTGACTTGCCCAGGTTCACACAGCTGGGAAGTGGCTGAAGCCGGATTCGAACCTAGGACCTCCCACCTCTAGGCTTGGCTCTCAATCCACTGAGCTATCCAGCCGCCCAATCCACTGAGCTACCCAGCCGCCCAATCCACTGAGCTACCCAGCCGCCCACCCACCCCCTTAGGATTCTTTACAATATCTAATGATAAATGGTTCTCACGATCAATTTAAGTGTTCATTGAGGAACTTTGTATGGAAATTGAAGTTATGGATCACAAACAAGAGGAAATAATCTCAAACAACAACTCTGCTGTGACTCAGTAATAGTCGCCTTTAGATATTCCATTTTCAAAGAGCCATCATGGAAGTGATGAATGAGACACAGTGACTCCAAAAGCAAATGTTGACAGCAGTAATAGAAAGTACAGATTTTGGTTGGCTTGTAGTACTTGCCCAGAGTTAGAAAATGAAGAAAAGTCTGGGGTCAGATTTGAACCTACGACCTCTGGTCTTGAGGCCCAGCTCTCTGTCCACTGAGCCACTCAGCTGTGCTCCAACTTCCTTTTCCTGAACTACTCAAGGGTTTTCAACTTTCCCAGGGTTGGTTGGTTTCGTTGTTTGGTAGCTAGGAGCCTGACTACATGGCTTCAAGGCTAAATGGCCACAGGTGCCCAGGCTATTTGGCTTGCTGGAGGCTTCATTCATTAGGACACTCAAAAAGCCTGCTGATCTGAACCATGGACTTCAGGAGAAGCCTGAGCTTCACAAAGCTTCCTTTGACAAAGGGCACTCCATCAACAAGTGCCTTCTTCTTCTGGGACAAGCACAATGGAGAAGCTGGGGAAATGGCTAATCGGTGCCAGTCCCAGCTGATTCAACCCTTTCTGCTGAGCCTCTCTTCCTTCCCTCCGTGGCCACAAAAAGCTCAGCTGAAAACAAGCCATAACCCTTCATGAGGAAGCTCTTCAGTGGGTTGATTTCCAAAGGTGCTGCCTGAGGATAGAAGGAAGGACTTCCCCAAAAGGTCCCCAGGGAGGTACCTGAACTAAAGAAAGAGTCCATGCTGTATCCACACCTGCTCTTACCCAGCTCTCTTTGTGGTCCCAGGATGGCTCCGATCTGAATAGAGCTCAACAGGTGGAACTGCATAAGGAGGATACCAGCAGAGACCAGCTTGACAATAGGAAAGAACTTCCTTGGGGAGCAAAATTGGAACTGCCACCTATGGTCATAGAGCCAGACAGGTAGTGGAGAGATTTCTATCATTTCCATTGCCTGAGAGGGATGTCCAATAATAATTCCTTTCTTGGCTTCTATTTTTAATATTAAAGGGATTTCTCAACTCCAGGATGAATATTTTTTTCTTTTAGATGTTAATTATATTGTTTTAAAATGTTAATTCTATTCATCGATGCCAGTCAAGTTATTTCTTTTTTTTAAACCCTTATATATATACTGTATATTATATATATGTATATGTATATGTATATATCTGTATATGTATATGTATATATAAGTATATATATATACTGTGTATTGGCTCCAAGGCAGAAGAGTGGTAAGGACTAGGCAATGGGGGTCAAGTGACTTGCCCAGGTTCACACAGCTGGGAAGTGGCTGAAGCCGGATTCGAACCTAGGACCTCCCACCTCTAGGCTTGGCTCTCAATCCACTGAGCTACCCAGCCGCCCACCCACCCCCTTAGGATTCTTTACAATATCTAATGATAAATGGTTCTCACGATCAATTTAAGTGTTCATTGAGGAACTTTGTATGGAAATTGAAGTTATGGATCACAAACAAGAGGAAATAATCTCAAACTACAACTCTGCTGTGACTCAGTAATAGTCGCCTTTAGATATTCCATTTTCAAAGAGCCATCATGGAAGTGATGAATGAGACACAGTGACTCCAAAAGCAAATGTTGACAGCAGTAATAGAAAGTACAGATTTTGGTTGGCTTGTAGTACTTGCCCAGAGTTAGAAAATGAAGAAAAGTCTGGGGTCAGATTTGAACCTACGACCTCTGGTCTTGAGGCCCAGCTCTCTGTCCACTGAGCCACTCAGCTGCGCTCCAACTTCCTTTTCCTGAACTACTCAAGGGTTTTCAACTTTCCCAGGGTTGGTTGGTTTCGTTGTTTGGTAGCTAGGAGCCTGACTACATGGCTTCAAGGCTAAATGGCCACAGGTGCCCAGGCTATTTGGCTTGCTGGAGGCTTCATTCATTAGGACACTCAAAAAGCCTGCTGATCTGAACCATGGACTTCAGGAGAAGCCTGAGCTTCACAAAGCTTCCTTTGACAAAGGGCACTCCATCAACAAGTGCCTTCTTCTTCTGGGACAAGCACAATGGAGAAGCTGGGGAAATGGCTAATCGGTGCCAGTCCCAGCTGATTCAACCCTTTCTGCTGAGCCTCTCTTCCTTCCCTCCGTGGCCACAAAGAGCTCAGCTGAAAACAAGCCATAACCCTTCATGAGGAAGCTCTTCAGTGGGTTGATTTCCAAAGGTGCTGCCTGAGGATAGAAGGAAGGACTTCCCCAAAAGGTCCCCAGGGAGGTACCTGAACTAAAGAAAGAGTCCATGCTGTATCCACACCTGCTCTTACCCAGCTCTCATTGTGGTCCCAGGATCTTGGACCTATCTGAATAGAGCTCAACAGGTGGAACTGCATAAGGAGAATACCAGCAGAGACCAGCTTGACAATAGGAAAGAACTTCCTTGGGGAGCAAAATTGGAACTGCCACCTATGGTCATAGAGCCAGACAGGTAGTGGAGAGATTTCTATCATTTCCATTGCCTGACAGGGATGTCCAATAATAATGCCTTTCTTGGCTTCTATTTTTAATATTAAAGGATTTCTCAACCCCAGGATGAATATTTTTTTCTTTTAGATGTTAATTATATTGTTTTAAAATGTTAATTCTATTCATCGATGCCAGTCAAGTTATTTCTTTTTTTTAAACCCTTATATATATACTGTATATTATATATATGTATATGTATATGTATATATCTGTATCTGTATCTGTATATGTATATATATGTATATATATATATATATACTTTGTATTGGCTCCAAGGCAGAAGAGTGGTAAGGGCTAGGCAATGGGGGTCAAGTGACTTGCCCAGGTTCACACAGCTGGGAAGTGGCTGAAGCCGGATTCGAACCTAGGACCTCCCACCTCTAGGCTTGGCTCTCAATCCACTGAGCTACCCAGCCGCCCAATCCACTGAGCTACCCAGCCGCCCACCCACCCCCTTAGGATTCTTTACAATATCTAATGATAAATGGTTCTCACGATCAATTTAAGTGTTCATTGAGGAACTTTGTATGGAAATTGAAGTTATGGATCACGAACAAGAGGAAATAATCTCAAACTACAACTCTGCTGTGACTCAGTAATAGTCGCCTTTAGATATTCCATTTTCAAAGAGCCATCATGGAAGTGAGGAATGAGACACAGTGACTCCAAAAGCAAATGTTGACAGCAGTAATAGAAAGTACAGATTTTGGTTGGCTTGTAGTACTTGCCCAGAGTTAGAAAATGAAGAAAAGTCTGGGGTCAGATTTGAACCTACGACCTCTGGTCTTGAGGGCCAGCTCTCTGTCCACTGAGCCACTCAGCTGCGCTCCAACTTCCTTTTCCTGAACTACTCAAGGGTTTTCAACTTTCCCAGGGCTGGTTGGTTTCGTTGTTTGGTAGCTAGGAGCCTGACTACATGGCTTCAAGGCTAAATGGCCACAGGTGCCCAGGCTATTTGGCTTGCTGGAGGCTTCATTCATTAGGACACTCAAAAAGCCTGCTGATCTGAACCATGGACTTCAGGAGAAGCCTGAGCTTCACAAAGCTTCCTTTGACAAAGGGCACTCCATCAACAAGTGCCTTCTTCTTCTGGGACAAGCACAATGGAGAAGCTGGGGAAATGGCTAATCGGTGCCAGTCCCAGCTGATTCAACCCTTTCTGCTGAGCCTCTCTTCCTTCCCTCCGTGGCCACAAAAAGCTCAGCTGAAAACAAGCCATAACCCTTCATGAGGAAGCTCTTCAGTGGGTTGATTTCCAAAGGTGCTGCCTGAGGATAGAAGGAAGGACTTCCCCAAAAGGTCCCCAGGGAGGTACCTGAACTAAAGAAAGAGTCCATGCTGTATCCACACCTGCTCTTACCCAGCTCTCTTTGTGGTCCCAGGATGGCTCCGATCTGAATAGAGCTCAACAGGTGGAACTGCATAAGGAGGATACCAGCAGAGACCAGCTTGACAATAGGAAAGAACTTCCTTGGGGAGCAAAATTGGAACTGCCACCTATGGTCATAGAGCCAGACAGGTAGTGGAGAGATTTCTATCATTTCCATTGCCTGAGAGGGATGTCCAATAATAATTCCTTTCTTGGCTTCTATTTTTAATATTAAAGGGATTTCTCAACCCCAGGATGAATATTTTTTTCTTTTAGATGTTAATTATATTGTTTTAAAATGTTAATTCTATTCATCGATGCCAGTCAAGTTATTTCTTTTTTTTAAACCCTTATATATATACTGTATATTATATATATATGTATATGTATATGTATATATATGTATATGTATATATATGTATATATATGTATATATATATATATATATATATATACTGTGTATTGGCTCCAAGGCAGAAGAGTGGTAAGGGCTAGGCAATGGGGGTCAAGTGACTTGCCCAGGTTCACACAGCTGGGAAGTGGCTGAAGCCGGATTCGAACCTAGGACCTCCCACCTCTAGGCTTGGCTCTCAATCCACTGAGCTACCCAGCCGCCCACCCACCCCCTTAGGATTCTTTACAATATCTAATGATAAATGGTTCTCACGATCAATTTAAGTGTTCATTGAGGAACTTTGTATGGAAATTGAAGTTATGGATCACGAACAAGAGGAAATAATCTCAAACTACAACTCTGCTGTGACTCAGTAATAGTCGCCTTTAGATATTCCATTTTCAAAGAGCCATCATGGAAGTGATGAATGAGACACAGTGACTCCAAAAGCAAATGTTGACAGCAGTAATAGAAAGTACAGATTTTGGTTGGCTTGTAGTACTTGCCCAGAGTTAGAAAATGAAGAAAAGTCTGGGGTCAGATTTGAACCTACGACCTCTGGTCTTGAGGCCCAGCTCTCTGTCCACTGAGCCACTCAGCTGCGCTCCAACTTCCTTTTCCTGAACTACTCAAGGGTTTTCAACTTTCCCAGGGTTGGTTGGTTTCGTTGTTTGGTAGCTAGGAGCCTGACTACATGGCTTCAAGGCTAAATGGCCACAGGTGCCCAGGCTATTTGGCTTGCTGGAGGCTTCATTCATTAGGACACTCAAAAAGCCTGCTGATCTGAACCATGGACTTCAGGAGAAGCCTGAGCTTCACAAAGCTTCCTTTGACAAAGGGCACTCCATCAACAAGTGCCTTCTTCTTCTGGGACAAGCACAATGGAGAAGCAGGGGAAATGGCTAATCGGTGCCAGTCCCAGCTGATTCAACCCTTTCTGCTGAGCCTCTCTTCCTTCCCTCCGTGGCCACAAAAAGCTCAGCTGAAAACAAGCCATAACCCTTCATGAGGAAGCTCTTCAGTGGGTTGATTTCCAAAGGTGCTGCCTGAGGATAGAAGGAAGGACTTCCCCAAAAGGTCCCCAGGGAGGTACCTGAACTAAAGAAAGAGTCCATGCTGTATCCACACCTGCTCTTACCCAGCTCTCTTTGTGGTCCCAGGATGGCTCCGATCTGAATAGAGCTCAACAGGTGGAACTGCATAAGGAGGATACCAGCAGAGACCAGCTTGACAATAGGAAAGAACTTCCTTGGGGAGCAAAATTGGAACTGCCACCTATGGTCATAGAGCCAGACAGGTAGTGGAGAGATTTCTATCATTTCCATTGCCTGAGAGGGATGTCCAATAATAATTCCTTTCTTGGCTTCTATTTTTAATATTAAAGGGATTTCTCAACCCCAGGATGAATATTTTTTTCTTTTAGATGTTAATTATATTGTTTTAAAATGTTAATTCTATTCATCGATGCCAGTCAAGTTATTTCTTTTTTTTAAACCCTTATATATATACTGTATATTATATATATGTATATGTATATGTATATATATGTATATGTATATATATGTATATATATGTATATATATATATATATATATATATATACTTTGTATTGGCTCCAAGGCAGAAGAGTGGTAAGGGCTAGGCAATGGGGGTCAAGTGACTTGCCCAGGTTCACACAGCTGGGAAGTGGCTGAAGCCGGATTCGAACCTAGGACCTCCCACCTCTAGGCTTGGCTCTCAATCCACTGAGCTACCCAGCCGCCCAATCCACTGAGCTACCCAGCCGCCCAATCCACTGAGCTACCCAGCCGCCCACCCACCCCCTTAGGATTCTTTACAATATCTAATGATAAATGGTTCTCACGATCAATTTAAGTGTTCATTGAGGAACTTTGTATGGAAATTGAAGTTATGGATCACGAACAAGAGGAAATAATCTCAAACTACAACTCTGCTGTGACTCAGTAATAGTCGCCTTTAGATATTCCATTTTCAAAGAGCCATCATGGAAGTGATGAATGAGACACAGTGACTCCAAAAGCAAATGTTGACAGCAGTAATAGAAAGTACAGATTTTGGTTGGCTTGTAGTACTTGCCCAGAGTTAGAAAATGAAGAAAAGTCTGGGGTCAGATTTGAACCTACGACCTCTGGTCTTGAGGCCCAGCTCTCTGTCCACTGAGCCACTCAGCTGCGCTCCAACTTCCTTTTCCTGAACTACTCAAGGGTTTTCAACTTTCCCAGGGTTGGTTGGTTTCGTTGTTTGGTAGCTAGGAGCCTGACTACATGGCTTCAAGGCTAAATGGCCACAGGTGCCCAGGCTATTTGGCTTGCTGGAGGCTTCATTCATTAGGACACTCAAAAAGCCTGCTGATCTGAACCATGGACTTCAGGAGAAGCCTGAGCTTCACAAAGCTTCCTTTGACAAAGGGCACTCCATCAACAAGTGCCTTCTTCTTCTGGGACAAGCACAATGGAGAAGCTGGGGAAATGGCTAATCGGTGCCAGTCCCAGCTGATTCAACCCTTTCTGCTGAGCCTCTCTTCCTTCCCTCCGTGGCCACAAAAAGCTCAGCTGAAAACAAGCCATAACCCTTCATGAGGAAGCTCTTCAGTGGGTTGATTTCCAAAGGTGCTGCCTGAGGATAGAAGGAAGGACTTCCCCAAAAGGTCCCCAGGGAGGTACCTGAACTAAAGAAAGAGTCCATGCTGTATCCACACCTGCTCTTACCCAGCTCTCTTTGTGGTCCCAGGATGGCTCCGATCTGAATAGAGCTCAACAGGTGGAACTGCATAAGGAGGATACCAGCAGAGACCAGCTTGACAATAGGAAAGAACTTCCTTGGGGAGCAAAATTGGAACTGCCACCTATGGTCATAGAGCCAGACAGGTAGTGGAGAGATTTCTATCATTTCCATTGCCTGAGAGGGATGTCCAATAATAATTCCTTTCTTGGCTTCTATTTTTAATATTAAAGGGATTTCTCAACCCCAGGATGAATATTTTTTTCTTTTAGATGTTAATTATATTGTTTTAAAATGTTAATTCTATTCATCGATGCCAGTCAAGTTATTTCTTTTTTTTAAACCCTTATATATATACTGTATATTATATATATGTATATGTATATGTATATATCTGTATATGTATATGTATATATATGTATATATATATACTGTGTATTGGCTCCAAGGCAGAAGAGTGGTAAGGGCTAGGCAATGGGGGTCAAGTGACTTGCCCAGGTTCACACAGCTGGGAAGTGGCTGAAGCCGGATTCGAACCTAGGACCTCCCACCTCTAGGCTTGGCTCTCAATCCACTGAGCTACCCAGCCGCCCACCCACCCCCTTAGGATTCTTTACAATATCTAATGATAAATGGTTCTCACGATCAATTTAAGTGTTCATTGAGGAACTTTGTATGGAAATTGAAGTTATGGATCACAAACAAGAGGAAATAATCTCAAACTACAACTCTGCTGTGACTCAGTAATAGTCGCCTTTAGATATTCCATTTTCAAAGAGCCATCATGGAAGTGATGAATGAGACACAGTGACTCCAAAAGCAAATGTTGACAGCAGTAATAGAAAGTACAGATTTTGGTTGGCTTGTAGTACTTGCCCAGAGTTAGAAAATGAAGAAAAGTCTGGGGTCAGATTTGAACCTACGACCTCTGGTCTTGAGGCCCAGCTCTCTGTCCACTGAGCCACTCAGCTGCGCTCCAACTTCCTTTTCCTGAACTACTCAAGGGTTTTCAACTTTCCCAGGGTTGGTTGGTTTCGTTGTTTGGTAGCTAGGAGCCTGACTACATGGCTTCAAGGCTAAATGGCCACAGGTGCCCAGGCTATTTGGCTTGCTGGAGGCTTCATTCATTAGGACACTCAAAAAGCCTGCTGATCTGAACCATGGACTTCAGGAGAAGCCTGAGCTTCACAAAGCTTCCTTTGACAAAGGGCACTCCATCAACAAGTGCCTTCTTCTTCTGGGACAAGCACAATGGAGAAGCTGGGGAAATGGCTAATCGGTGCCAGTCCCAGCTGATTCAACCCTTTCTGCTGAGCCTCTCTTCCTTCCCTCCGTGGCCACAAAAAGCTCAGCTGAAAACAAGCCATAACCCTTCATGAGGAAGCTCTTCAGTGGGTTGATTTCCAAAGGTGCTGCCTGAGGATAGAAGGAAGGACTTCCCCAAAAGGTCCCCAGGGAGGTACCTGAACTAAAGAAAGAGTCCATGCTGTATCCACACCTGCTCTTACCCAGCTCTCTTTGTGGTCCCAGGATGGCTCCGATCTGAATAGAGCTCAACAGGTGGAACTGCATAAGGAGGATACCAGCAGAGACCAGCTTGACAATAGGAAAGAACTTCCTTGGGGAGCAAAATTGGAACTGCCACCTATGGTCATAGAGCCAGACAGGTAGTGGAGAGATTTCTATCATTTCCATTGCCTGAGAGGGATGTCCAATAATAATTCCTTTCTTGGCTTCTATTTTTAATATTAAAGGGATTTCTCAACCCCAGGATGAATATTTTTTTCTTTTAGATGTTAATTATATTGTTTTAAAATGTTAATTCTATTCATCGATGCCAGTCAAGTTATTTCTTTTTTTTAAACCCTTATATATATACTGTATATTATATATATGTATATGTATATGTATATATATGTATATGTATATGTATATATATGTATATATATATATATATATATATATATATATATATATATACTGTGTATTGGCTCCAAGGCAGAAGAGTGGTAAGGGCTAGGCAATGGGGGTCAAGTGACTTGCCCAGGTTCACACAGCTGGGAAGTGGCTGAAGCCGGATTCGAACCTAGGACCTCCCACCTCTAGGCTTGGCTCTCAATCCACTGAGCTACCCAGCCGCCCAATCCACTGAGCTACCCAGCCGCCCACCCACCCCCTTAGGATTCTTTACAATATCTAATGATAAATGGTTCTCACGATCAATTTAAGTGTTCATTGAGGAACTTTGTATGGAAATTGAAGTTATGGATCACGAACAAGAGGAAATAATCTCAAACTACAACTCTGCTGTGACTCAGTAATAGTCGCCTTTAGATATTCCATTTTCAAAGAGCCATCATGGAAGTGATGAATGAGACACAGTGACTCCAAAAGCAAATGTTGACAGCAGTAATAGAAAGTACAGATTTTGGTTGGCTTGTAGTACTTGCCCAGAGTTAGAAAATGAAGAAAAGTCTGGGGTCAGATTTGAACCTACGACCTCTGGTCTTGAGGCCCAGCTCTCTGTCCACTGAGCCACTCAGCTGCGCTCCAACTTCCTTTTCCTGAACTACTCAAGGGTTTTCAACTTTCCCAGGGTTGGTTGGTTTCGTTGTTTGGTAGCTAGGAGCCTGACTACATGGCTTCAAGGCTAAATGGCCACAGGTGCCCAGGCTATTTGGCTTGCTGGAGGCTTCATTCATTAGGACACTCAAAAAGCCTGCTGATCTGAACCATGGACTTCAGGAGAAGCCTGAGCTTCACAAAGCTTCCTTTGACAAAGGGCACTCCATCAACAAGTGCCTTCTTCTTCTGGGACAAGCACAATGGAGAAGCTGGGGAAATGGCTAATCGGTGCCAGTCCCAGCTGATTCAACCCTTTCTGCTGAGCCTCTCTTCCTTCCCTCCGTGGCCACAAAGAGCTCAGCTGAAAACAAGCCATAACCCTTCATGAGGAAGCTCTTCAGTGGGTTGATTTCCAAAGGTGCTGCCTGAGGATAGAAGGAAGGACTTCCCCAAAAGGTCCCCAGGGAGGTACCTGAACTAAAGAAAGAGTCCATGCTGTATCCACACCTGCTCTTACCCAGCTCTCATTGTGGTCCCAGGATCTTGGACCGATCTGAATAGAGCTCAACAGGTGGAACTGCATAAGGAGGATACCAGCAGAGACCAGCTTGACAATAGGAAAGAACTTCCTTGGGGAGCAAAATTGGAACTGCCACCTATGGTCATAGAGCCAGACAGGTAGTGGAGAGATTTCTATCATTTCCATTGCCTGACAGGGATGTCCAATAATAATGCCTTTCTTGGCTTCTATTTTTAATATTAAAGGATTTCTCAACCCCAGGATGAATATTTTTTTCTTTTAGATGTTAATTATATTGTTTTAAAATGTTAATTCTATTCATCGATGCCAGTCAAGTTATTTCTTTTTTTTAAACCCTTATATATATACTGTATATTATATATATGTATATGTATATGTATATATCTGTATCTGTATCTGTATATGTATATATATGTATATATATATATATATACTTTGTATTGGCTCCAAGGCAGAAGAGTGGTAAGGGCTAGGCAATGGGGGTCAAGTGACTTGCCCAGGTTCACACAGCTGGGAAGTGGCTGAAGCCGGATTCGAACCTAGGACCTCCCACCTCTAGGCTTGGCTCTCAATCCACTGAGCTACCCAGCCGCCCAATCCACTGAGCTACCCAGCCGCCCACCCACCCCCTTAGGATTCTTTACAATATCTAATGATAAATGGTTCTCACGATCAATTTAAGTGTTCATTGAGGAACTTTGTATGGAAATTGAAGTTATGGATCACGAACAAGAGGAAATAATCTCAAACTACAACTCTGCTGTGACTCAGTAATAGTCGCCTTTAGATATTCCATTTTCAAAGAGCCATCATGGAAGTGAGGAATGAGACACAGTGACTCCAAAAGCAAATGTTGACAGCAGTAATAGAAAGTACAGATTTTGGTTGGCTTGTAGTACTTGCCCAGAGTTAGAAAATGAAGAAAAGTCTGGGGTCAGATTTGAACCTACGACCTCTGGTCTTGAGGGCCAGCTCTCTGTCCACTGAGCCACTCAGCTGCGCTCCAACTTCCTTTTCCTGAACTACTCAAGGGTTTTCAACTTTCCCAGGGCTGGTTGGTTTCGTTGTTTGGTAGCTAGGAGCCTGACTACATGGCTTCAAGGCTAAATGGCCACAGGTGCCCAGGCTATTTGGCTTGCTGGAGGCTTCATTCATTAGGACACTCAAAAAGCCTGCTGATCTGAACCATGGACTTCAGGAGAAGCCTGAGCTTCACAAAGCTTCCTTTGACAAAGGGCACTCCATCAACAAGTGCCTTCTTCTTCTGGGACAAGCACAATGGAGAAGCTGGGGAAATGGCTAATCGGTGCCAGTCCCAGCTGATTCAACCCTTTCTGCTGAGCCTCTCTTCCTTCCCTCCGTGGCCACAAAAAGCTCAGCTGAAAACAAGCCATAACCCTTCATGAGGAAGCTCTTCAGTGGGTTGATTTCCAAAGGTGCTGCCTGAGGATAGAAGGAAGGACTTCCCCAAAAGGTCCCCAGGGAGGTACCTGAACTAAAGAAAGAGTCCATGCTGTATCCACACCTGCTCTTACCCAGCTCTCTTTGTGGTCCCAGGATGGCTCCGATCTGAATAGAGCTCAACAGGTGGAACTGCATAAGGAGGATACCAGCAGAGACCAGCTTGACAATAGGAAAGAACTTCCTTGGGGAGCAAAATTGGAACTGCCACCTATGGTCATAGAGCCAGACAGGTAGTGGAGAGATTTCTATCATTTCCATTGCCTGAGAGGGATGTCCAATAATAATTCCTTTCTTGGCTTCTATTTTTAATATTAAAGGGATTTCTCAACCCCAGGATGAATATTTTTTTCTTTTAGATGTTAATTATATTGTTTTAAAATGTTAATTCTATTCATCGATGCCAGTCAAGTTATTTCTTTTTTTTAAACCCTTATATATATACTGTATATTATATATATATGTATATGTATATGTATATATATGTATATGTATATATATGTATATATATGTATATATATATATATATATATATATATATATACTGTGTATTGGCTCCAAGGCAGAAGAGTGGTAAGGGCTAGGCAATGGGGGTCAAGTGACTTGCCCAGGTTCACACAGCTGGGAAGTGGCTGAAGCCGGATTCGAACCTAGGACCTCCCACCTCTAGGCTTGGCTCTCAATCCACTGAGCTACCCAGCCGCCCACCCACCCCCTTAGGATTCTTTACAATATCTAATGATAAATGGTTCTCACGATCAATTTAAGTGTTCATTGAGGAACTTTGTATGGAAATTGAAGTTATGGATCACGAACAAGAGGAAATAATCTCAAACTACAACTCTGCTGTGACTCAGTAATAGTCGCCTTTAGATATTCCATTTTCAAAGAGCCATCATGGAAGTGATGAATGAGACACAGTGACTCCAAAAGCAAATGTTGACAGCAGTAATAGAAAGTACAGATTTTGGTTGGCTTGTAGTACTTGCCCAGAGTTAGAAAATGAAGAAAAGTCTGGGGTCAGATTTGAACCTACGACCTCTGGTCTTGAGGCCCAGCTCTCTGTCCACTGAGCCACTCAGCTGCGCTCCAACTTCCTTTTCCTGAACTACTCAAGGGTTTTCAACTTTCCCAGGGTTGGTTGGTTTCGTTGTTTGGTAGCTAGGAGCCTGACTACATGGCTTCAAGGCTAAATGGCCACAGGTGCCCAGGCTATTTGGCTTGCTGGAGGCTTCATTCATTAGGACACTCAAAAAGCCTGCTGATCTGAACCATGGACTTCAGGAGAAGCCTGAGCTTCACAAAGCTTCCTTTGACAAAGGGCACTCCATCAACAAGTGCCTTCTTCTTCTGGGACAAGCACAATGGAGAAGCAGGGGAAATGGCTAATCGGTGCCAGTCCCAGCTGATTCAACCCTTTCTGCTGAGCCTCTCTTCCTTCCCTCCGTGGCCACAAAAAGCTCAGCTGAAAACAAGCCATAACCCTTCATGAGGAAGCTCTTCAGTGGGTTGATTTCCAAAGGTGCTGCCTGAGGATAGAAGGAAGGACTTCCCCAAAAGGTCCCCAGGGAGGTACCTGAACTAAAGAAAGAGTCCATGCTGTATCCACACCTGCTCTTACCCAGCTCTCTTTGTGGTCCCAGGATGGCTCCGATCTGAATAGAGCTCAACAGGTGGAACTGCATAAGGAGGATACCAGCAGAGACCAGCTTGACAATAGGAAAGAACTTCCTTGGGGAGCAAAATTGGAACTGCCACCTATGGTCATAGAGCCAGACAGGTAGTGGAGAGATTTCTATCATTTCCATTGCCTGAGAGGGATGTCCAATAATAATTCCTTTCTTGGCTTCTATTTTTAATATTAAAGGGATTTCTCAACCCCAGGATGAATATTTTTTTCTTTTAGATGTTAATTATATTGTTTTAAAATGTTAATTCTATTCATCGATGCCAGTCAAGTTATTTCTTTTTTTTAAACCCTTATATATATACTGTATATTATATATATGTATATGTATATGTATATATATGTATATGTATATATATGTATATATATGTATATATATATATATATATATATATATATATACTTTGTATTGGCTCCAAGGCAGAAGAGTGGTAAGGGCTAGGCAATGGGGGTCAAGTGACTTGCCCAGGTTCACACAGCTGGGAAGTGGCTGAAGCCGGATTCGAACCTAGGACCTCCCACCTCTAGGCTTGGCTCTCAATCCACTGAGCTACCCAGCCGCCCAATCCACTGAGCTACCCAGCCGCCCAATCCACTGAGCTACCCAGCCGCCCACCCACCCCCTTAGGATTCTTTACAATATCTAATGATAAATGGTTCTCACGATCAATTTAAGTGTTCATTGAGGAACTTTGTATGGAAATTGAAGTTATGGATCACAAACAAGAGGAAATAATCTCAAACTACAACTCTGCTGTGACTCAGTAATAGTCGCCTTTAGATATTCCATTTTCAAAGAGCCATCATGGAAGTGATGAATGAGACACAGTGACTCCAAAAGCAAATGTTGACAGCAGTAATAGAAAGTACAGATTTTGGTTGGCTTGTAGTACTTGCCCAGAGTTAGAAAATGAAGAAAAGTCTGGGGTCAGATTTGAACCTACGACCTCTGGTCTTGAGGCCCAGCTCTCTGTCCACTGAGCCACTCAGCTGCGCTCCAACTTCCTTTTCCTGAACTACTCAAGGGTTTTCAACTTTCCCAGGGTTGGTTGGTTTCGTTGTTTGGTAGCTAGGAGCCTGACTACATGGCTTCAAGGCTAAATGGCCACAGGTGCCCAGGCTATTTGGCTTGCTGGAGGCTTCATTCATTAGGACACTCAAAAAGCCTGCTGATCTGAACCATGGACTTCAGGAGAAGCCTGAGCTTCACAAAGCTTCCTTTGACAAAGGGCACTCCATCAACAAGTGCCTTCTTCTTCTGGGACAAGCACAATGGAGAAGCTGGGGAAATGGCTAATCGGTGCCAGTCCCAGCTGATTCAACCCTTTCTGCTGAGCCTCTCTTCCTTCCCTCCGTGGCCACAAAAAGCTCAGCTGAAAACAAGCCATAACCCTTCATGAGGAAGCTCTTCAGTGGGTTGATTTCCAAAGGTGCTGCCTGAGGATAGAAGGAAGGACTTCCCCAAAAGGTCCCCAGGGAGGTACCTGAACTAAAGAAAGAGTCCATGCTGTATCCACACCTGCTCTTACCCAGCTCTCTTTGTGGTCCCAGGATGGCTCCGATCTGAATAGAGCTCAACAGGTGGAACTGCATAAGGAGGATACCAGCAGAGACCAGCTTGACAATAGGAAAGAACTTCCTTGGGGAGCAAAATTGGAACTGCCACCTATGGTCATAGAGCCAGACAGGTAGTGGAGAGATTTCTATCATTTCCATTGCCTGAGAGGGATGTCCAATAATAATTCCTTTCTTGGCTTCTATTTTTAATATTAAAGGGATTTCTCAACCCCAGGATGAATATTTTTTTCTTTTAGATGTTAATTATATTGTTTTAAAATGTTAATTCTATTCATCGATGCCAGTCAAGTTATTTCTTTTTTTTAAACCCTTATATATATACTGTATATTATATATATGTATATGTATATGTATATATCTGTATATGTATATGTATATATATGTATATATATATACTGTGTATTGGCTCCAAGGCAGAAGAGTGGTAAGGGCTAGGCAATGGGGGTCAAGTGACTTGCCCAGGTTCACACAGCTGGGAAGTGGCTGAAGCCGGATTCGAACCTAGGACCTCCCACCTCTAGGCTTGGCTCTCAATCCACTGAGCTACCCAGCCGCCCACCCACCCCCTTAGGATTCTTTACAATATCTAATGATAAATGGTTCTCACGATCAATTTAAGTGTTCATTGAGGAACTTTGTATGGAAATTGAAGTTATGGATCACAAACAAGAGGAAATAATCTCAAACTACAACTCTGCTGTGACTCAGTAATAGTCGCCTTTAGATATTCCATTTTCAAAGAGCCATCATGGAAGTGATGAATGAGACACAGTGACTCCAAAAGCAAATGTTGACAGCAGTAATAGAAAGTACAGATTTTGGTTGGCTTGTAGTACTTGCCCAGAGTTAGAAAATGAAGAAAAGTCTGGGGTCAGATTTGAACCTACGACCTCTGGTCTTGAGGCCCAGCTCTCTGTCCACTGAGCCACTCAGCTGCGCTCCAACTTCCTTTTCCTGAACTACTCAAGGGTTTTCAACTTTCCCAGGGTTGGTTGGTTTCGTTGTTTGGTAGCTAGGAGCCTGACTACATGGCTTCAAGGCTAAATGGCCACAGGTGCCCAGGCTATTTGGCTTGCTGGAGGCTTCATTCATTAGGACACTCAAAAAGCCTGCTGATCTGAACCATGGACTTCAGGAGAAGCCTGAGCTTCACAAAGCTTCCTTTGACAAAGGGCACTCCATCAACAAGTGCCTTCTTCTTCTGGGACAAGCACAATGGAGAAGCTGGGGAAATGGCTAATCGGTGCCAGTCCCAGCTGATTCAACCCTTTCTGCTGAGCCTCTCTTCCTTCCCTCCGTGGCCACAAAAAGCTCAGCTGAAAACAAGCCATAACCCTTCATGAGGAAGCTCTTCAGTGGGTTGATTTCCAAAGGTGCTGCCTGAGGATAGAAGGAAGGACTTCCCCAAAAGGTCCCCAGGGAGGTACCTGAACTAAAGAAAGAGTCCATGCTGTATCCACACCTGCTCTTACCCAGCTCTCTTTGTGGTCCCAGGATGGCTCCGATCTGAATAGAGCTCAACAGGTGGAACTGCATAAGGAGGATACCAGCAGAGACCAGCTTGACAATAGGAAAGAACTTCCTTGGGGAGCAAAATTGGAACTGCCACCTATGGTCATAGAGCCAGACAGGTAGTGGAGAGATTTCTATCATTTCCATTGCCTGAGAGGGATGTCCAATAATAATTCCTTTCTTGGCTTCTATTTTTAATATTAAAGGGATTTCTCAACCCCAGGATGAATATTTTTTTCTTTTAGATGTTAATTATATTGTTTTAAAATGTTAATTCTATTCATCGATGCCAGTCAAGTTATTTCTTTTTTTTAAACCCTTATATATATACTGTATATTATATATATGTATATGTATATGTATATATATGTATATGTATATGTATATATATGTATATATATATATATATATATATATATATACTGTGTATTGGCTCCAAGGCAGAAGAGTGGTAAGGGCTAGGCAATGGGGGTCAAGTGACTTGCCCAGGTTCACACAGCTGGGAAGTGGCTGAAGCCGGATTCGAACCTAGGACCTCCCACCTCTAGGCTTGGCTCTCAATCCACTGAGCTACCCAGCCGCCCAATCCACTGAGCTACCCAGCCGCCCACCCACCCCCTTAGGATTCTTTACAATATCTAATGATAAATGGTTCTCACGATCAATTTAAGTGTTCATTGAGGAACTTTGTATGGAAATTGAAGTTATGGATCACGAACAAGAGGAAATAATCTCAAACTACAACTCTGCTGTGACTCAGTAATAGTCGCCTTTAGATATTCCATTTTCAAAGAGCCATCATGGAAGTGAGGAATGAGACACAGTGACTCCAAAAGCAAATGTTGACAGCAGTAATAGAAAGTACAGATTTTGGTTGGCTTGTAGTACTTGCCCAGAGTTAGAAAATGAAGAAAAGTCTGGGGTCAGATTTGAACCTACGACCTCTGGTCTTGAGGCCCAGCTCTCTGTCCACTGAGCCACTCAGCTGCGCTCCAACTTCCTTTTCCTGAACTACTCAAGGGTTTTCAACTTTCCCAGGGTTGGTTGGTTTCGTTGTTTGGTAGCTAGGAGCCTGACTACATGGCTTCAAGGCTAAATGGCCACAGGTGCCCAGGCTATTTGGCTTGCTGGAGGCTTCATTCATTAGGACACTCAAAAAGCCTGCTGATCTGAACCATGGACTTCAGGAGAAGCCTGAGCTTCACAAAGCTTCCTTTGACAAAGGGCACTCCATCAACAAGTGCCTTCTTCTTCTGGGACAAGCACAATGGAGAAGCTGGGGAAATGGCTAATCGGTGCCAGTCCCAGCTGATTCAACCCTTTCTGCTGAGCCTCTCTTCCTTCCCTCCGTGGCCACAAAAAGCTCAGCTGAAAACAAGCCATAACCCTTCATGAGGAAGCTCTTCAGTGGGTTGATTTCCAAAGGTGCTGCCTGAGGATAGAAGGAAGGACTTCCCCAAAAGGTCCCCAGGGAGGTACCTGAACTAAAGAAAGAGTCCATGCTGTATCCACACCTGCTCTTACCCAGCTCTCTTTGTGGTCCCAGGATCTTGGACCGATCTGAATAGAGCTCAACAGGTGGAACTGCATAAGGAGGATACCAGCAGAGACCAGCTTGACAATAGGAAAGAACTTCCTTGGGGAGCAAAATTGGAACTGCCACCTATGGTCATAGAGCCAGACAGGTAGTGGAGAGATTTCTATCATTTCCATTGCCTGACAGGGATGTCCAATAATAATGCCTTTCTTGGCTTCTATTTTTAATATTAAAGGATTTCTCAACCCCAGGATGAATATTTTTTTCTTTTAGATGTTAATTATATTGTTTTAAAATGTTAATTCTATTCATCGATGCCAGTCAAGTTATTTCTTTTTTTTAAACCCTTATATATATACTGTATATTATATATATGTATATGTATATGTATATATCTGTATCTGTATCTGTATATGTATATATATGTATATATATATATATATATACTTTGTATTGGCTCCAAGGCAGAAGAGTGGTAAGGGCTAGGCAATGGGGGTCAAGTGACTTGCCCAGGTTCACACAGCTGGGAAGTGGCTGAAGCCGGATTCGAACCTAGGACCTCCCACCTCTAGGCTTGGCTCTCAATCCACTGAGCTACCCAGCCGCCCAATCCACTGAGCTACCCAGCCGCCCACCCACCCCCTTAGGATTCTTTACAATATCTAATGATAAATGGTTCTCACGATCAATTTAAGTGTTCATTGAGGAACTTTGTATGGAAATTGAAGTTATGGATCACGAACAAGAGGAAATAATCTCAAACTACAACTCTGCTGTGACTCAGTAATAGTCGCCTTTAGATATTCCATTTTCAAAGAGCCATCATGGAAGTGAGGAATGAGACACAGTGACTCCAAAAGCAAATGTTGACAGCAGTAATAGAAAGTACAGATTTTGGTTGGCTTGTAGTACTTGCCCAGAGTTAGAAAATGAAGAAAAGTCTGGGGTCAGATTTGAACCTACGACCTCTGGTCTTGAGGGCCAGCTCTCTGTCCACTGAGCCACTCAGCTGCGCTCCAACTTCCTTTTCCTGAACTACTCAAGGGTTTTCAACTTTCCCAGGGCTGGTTGGTTTCGTTGTTTGGTAGCTAGGAGCCTGACTACATGGCTTCAAGGCTAAATGGCCACAGGTGCCCAGGCTATTTGGCTTGCTGGAGGCTTCATTCATTAGGACACTCAAAAAGCCTGCTGATCTGAACCATGGACTTCAGGAGAAGCCTGAGCTTCACAAAGCTTCCTTTGACAAAGGGCACTCCATCAACAAGTGCCTTCTTCTTCTGGGACAAGCACAATGGAGAAGCTGGGGAAATGGCTAATCGGTGCCAGTCCCAGCTGATTCAACCCTTTCTGCTGAGCCTCTCTTCCTTCCCTCCGTGGCCACAAAAAGCTCAGCTGAAAACAAGCCATAACCCTTCATGAGGAAGCTCTTCAGTGGGTTGATTTCCAAAGGTGCTGCCTGAGGATAGAAGGAAGGACTTCCCCAAAAGGTCCCCAGGGAGGTACCTGAACTAAAGAAAGAGTCCATGCTGTATCCACACCTGCTCTTACCCAGCTCTCTTTGTGGTCCCAGGATGGCTCCGATCTGAATAGAGCTCAACAGGTGGAACTGCATAAGGAGGATACCAGCAGAGACCAGCTTGACAATAGGAAAGAACTTCCTTGGGGAGCAAAATTGGAACTGCCACCTATGGTCATAGAGCCAGACAGGTAGTGGAGAGATTTCTATCATTTCCATTGCCTGAGAGGGATGTCCAATAATAATTCCTTTCTTGGCTTCTATTTTTAATATTAAAGGGATTTCTCAACCCCAGGATGAATATTTTTTTCTTTTAGATGTTAATTATATTGTTTTAAAATGTTAATTCTATTCATCGATGCCAGTCAAGTTATTTCTTTTTTTTAAACCCTTATATATATACTGTATATTATATATATATGTATATGTATATGTATATATATGTATATGTATATATATGTATATATATGTATATATATATATATATATATATATATATATATACTGTGTATTGGCTCCAAGGCAGAAGAGTGGTAAGGGCTAGGCAATGGGGGTCAAGTGACTTGCCCAGGTTCACACAGCTGGGAAGTGGCTGAAGCCGGATTCGAACCTAGGACCTCCCACCTCTAGGCTTGGCTCTCAATCCACTGAGCTACCCAGCCGCCCACCCACCCCCTTAGGATTCTTTACAATATCTAATGATAAATGGTTCTCACGATCAATTTAAGTGTTCATTGAGGAACTTTGTATGGAAATTGAAGTTATGGATCACGAACAAGAGGAAATAATCTCAAACTACAACTCTGCTGTGACTCAGTAATAGTCGCCTTTAGATATTCCATTTTCAAAGAGCCATCATGGAAGTGATGAATGAGACACAGTGACTCCAAAAGCAAATGTTGACAGCAGTAATAGAAAGTACAGATTTTGGTTGGCTTGTAGTACTTGCCCAGAGTTAGAAAATGAAGAAAAGTCTGGGGTCAGATTTGAACCTACGACCTCTGGTCTTGAGGCCCAGCTCTCTGTCCACTGAGCCACTCAGCTGCGCTCCAACTTCCTTTTCCTGAACTACTCAAGGGTTTTCAACTTTCCCAGGGTTGGTTGGTTTCGTTGTTTGGTAGCTAGGAGCCTGACTACATGGCTTCAAGGCTAAATGGCCACAGGTGCCCAGGCTATTTGGCTTGCTGGAGGCTTCATTCATTAGGACACTCAAAAAGCCTGCTGATCTGAACCATGGACTTCAGGAGAAGCCTGAGCTTCACAAAGCTTCCTTTGACAAAGGGCACTCCATCAACAAGTGCCTTCTTCTTCTGGGACAAGCACAATGGAGAAGCAGGGGAAATGGCTAATCGGTGCCAGTCCCAGCTGATTCAACCCTTTCTGCTGAGCCTCTCTTCCTTCCCTCCGTGGCCACAAAAAGCTCAGCTGAAAACAAGCCATAACCCTTCATGAGGAAGCTCTTCAGTGGGTTGATTTCCAAAGGTGCTGCCTGAGGATAGAAGGAAGGACTTCCCCAAAAGGTCCCCAGGGAGGTACCTGAACTAAAGAAAGAGTCCATGCTGTATCCACACCTGCTCTTACCCAGCTCTCTTTGTGGTCCCAGGATGGCTCCGATCTGAATAGAGCTCAACAGGTGGAACTGCATAAGGAGGATACCAGCAGAGACCAGCTTGACAATAGGAAAGAACTTCCTTGGGGAGCAAAATTGGAACTGCCACCTATGGTCATAGAGCCAGACAGGTAGTGGAGAGATTTCTATCATTTCCATTGCCTGAGAGGGATGTCCAATAATAATTCCTTTCTTGGCTTCTATTTTTAATATTAAAGGGATTTCTCAACCCCAGGATGAATATTTTTTTCTTTTAGATGTTAATTATATTGTTTTAAAATGTTAATTCTATTCATCGATGCCAGTCAAGTTATTTCTTTTTTTTAAACCCTTATATATATACTGTATATTATATATATGTATATGTATATGTATATATATGTATATGTATATATATGTATATATATGTATATATATATATATATATATATATATATACTTTGTATTGGCTCCAAGGCAGAAGAGTGGTAAGGGCTAGGCAATGGGGGTCAAGTGACTTGCCCAGGTTCACACAGCTGGGAAGTGGCTGAAGCCGGATTCGAACCTAGGACCTCCCACCTCTAGGCTTGGCTCTCAATCCACTGAGCTACCCAGCCGCCCAATCCACTGAGCTACCCAGCCGCCCAATCCACTGAGCTACCCAGCCGCCCACCCACCCCCTTAGGATTCTTTACAATATCTAATGATAAATGGTTCTCACGATCAATTTAAGTGTTCATTGAGGAACTTTGTATGGAAATTGAAGTTATGGATCACAAACAAGAGGAAATAATCTCAAACTACAACTCTGCTGTGACTCAGTAATAGTCGCCTTTAGATATTCCATTTTCAAAGAGCCATCATGGAAGTGATGAATGAGACACAGTGACTCCAAAAGCAAATGTTGACAGCAGTAATAGAAAGTACAGATTTTGGTTGGCTTGTAGTACTTGCCCAGAGTTAGAAAATGAAGAAAAGTCTGGGGTCAGATTTGAACCTACGACCTCTGGTCTTGAGGCCCAGCTCTCTGTCCACTGAGCCACTCAGCTGCGCTCCAACTTCCTTTTCCTGAACTACTCAAGGGTTTTCAACTTTCCCAGGGTTGGTTGGTTTCGTTGTTTGGTAGCTAGGAGCCTGACTACATGGCTTCAAGGCTAAATGGCCACAGGTGCCCAGGCTATTTGGCTTGCTGGAGGCTTCATTCATTAGGACACTCAAAAAGCCTGCTGATCTGAACCATGGACTTCAGGAGAAGCCTGAGCTTCACAAAGCTTCCTTTGACAAAGGGCACTCCATCAACAAGTGCCTTCTTCTTCTGGGACAAGCACAATGGAGAAGCTGGGGAAATGGCTAATCGGTGCCAGTCCCAGCTGATTCAACCCTTTCTGCTGAGCCTCTCTTCCTTCCCTCCGTGGCCACAAAAAGCTCAGCTGAAAACAAGCCATAACCCTTCATGAGGAAGCTCTTCAGTGGGTTGATTTCCAAAGGTGCTGCCTGAGGATAGAAGGAAGGACTTCCCCAAAAGGTCCCCAGGGAGGTACCTGAACTAAAGAAAGAGTCCATGCTGTATCCACACCTGCTCTTACCCAGCTCTCTTTGTGGTCCCAGGATGGCTCCGATCTGAATAGAGCTCAACAGGTGGAACTGCATAAGGAGGATACCAGCAGAGACCAGCTTGACAATAGGAAAGAACTTCCTTGGGGAGCAAAATTGGAACTGCCACCTATGGTCATAGAGCCAGACAGGTAGTGGAGAGATTTCTATCATTTCCATTGCCTGAGAGGGATGTCCAATAATAATTCCTTTCTTGGCTTCTATTTTTAATATTAAAGGGATTTCTCAACCCCAGGATGAATATTTTTTTCTTTTAGATGTTAATTATATTGTTTTAAAATGTTAATTCTATTCATCGATGCCAGTCAAGTTATTTCTTTTTTTTAAACCCTTATATATATACTGTATATTATATATATGTATATGTATATGTATATATCTGTATATGTATATGTATATATATGTATATATATATACTGTGTATTGGCTCCAAGGCAGAAGAGTGGTAAGGGCTAGGCAATGGGGGTCAAGTGACTTGCCCAGGTTCACACAGCTGGGAAGTGGCTGAAGCCGGATTCGAACCTAGGACCTCCCACCTCTAGGCTTGGCTCTCAATCCACTGAGCTACCCAGCCGCCCACCCACCCCCTTAGGATTCTTTACAATATCTAATGATAAATGGTTCTCACGATCAATTTAAGTGTTCATTGAGGAACTTTGTATGGAAATTGAAGTTATGGATCACAAACAAGAGGAAATAATCTCAAACTACAACTCTGCTGTGACTCAGTAATAGTCGCCTTTAGATATTCCATTTTCAAAGAGCCATCATGGAAGTGATGAATGAGACACAGTGACTCCAAAAGCAAATGTTGACAGCAGTAATAGAAAGTACAGATTTTGGTTGGCTTGTAGTACTTGCCCAGAGTTAGAAAATGAAGAAAAGTCTGGGGTCAGATTTGAACCTACGACCTCTGGTCTTGAGGCCCAGCTCTCTGTCCACTGAGCCACTCAGCTGCGCTCCAACTTCCTTTTCCTGAACTACTCAAGGGTTTTCAACTTTCCCAGGGTTGGTTGGTTTCGTTGTTTGGTAGCTAGGAGCCTGACTACATGGCTTCAAGGCTAAATGGCCACAGGTGCCCAGGCTATTTGGCTTGCTGGAGGCTTCATTCATTAGGACACTCAAAAAGCCTGCTGATCTGAACCATGGACTTCAGGAGAAGCCTGAGCTTCACAAAGCTTCCTTTGACAAAGGGCACTCCATCAACAAGTGCCTTCTTCTTCTGGGACAAGCACAATGGAGAAGCTGGGGAAATGGCTAATCGGTGCCAGTCCCAGCTGATTCAACCCTTTCTGCTGAGCCTCTCTTCCTTCCCTCCGTGGCCACAAAAAGCTCAGCTGAAAACAAGCCATAACCCTTCATGAGGAAGCTCTTCAGTGGGTTGATTTCCAAAGGTGCTGCCTGAGGATAGAAGGAAGGACTTCCCCAAAAGGTCCCCAGGGAGGTACCTGAACTAAAGAAAGAGTCCATGCTGTATCCACACCTGCTCTTACCCAGCTCTCTTTGTGGTCCCAGGATGGCTCCGATCTGAATAGAGCTCAACAGGTGGAACTGCATAAGGAGGATACCAGCAGAGACCAGCTTGACAATAGGAAAGAACTTCCTTGGGGAGCAAAATTGGAACTGCCACCTATGGTCATAGAGCCAGACAGGTAGTGGAGAGATTTCTATCATTTCCATTGCCTGAGAGGGATGTCCAATAATAATTCCTTTCTTGGCTTCTATTTTTAATATTAAAGGGATTTCTCAACCCCAGGATGAATATTTTTTTCTTTTAGATGTTAATTATATTGTTTTAAAATGTTAATTCTATTCATCGATGCCAGTCAAGTTATTTCTTTTTTTTAAACCCTTATATATATACTGTATATTATATATATGTATATGTATATGTATATATATGTATATGTATATGTATATATATGTATATATATATATATATATATATACTGTGTATTGGCTCCAAGGCAGAAGAGTGGTAAGGGCTAGGCAATGGGGGTCAAGTGACTTGCCCAGGTTCACACAGCTGGGAAGTGGCTGAAGCCGGATTCGAACCTAGGACCTCCCACCTCTAGGCTTGGCTCTCAATCCACTGAGCTACCCAGCCGCCCAATCCACTGAGCTACCCAGCCGCCCACCCACCCCCTTAGGATTCTTTACAATATCTAATGATAAATGGTTCTCACGATCAATTTAAGTGTTCATTGAGGAACTTTGTATGGAAATTGAAGTTATGGATCACGAACAAGAGGAAATAATCTCAAACTACAACTCTGCTGTGACTCAGTAATAGTCGCCTTTAGATATTCCATTTTCAAAGAGCCATCATGGAAGTGAGGAATGAGACACAGTGACTCCAAAAGCAAATGTTGACAGCAGTAATAGAAAGTACAGATTTTGGTTGGCTTGTAGTACTTGCCCAGAGTTAGAAAATGAAGAAAAGTCTGGGGTCAGATTTGAACCTACGACCTCTGGTCTTGAGGCCCAGCTCTCTGTCCACTGAGCCACTCAGCTGCGCTCCAACTTCCTTTTCCTGAACTACTCAAGGGTTTTCAACTTTCCCAGGGTTGGTTGGTTTCGTTGTTTGGTAGCTAGGAGCCTGACTACATGGCTTCAAGGCTAAATGGCCACAGGTGCCCAGGCTATTTGGCTTGCTGGAGGCTTCATTCATTAGGACACTCAAAAAGCCTGCTGATCTGAACCATGGACTTCAGGAGAAGCCTGAGCTTCACAAAGCTTCCTTTGACAAAGGGCACTCCATCAACAAGTGCCTTCTTCTTCTGGGACAAGCACAATGGAGAAGCTGGGGAAATGGCTAATCGGTGCCAGTCCCAGCTGATTCAACCCTTTCTGCTGAGCCTCTCTTCCTTCCCTCCGTGGCCACAAAAAGCTCAGCTGAAAACAAGCCATAACCCTTCATGAGGAAGCTCTTCAGTGGGTTGATTTCCAAAGGTGCTGCCTGAGGATAGAAGGAAGGACTTCCCCAAAAGGTCCCCAGGGAGGTACCTGAACTAAAGAAAGAGTCCATGCTGTATCCACACCTGCTCTTACCCAGCTCTCTTTGTGGTCCCAGGATCTTGGACCGATCTGAATAGAGCTCAACAGGTGGAACTGCATAAGGAGGATACCAGCAGAGACCAGCTTGACAATAGGAAAGAACTTCCTTGGGGAGCAAAATTGGAACTGCCACCTATGGTCATAGAGCCAGACAGGTAGTGGAGAGATTTCTATCATTTCCATTGCCTGACAGGGATGTCCAATAATAATGCCTTTCTTGGCTTCTATTTTTAATATTAAAGGATTTCTCAACCCCAGGATGAATATTTTTTTCTTTTAGATGTTAATTATATTGTTTTAAAATGTTAATTCTATTCATCGATGCCAGTCAAGTTATTTCTTTTTTTTAAACCCTTATATATATACTGTATATTATATATATGTATATGTATATGTATATATCTGTATCTGTATCTGTATATGTATATATATGTATATATATATATATATACTTTGTATTGGCTCCAAGGCAGAAGAGTGGTAAGGGCTAGGCAATGGGGGTCAAGTGACTTGCCCAGGTTCACACAGCTGGGAAGTGGCTGAAGCCGGATTCGAACCTAGGACCTCCCACCTCTAGGCTTGGCTCTCAATCCACTGAGCTACCCAGCCGCCCAATCCACTGAGCTACCCAGCCGCCCACCCACCCCCTTAGGATTCTTTACAATATCTAATGATAAATGGTTCTCACGATCAATTTAAGTGTTCATTGAGGAACTTTGTATGGAAATTGAAGTTATGGATCACGAACAAGAGGAAATAATCTCAAACTACAACTCTGCTGTGACTCAGTAATAGTCGCCTTTAGATATTCCATTTTCAAAGAGCCATCATGGAAGTGAGGAATGAGACACAGTGACTCCAAAAGCAAATGTTGACAGCAGTAATAGAAAGTACAGATTTTGGTTGGCTTGTAGTACTTGCCCAGAGTTAGAAAATGAAGAAAAGTCTGGGGTCAGATTTGAACCTACGACCTCTGGTCTTGAGGGCCAGCTCTCTGTCCACTGAGCCACTCAGCTGCGCTCCAACTTCCTTTTCCTGAACTACTCAAGGGTTTTCAACTTTCCCAGGGCTGGTTGGTTTCGTTGTTTGGTAGCTAGGAGCCTGACTACATGGCTTCAAGGCTAAATGGCCACAGGTGCCCAGGCTATTTGGCTTGCTGGAGGCTTCATTCATTAGGACACTCAAAAAGCCTGCTGATCTGAACCATGGACTTCAGGAGAAGCCTGAGCTTCACAAAGCTTCCTTTGACAAAGGGCACTCCATCAACAAGTGCCTTCTTCTTCTGGGACAAGCACAATGGAGAAGCTGGGGAAATGGCTAATCGGTGCCAGTCCCAGCTGATTCAACCCTTTCTGCTGAGCCTCTCTTCCTTCCCTCCGTGGCCACAAAAAGCTCAGCTGAAAACAAGCCATAACCCTTCATGAGGAAGCTCTTCAGTGGGTTGATTTCCAAAGGTGCTGCCTGAGGATAGAAGGAAGGACTTCCCCAAAAGGTCCCCAGGGAGGTACCTGAACTAAAGAAAGAGTCCATGCTGTATCCACACCTGCTCTTACCCAGCTCTCTTTGTGGTCCCAGGATGGCTCCGATCTGAATAGAGCTCAACAGGTGGAACTGCATAAGGAGGATACCAGCAGAGACCAGCTTGACAATAGGAAAGAACTTCCTTGGGGAGCAAAATTGGAACTGCCACCTATGGTCATAGAGCCAGACAGGTAGTGGAGAGATTTCTATCATTTCCATTGCCTGAGAGGGATGTCCAATAATAATTCCTTTCTTGGCTTCTATTTTTAATATTAAAGGGATTTCTCAACCCCAGGATGAATATTTTTTTCTTTTAGATGTTAATTATATTGTTTTAAAATGTTAATTCTATTCATCGATGCCAGTCAAGTTATTTCTTTTTTTTAAACCCTTATATATATACTGTATATTATATATATATGTATATGTATATGTATATATATGTATATGTATATATATGTATATATATGTATATATATATATATATATATATATATATATATATACTGTGTATTGGCTCCAAGGCAGAAGAGTGGTAAGGGCTAGGCAATGGGGGTCAAGTGACTTGCCCAGGTTCACACAGCTGGGAAGTGGCTGAAGCCGGATTCGAACCTAGGACCTCCCACCTCTAGGCTTGGCTCTCAATCCACTGAGCTACCCAGCCGCCCACCCACCCCCTTAGGATTCTTTACAATATCTAATGATAAATGGTTCTCACGATCAATTTAAGTGTTCATTGAGGAACTTTGTATGGAAATTGAAGTTATGGATCACGAACAAGAGGAAATAATCTCAAACTACAACTCTGCTGTGACTCAGTAATAGTCGCCTTTAGATATTCCATTTTCAAAGAGCCATCATGGAAGTGATGAATGAGACACAGTGACTCCAAAAGCAAATGTTGACAGCAGTAATAGAAAGTACAGATTTTGGTTGGCTTGTAGTACTTGCCCAGAGTTAGAAAATGAAGAAAAGTCTGGGGTCAGATTTGAACCTACGACCTCTGGTCTTGAGGCCCAGCTCTCTGTCCACTGAGCCACTCAGCTGCGCTCCAACTTCCTTTTCCTGAACTACTCAAGGGTTTTCAACTTTCCCAGGGTTGGTTGGTTTCGTTGTTTGGTAGCTAGGAGCCTGACTACATGGCTTCAAGGCTAAATGGCCACAGGTGCCCAGGCTATTTGGCTTGCTGGAGGCTTCATTCATTAGGACACTCAAAAAGCCTGCTGATCTGAACCATGGACTTCAGGAGAAGCCTGAGCTTCACAAAGCTTCCTTTGACAAAGGGCACTCCATCAACAAGTGCCTTCTTCTTCTGGGACAAGCACAATGGAGAAGCAGGGGAAATGGCTAATCGGTGCCAGTCCCAGCTGATTCAACCCTTTCTGCTGAGCCTCTCTTCCTTCCCTCCGTGGCCACAAAAAGCTCAGCTGAAAACAAGCCATAACCCTTCATGAGGAAGCTCTTCAGTGGGTTGATTTCCAAAGGTGCTGCCTGAGGATAGAAGGAAGGACTTCCCCAAAAGGTCCCCAGGGAGGTACCTGAACTAAAGAAAGAGTCCATGCTGTATCCACACCTGCTCTTACCCAGCTCTCTTTGTGGTCCCAGGATGGCTCCGATCTGAATAGAGCTCAACAGGTGGAACTGCATAAGGAGGATACCAGCAGAGACCAGCTTGACAATAGGAAAGAACTTCCTTGGGGAGCAAAATTGGAACTGCCACCTATGGTCATAGAGCCAGACAGGTAGTGGAGAGATTTCTATCATTTCCATTGCCTGAGAGGGATGTCCAATAATAATTCCTTTCTTGGCTTCTATTTTTAATATTAAAGGGATTTCTCAACCCCAGGATGAATATTTTTTTCTTTTAGATGTTAATTATATTGTTTTAAAATGTTAATTCTATTCATCGATGCCAGTCAAGTTATTTCTTTTTTTTAAACCCTTATATATATACTGTATATTATATATATGTATATGTATATGTATATATATGTATATGTATATATATGTATATATATGTATATATATATATATATATATATATATATACTTTGTATTGGCTCCAAGGCAGAAGAGTGGTAAGGGCTAGGCAATGGGGGTCAAGTGACTTGCCCAGGTTCACACAGCTGGGAAGTGGCTGAAGCCGGATTCGAACCTAGGACCTCCCACCTCTAGGCTTGGCTCTCAATCCACTGAGCTACCCAGCCGCCCAATCCACTGAGCTACCCAGCCGCCCACCCACCCCCTTAGGATTCTTTACAATATCTAATGATAAATGGTTCTCACGATCAATTTAAGTGTTCATTGAGGAACTTTGTATGGAAATTGAAGTTATGGATCACAAACAAGAGGAAATAATCTCAAACTACAACTCTGCTGTGACTCAGTAATAGTCGCCTTTAGATATTCCATTTTCAAAGAGCCATCATGGAAGTGATGAATGAGACACAGTGACTCCAAAAGCAAATGTTGACAGCAGTAATAGAAAGTACAGATTTTGGTTGGCTTGTAGTACTTGCCCAGAGTTAGAAAATGAAGAAAAGTCTGGGGTCAGATTTGAACCTACGACCTCTGGTCTTGAGGCCCAGCTCTCTGTCCACTGAGCCACTCAGCTGCGCTCCAACTTCCTTTTCCTGAACTACTCAAGGGTTTTCAACTTTCCCAGGGTTGGTTGGTTTCGTTGTTTGGTAGCTAGGAGCCTGACTACATGGCTTCAAGGCTAAATGGCCACAGGTGCCCAGGCTATTTGGCTTGCTGGAGGCTTCATTCATTAGGACACTCAAAAAGCCTGCTGATCTGAACCATGGACTTCAGGAGAAGCCTGAGCTTCACAAAGCTTCCTTTGACAAAGGGCACTCCATCAACAAGTGCCTTCTTCTTCTGGGACAAGCACAATGGAGAAGCTGGGGAAATGGCTAATCGGTGCCAGTCCCAGCTGATTCAACCCTTTCTGCTGAGCCTCTCTTCCTTCCCTCCGTGGCCACAAAAAGCTCAGCTGAAAACAAGCCATAACCCTTCATGAGGAAGCTCTTCAGTGGGTTGATTTCCAAAGGTGCTGCCTGAGGATAGAAGGAAGGACTTCCCCAAAAGGTCCCCAGGGAGGTACCTGAACTAAAGAAAGAGTCCATGCTGTATCCACACCTGCTCTTACCCAGCTCTCTTTGTGGTCCCAGGATGGCTCCGATCTGAATAGAGCTCAACAGGTGGAACTGCATAAGGAGGATACCAGCAGAGACCAGCTTGACAATAGGAAAGAACTTCCTTGGGGAGCAAAATTGGAACTGCCACCTATGGTCATAGAGCCAGACAGGTAGTGGAGAGATTTCTATCATTTCCATTGCCTGAGAGGGATGTCCAATAATAATTCCTTTCTTGGCTTCTATTTTTAATATTAAAGGGATTTCTCAACCCCAGGATGAATATTTTTTTCTTTTAGATGTTAATTATATTGTTTTAAAATGTTAATTCTATTCATCGATGCCAGTCAAGTTATTTCTTTTTTTTAAACCCTTATATATATACTGTATATTATATATATGTATATGTATATGTATATATCTGTATCTGTATCTGTATATGTATATATCTGTATCTGTATATGTATATATATGTATATATATATATATATATATATATATATATATATATATATATATATATATATATATATATATATATATATATATATATATATATATATACTGTGTATTGGCTCCAAGGCAGAAGAGTGGTAAGGGCTAGGCAATGGGGGTCAAGTGACTTGCCCAGGTTCACACAGCTGGGAAGTGGCTGAAGCCGGATTCGAACCTAGGACCTCCCACCTCTAGGCTTGGCTCTCAATCCACTGAGCTACCCAGCCGCCCAATCCACTGAGCTACCCAGCCGCCCACCCACCCCCTTAGGATTCTTTACAATATCTAATGATAAATGGTTCTCACGATCAATTTAAGTGTTCATTGAGGAACTTTGTATGGAAATTGAAGTTATGGATCACAAACAAGAGGAAATAATCTCAAACTACAACTCTGCTGTGACTCAGTAATAGTCGCCTTTAGATATTCCATTTTCAAAGAGCCATCATGGAAGTGATGAATGAGACACAGTGACTCCAAAAGCAAATGTTGACAGCAGTAATAGAAAGTACAGATTTTGGTTGGTTTGTAGTACTTGCCCAGAGTTAGAAAATGAAGAAAAGTCTGGGGTCAGATTTGAACCTACGACCTCTGGTCTTGAGGCCCAGCTCTCTGTCCACTGAGCCACTCAGCTGCGCTCCAACTTCCTTTTCCTGAACTACTCAAGGGTTTTCAACTTTCCCAGGGTTGGTTGGTTTCGTTGTTTGGTAGCTAGGAGCCTGACTACATGGCTTCAAGGCTAAATGGCCACAGGTGCCCAGGCTATTTGGCTTGCTGGAGGCTTCATTCATTAGGACACTCAAAAAGCCTGCTGATCTGAACCATGGACTTCAGGAGAAGCCTGAGCTTCACAAAGCTTCCTTTGACAAAGGGCACTCCATCAACAAGTGCCTTCTTCTTCTGGGACAAGCACAATGGAGAAGCTGGGGAAATGGCTAATCGGTGCCAGTCCCAGCTGATTCAACCCTTTCTGCTGAGCCTCTCTTCCTTCCCTCCGTGGCCACAAAAAGCTCAGCTGAAAACAAGCCATAACCCTTCATGAGGAAGCTCTTCAGTGGGTTGATTTCCAAAGGTGCTGCCTGAGGATAGAAGGAAGGACTTCCCCAAAAGGTCCCCAGGGAGGTACCTGAACTAAAGAAAGAGTCCATGCTGTATCCACACCTGCTCTTACCCAGCTCTCTTTGTGGTCCCAGGATGGCTCCGATCTGAATAGAGCTCAACAGGTGGAACTGCATAAGGAGGATACCAGCAGAGACCAGCTTGACAATAGGAAAGAACTTCCTTGGGGAGCAAAATTGGAACTGCCACCTATGGTCATAGAGCCAGACAGGTAGTGGAGAGATTTCTATCATTTCCATTGCCTGAGAGGGATGTCCAATAATAATTCCTTTCTTGGCTTCTATTTTTAATATTAAAGGGATTTCTCAACCCCAGGATGAATATTTTTTTCTTTTAGATGTTAATTGTATTGTTTTAAAATGTTAATTCTATTCATCGATGCCAGTCAAGTTATTTCTTTTTTTTAAACCCTTATATATATACTGTATATTATATATATGTATATGTATATGTATATATCTGTATCTGTATATGTATATATATGTATATATATATACTGTGTATTGGCTCCAAGGCAGAAGAGTGGTAAGGGCTAGGCAATGGGGGTCAAGTGACTTGCCCAGGTTCACACAGCTGGGAAGTAGCTGAAGCCGGATTCGAACCTAGGACCTCCCACCTCTAGGCTTGGCTCTCAATCCACTGAGCTACCCAGCCGCCCACCCACCCCCTTAGGATTCTTTACAATATCTAATGATAAATGGTTCTCACGATCAATTTAAGTGTTCATTGAGGAACTTTGTATGGAAATTGAAGTTATGGATCACAAACAAGAGGAAATAATCTCAAACTACAACTCTGCTGTGACTCAGTAATAGTCGCCTTTAGATATTCCATTTTCAAAGAGCCATCATGGAAGTGATGAATGAGACACAGTGACTCCAAAAGCAAATGTTGACAGCAGTAATAGAAAGTACAGATTTTGGTTGGCTTGTAGTACTTGCCCAGAGTTAGAAAATGAAGAAAAGTCTGGGGTCAGATTTGAACCTACGACCTCTGGTCTTGAGGCCCAGCTCTCTGTCCACTGAGCCACTCAGCTGCGCTCCAACTTCCTTTTCCTGAACTACTCAAGGGTTTTCAACTTTCCCAGGGTTGGTTGGTTTCGTTGTTTGGTAGCTAGGAGCCTGACTACATGGCTTCAAGGCTAAATGGCCACAGGTGCCCAGGCTATTTGGCTTGCTGGAGGCTTCATTCATTAGGACACTCAAAAAGCCTGCTGATCTGAACCATGGACTTCAGGAGAAGCCTGAGCTTCACAAAGCTTCCTTTGACAAAGGGCACTCCATCAACAAGTGCCTTCTTCTTCTGGGACAAGCACAATGGAGAAGCTGGGGAAATGGCTAATCGGTGCCAGTCCCAGCTGATTCAACCCTTTCTGCTGAGCCTCTCTTCCTTCCCTCCGTGGCCACAAAAAGCTCAGCTGAAAACAAGCCATAACCCTTCATGAGGAAGCTCTTCAGTGGGTTGATTTCCAAAGGTGCTGCCTGAGGATAGAAGGAAGGACTTCCCCAAAAGGTCCCCAGGGAGGTACCTGAACTAAAGAAAGAGTCCATGCTGTATCCACACCTGCTCTTACCCAGCTCTCTTTGTGGTCCCAGGATGGCTCCGATCTGAATAGAGCTCAACAGGTGGAACTGCATAAGGAGGATACCAGCAGAGACCAGCTTGACAATAGGAAAGAACTTCCTTGGGGAGCAAAATTGGAACTGCCACCTATGGTCATAGAGCCAGACAGGTAGTGGAGAGATTTCTATCATTTCCATTGCCTGAGAGGGATGTCCAATAATAATTCCTTTCTTGGCTTCTATTTTTAATATTAAAGGGATTTCTCAACCCCAGGATGAATATTTTTTTCTTTTAGATGTTAATTATATTGTTTTAAAATGTTAATTCTATTCATCGATGCCAGTCAAGTTATTTCTTTTTTTTAAACCCTTATATATATACTGTATATTATATATATGTATATGTATATGTATATATCTGTATCTGTATATGTATATGTATATATATGTATATATATATATACTGTGTATTGGCTCCAAGGCAGAAGAGTGGTAAGGGCTAGGCAATGGGGGTCAAGTGACTTGCCCAGGTTCACACAGCTGGGAAGTGGCTGAAGCCGGATTCGAACCTAGGACCTCCCACCTCTAGGCTTGGCTCTCAATCCACTGAGCAACCCAGCCGCTCAATCCACTGAGCTACCCAGCCGCCCACCCACCCCCTTAGGATTCTTTACAATATCTAATGATAAATGGTTCTCACGATCAATTTAAGTGTTCATTGAGGAACTTTGTATGGAAATTGAAGTTATGGATCACAAACAAGAGGAAATAATCTCAAACTACAACTCTGCTGTGACTCAGTAATAGTCGCCTTTAGATATTCCATTTTCAAAGAGCCATCATGGAAGTGATGAATGAGACACAGTGACTCCAAAAGCAAATGTTGACAGCAGTAATAGAAAGTACAGATTTTGGTTGGCTTGTAGTACTTGCCCAGAGTTAGAAAATGAAGAAAAGTCTGGGGTCAGATTTGAACCTACGACCTCTGGTCTTGAGGCCCAGCTCTCTGTCCACTGAGCCACTCAGCTGCGCTCCAACTTCCTTTTCCTGAACTACTCAAGGGTTTTCAACTTTCCCAGCGTTGGTTGGTTTCGTTGTTTGGTAGCTAGGAGCCTGACTACATGGCTTCAAGGCTAAATGGCCACAGGTGCCCAGGCTATTTGGCTTGCTGGAGGCTTCATTCATTAGGACACTCAAAAAGCCTGCTGATCTGAACCATGGACTTCAGGAGAAGCCTGAGCTTCACAAAGCTTCCTTTGACAAAGGGCACTCCATCAACAAGTGCCTTCTTCTTCTGGGACAAGCACAATGGAGAAGCTGGGGAAATGGCTAATCGGTGCCAGTCCCAGCTGATTCAACCCTTTCTGCTGAGCCTCTCTTCCTTCCCTCCGTGGCCACAAAAAGCTCAGCTGAAAACAAGCCATAACCCTTCATGAGGAAGCTCTTCAGTGGGTTGATTTCCAAAGGTGCTGCCTGAGGATAGAAGGAAGGACTTCCCCAAAAGGTCCCCAGGGAGGTACCTGAACTACAGAAAGAGTACATGCTGTATCCACACCTGCTCTTACCCAGCTCCCTTTGTGGTCCCAGGATGGCTCCGATCTGAATAGAGCTCAACAGGTGGAACTGCATAAGGAGGATACCAGCAGAGACCAGCTTGACAATAGGAAAGAACTTCCTTGGGGAGCAAAATTGGAACTGCCACCTATGGTCATAGAGCCAGACAGGTAGTGGAGAGATTTCTATCATTTCCATTGCCTGAGAGGGATGTCCAATAATAATTCCTTTCTTGGCTTCTATTTTTAATATTAAAGGGATTTCTCAACCCCAGGATGAATATTTTTTCTTTTAGATGTTAATTATATTGTTTTAAAATGTTAATTCTATTCATCGATGCCAGTCAAGTTATTTCTTTTTTTTAAACCCTTATATATATACTGTATATTATATATATGTATATGTATATGTATATATCTGTATCTGTATATGTATATGTATATATATGTATATATATATATATATATATATATATATATATATATATATATATATATATATATATATATATATATATATACTGTGTATTGGCTCCAAGGCAGAAGAGTGGTAAGGGCTAGGCAATGGGGGTCAAGTGACTTGCCCAGGTTCACACAGCTGGGAAGTGGCTGAAGCCGGATTCGAACCTAGGACCTCCCACCTCTAGGCTTGGCTCTCAATCCACTGAGCTACCCAGCCGCCCAATCCACTGAGCTACCCAGCCGCCCACCCACCCCCTTAGGATTCTTTACAATATCTAATGATAAATGGTTCTCACGATCAATTTAAGTGTTCATTGAGGAACTTTGTATGGAAATTGAAGTTATGGATCACAAACAAGAGGAAATAATCTCAAACTACAACTCTGCTGTGACTCAGTAATAGTCGCCTTTAGATATTCCATTTTCAAAGAGCCATCATGGAAGTGATGAATGAGACACAGTGACTCCAAAAGCAAATGTTGACAGCAGTAATAGAAAGTACAGATTTTGGTTGGCTTGTAGTACTTGCCCAGAGTTAGAAAATGAAGAAAAGTCTGGGGTCAGATTTGAACCTACGACCTCTGGTCTTGAGGCCCAGCTCTCTGTCCACTGAGCCACTCAGCTGCGCTCCAACTTCCTTTTCCTGAACTACTCAAGGGTTTTCAACTTTCCCAGGGTTGGTTGGTTTCGTTGTTTGGTAGCTAGGAGCCTGACTACATGGCTTCAAGGCTAAATGGCCACAGGTGCCCAGGCTATTTGGCTTGCTGGAGGCTTCATTCATTAGGACACTCAAAAAGCCTGCTGATCTGAACCATGGACTTCAGGAGAAGCCTGAGCTTCACAAAGCTTCCTTTGACAAAGGGCACTCCATCAACAAGTGCCTTCTTCTTCTGGGACAAGCACAATGGAGAAGCTGGGGAAATGGCTAATCGGTGCCAGTCCCAGCTGATTCAACCCTTTCTGCTGAGCCTCTCTTCCTTCCCTCCGTGGCCACAAAAAGCTCAGCTGAAAACAAGCCATAACCCTTCATGAGGAAGCTCTTCAGTGGGTTGATTTCCAAAGGTGCTGCCTGAGGATAGAAGGAAGGACTTCCCCAAAAGGTCCCCAGGGAGGTACCTGAACTAAAGAAAGAGTCCATGCTGTATCAACACCTGCTCTTACCCAGCTCTCTTTGTGGTCCCAGGATGGCTCCGATCTGAATAGAGCTCAACAGGTGGAACTGCATAAGGAGGATACCAGCAGAGACCAGCTTGACAATAGGAAAGAACTTCCTTGGGGAACAAATTTGGAACTGCCACCTATGGTAATAGAGCCAGACAGGTAGTGGAGAGATTTCTATCATTTCCATTGCCTGAGAGGGATGTCCAATAATAATTCCTTTCTTGGCTTCTATTTTTAATATTAAAGGGATTTCTCAACCCCAGGATGAATATTTTTTTCTTTTAGATGTTAACTATATTGTTTTAAAATGTTAATTCTATTCATCGATGCCAGTCAAGTTATTTCTTTTTTTTAAACCCTTATATATATACTGTATATTATATATATGTATATGTATATGTATATATATGTATATGTATATATATGTATATGTATATGTATATATATGTATATATATATATATATATATATATATATATATATATATATATACTGTGTATTGGCTCCAAGGCAGAAGAGTGGTAAGGGCTAGGCAATGGGGGTCAAGTGACTTGCCCAGGTTCACACAGCTGGGAAGTGGCTGAAGCCGGATTCGAACCTAGGACCTCCCACCTCTAGGCTTGGCTCTCAATCCACTGAGCTACCCAGCCGCCCACCCACCCCCTTAGGATTCTTTACAATATCTAATGATAAATGGTTCTCACGATCAATTTAAGTGTTCCTTGAGGAACTTTGTATGGAAATTGAAGTTATGGATCACAAACAAGAGGAAATAATCTCAAACTACAACTCTGCTGTGACTCAGTAATAGTCACCTTTAGATATTCCATTTTCAAAGAGCCATCATGGAAGTGATGAATGAGACACAGTGACTCCAAAAGCAAATGTTGACAGCAGTAATAGAAAGTACAGATTTTGGTTGGCTTGTAGTACTTGCCCAGAGTTAGAAAATGAAGAAAAGTCTGGGGTCAGATTTGAACCTACGACCTCTGGTCTTGAGGCCCAGCTCTCTGTCCACTGAGCCACTCAGCTGCGCTCCAACTTCCTTTTCCTGAACTACTCAAGGGTTTTCAACTTTCCCAGGGTTGGTTGGTTTCGTTGTTTGGTAGCTAGGAGCCTGACTACATGGCTTCAAGGCTAAATGGCCACAGGTGCCCAGGCTATTTGGCTTGCTGGAGGCTTCATTCATTAGGACACTCAAAAAGCCTGCTGATCTGAACCATGGACTTCAGGAGAAGCCTGAGCTTCACAAAGCTTCCTTTGACAAAGGGCACTCCATCAACAAGTGCCTTCTTCTTCTGGGACAAGCACAATGGAGAAGCTGGGGAAATGGCTAATCGGTGCCAGTCCCAGCTGATTCAACCCTTTCTGCTGAGCCTCTCTTCCTTCCCTCCGTGGCCACAAAAAGCTCAGCTGAAAACAAGCCATAACCCTTCATGAGGAAGCTCTTCAGTGGGTTGATTTCCAAAGGTGCTGCCTGAGGATAGAAGGAAGGACTTCCCCAAAAGGTCCCCAGGGAGGTACCTGAACTAAAGAAAGAGTCCATGCTGTATCCACACCTGCTCTTACCCAGCTCTCTTTGTGGTCCCAGGATGGCTCCGATCTGAATAGAGCTCAACAGGTGGAACTGCATAAGGAGGATACCAGCAGAGACCAGCTTGACAATAGGAAAGAACTTCCTTGGGGAGCAAAATTGGAACTGCCACCTATGGTCATAGAGCCAGACAGGTAGTGGAGAGATTTCTATCATTTCCATTGCCTGAGAGGGATGTCCAATAATAATTCCTTTCTTGGCTTCTATTTTTAATATTAAAGGGATTTCTCAACCCCAGGATGAATATTTTTTTCTTTTAGATGTTAATTATATTGTTTTAAAATGTTAATTCTATTCATCGATGCCAGTCAAGTTATTTCTTTTTTTTAAACCCTTATATATATACTGTATATTATATATATGTATATGTATATGTATATATATGTATATGTATATGTATATGTATGTATATATATATATATATATATATATATATATATATATATATATATATATATATACTGTGTATTGGCTCCAAGGCAGAAGAGTGGTAAGGGCTAGGCAATGGGGGTCAAGTGACTTGCCCAGGTTCACACAGCTGGGAAGTGGCTGAAGCCGGATTCGAACCTAGGACCTCCCACCTCTAGGCTTGGCTCTCAATCCACTGAGCTACCCAGCCGCCCAATCCACTGAGCTACCCAGCCGCCCACCCACCCCCTTAGGATTCTTTACAATATCTAATGATAAATGGTTCTCACGATCAATTTAAGTGTTCATTGAGGAACTTTGTATGGAAATTGAAGTTATGGATCACGAACAAGAGGAAATAATCTCAAACTACAACTCTGCTGTGACTCAGTAATAGTCGCCTTTAGATATTCCATTTTCAAAGAGCCATCATGGAAGTGATGAATGAGACACAGTGACTCCAAAAGCAAATGTTGACAGCAGTAATAGAAAGTACAGATTTTGGTTGGCTTGTAGTACTTGCCCAGAGTTAGAAAATGAAGAAAAGTCTGGGGTCAGATTTGAACCTACGACCTCTGGTCTTGAGGCCCAGCTCTCTGTCCACTGAGCCACTCAGCTGCGCTCCAACTTCCTTTTCCTGAACTACTCAAGGGTTTTCAACTTTCCCAGGGTTGGTTGGTTTCGTTGTTTGGTAGCTAGGAGCCTGACTACATGGCTTCAAGGCTAAATGGCCACAGGTGCCCAGGCTATTTGGCTTGCTGGAGGCTTCATTCATTAGGACACTCAAAAAGCCTGCTGATCTGAACCATGGACTTCAGGAGAAGCCTGAGCTTCACAAAGCTTCCTTTGACAAAGGGCACTCCATCAACAAGTGCCTTCTTCTTCTGGGACAAGCACAATGGAGAAGCTGGGGAAATGGCTAATCGGTGCCAGTCCCAGCTGATTCAACCCTTTCTGCTGAGCCTCTCTTCCTTCCCTCCGTGGCCACAAAAAGCTCAGCTGAAAACAAGCCATAACCCTTCATGAGGAAGCTCTTCAGTGGGTTGATTTCCAAAGGTGCTGCCTGAGGATAGAAGGAAGGACTTCCCCAAAAGGTCCCCAGGGAGGTACCTGAACTAAAGAAAGAGTCCATGCTGTATCCACACCTGCTCTTACCCAGCTCTCTTTGTGGTCCCAGGATGGCTCCGATCTGAATAGAGCTCAACAGGTGGAACTGCATAAGGAGGATACCAGCAGAGACCAGCTTGACAATAGGAAAGAACTTCCTTGGGGAGCAAAATTGGAACTGCCACCTATGGTCATAGAGCCAGACAGGTAGTGGAGAGATTTCTATCATTTCCATTGCCTGAGAGGGATGTCCAATAATAATTCCTTTCTTGGCTTCTATTTTTAATATTAAAGGGATTTCTCAACCCCAGGATGAATATTTTTTTCTTTTAGATGTTAATTATATTGTTTTAAAATGTTAATTCTATTCATCGATGCCAGTCAAGTTATTTCTTTTTTTTAAACCCTTATATATATACTGTATATTATATATATGTATATGTATATGTATATATCTGTATCTGTATATGTATATGTATATATATGTATATATATATATACTGTGTATTGGCTCCAAGGCAGAAGAGTGGTAAGGGCTAGGCAATGGGGGTCAAGTGACTTGCCCAGGTTCACACAGCTGGGAAGTGGCTGAAGCCGGATTCGAACCTAGGACCTCCCACCTCTAGGCTTGGCTCTCAATCCACTGAGCAACCCAGCCGCTCAATCCACTGAGCTACCCAGCCGCCCACCCACCCCCTTAGGATTCTTTACAATATCTAATGATAAATGGTTCTCACGATCAATTTAAGTGTTCATTGAGGAACTTTGTATGGAAATTGAAGTTATGGATCACAAACAAGAGGAAATAATCTCAAACTACAACTCTGCTGTGACTCAGTAATAGTCGCCTTTAGATATTCCATTTTCAAAGAGCCATCATGGAAGTGATGAATGAGACACAGTGACTCCAAAAGCAAATGTTGACAGCAGTAATAGAAAGTACAGATTTTGGTTGGCTTGTAGTACTTGCCCAGAGTTAGAAAATGAAGAAAAGTCTGGGGTCAGATTTGAACCTACGACCTCTGGTCTTGAGGCCCAGCTCTCTGTCCACTGAGCCACTCAGCTGCGCTCCAACTTCCTTTTCCTGAACTACTCAAGGGTTTTCAACTTTCCCAGGGTTGGTTGGTTTCGTTGTTTGGTAGCTAGGAGCCTGACTACATGGCTTCAAGGCTAAATGGCCACAGGTGCCCAGGCTATTTGGCTTGCTGGAGGCTTCATTCATTAGGACACTCAAAAAGCCTGCTGATCTGAACCATGGACTTCAGGAGAAGCCTGAGCTTCACAAAGCTTCCTTTGACAAAGGGCACTCCATCAACAAGTGCCTTCTTCTTCTGGGACAAGCACAATGGAGAAGCTGGGGAAATGGCTAATCGGTGCCAGTCCCAGCTGATTCAACCCTTTCTGCTGAGCCTCTCTTCCTTCCCTCCGTGGCCACAAAAAGCTCAGCTGAAAACAAGCCATAACCCTTCATGAGGAAGCTCTTCAGTGGGTTGATTTCCAAAGGTGCTGCCTGAGGATAGAAGGAAGGACTTCCCCAAAAGGTCCCCAGGGAGGTACCTGAACTACAGAAAGAGTACATGCTGTATCCACACCTGCTCTTACCCAGCTCCCTTTGTGGTCCCAGGATGGCTCCGATCTGAATAGAGCTCAACAGGTGGAACTGCATAAGGAGGATACCAGCAGAGACCAGCTTGACAATAGGAAAGAACTTCCTTGGGGAGCAAAATTGGAACTGCCACCTATGGTCATAGAGCCAGACAGGTAGTGGAGAGATTTCTATCATTTCCATTGCCTGAGAGGGATGTCCAATAATAATTCCTTTCTTGGCTTCTATTTTTAATATTAAAGGGATTTCTCAACCCCAGGATGAATATTTTTTCTTTTAGATGTTAATTATATTGTTTTAAAATGTTAATTCTATTCATCGATGCCAGTCAAGTTATTTCTTTTTTTTAAACCCTTATATATATACTGTATATTATATATATGTATATGTATATGTATATATCTGTATCTGTATATGTATATGTATATATATGTATATATATATATATATATATATATATATATATATATATATATATATATATATATATATATATATATATATACTGTGTATTGGCTCCAAGGCAGAAGAGTGGTAAGGGCTAGGCAATGGGGGTCAAGTGACTTGCCCAGGTTCACACAGCTGGGAAGTGGCTGAAGCCGGATTCGAACCTAGGACCTCCCACCTCTAGGCTTGGCTCTCAATCCACTGAGCTACCCAGCCGCCCAATCCACTGAGCTACCCAGCCGCCCACCCACCCCCTTAGGATTCTTTACAATATCTAATGATAAATGGTTCTCACGATCAATTTAAGTGTTCATTGAGGAACTTTGTATGGAAATTGAAGTTATGGATCACAAACAAGAGGAAATAATCTCAAACTACAACTCTGCTGTGACTCAGTAATAGTCGCCTTTAGATATTCCATTTTCAAAGAGCCATCATGGAAGTGATGAATGAGACACAGTGACTCCAAAAGCAAATGTTGACAGCAGTAATAGAAAGTACAGATTTTGGTTGGCTTGTAGTACTTGCCCAGAGTTAGAAAATGAAGAAAAGTCTGGGGTCAGATTTGAACCTACGACCTCTGGTCTTGAGGCCCAGCTCTCTGTCCACTGAGCCACTCAGCTGCGCTCCAACTTCCTTTTCCTGAACTACTCAAGGGTTTTCAACTTTCCCAGGGTTGGTTGGTTTCGTTGTTTGGTAGCTAGGAGCCTGACTACATGGCTTCAAGGCTAAATGGCCACAGGTGCCCAGGCTATTTGGCTTGCTGGAGGCTTCATTCATTAGGACACTCAAAAAGCCTGCTGATCTGAACCATGGACTTCAGGAGAAGCCTGAGCTTCACAAAGCTTCCTTTGACAAAGGGCACTCCATCAACAAGTGCCTTCTTCTTCTGGGACAAGCACAATGGAGAAGCTGGGGAAATGGCTAATCGGTGCCAGTCCCAGCTGATTCAACCCTTTCTGCTGAGCCTCTCTTCCTTCCCTCCGTGGCCACAAAAAGCTCAGCTGAAAACAAGCCATAACCCTTCATGAGGAAGCTCTTCAGTGGGTTGATTTCCAAAGGTGCTGCCTGAGGATAGAAGGAAGGACTTCCCCAAAAGGTCCCCAGGGAGGTACCTGAACTAAAGAAAGAGTCCATGCTGTATCAACACCTGCTCTTACCCAGCTCTCTTTGTGGTCCCAGGATGGCTCCGATCTGAATAGAGCTCAACAGGTGGAACTGCATAAGGAGGATACCAGCAGAGACCAGCTTGACAATAGGAAAGAACTTCCTTGGGGAACAAATTTGGAACTGCCACCTATGGTAATAGAGCCAGACAGGTAGTGGAGAGATTTCTATCATTTCCATTGCCTGAGAGGGATGTCCAATAATAATTCCTTTCTTGGCTTCTATTTTTAATATTAAAGGGATTTCTCAACCCCAGGATGAATATTTTTTTCTTTTAGATGTTAACTATATTGTTTTAAAATGTTAATTCTATTCATCGATGCCAGTCAAGTTATTTCTTTTTTTTAAACCCTTATATATATACTGTATATTATATATATGTATATGTATATGTATATATATGTATATGTATATATATGTATATGTATATGTATATATATGTATATATATATATATATATATATATATATATATATATATATACTGTGTATTGGCTCCAAGGCAGAAGAGTGGTAAGGGCTAGGCAATGGGGGTCAAGTGACTTGCCCAGGTTCACACAGCTGGGAAGTGGCTGAAGCCGGATTCGAACCTAGGACCTCCCACCTCTAGGCTTGGCTCTCAATCCACTGAGCTACCCAGCCGCCCACCCACCCCCTTAGGATTCTTTACAATATCTAATGATAAATGGTTCTCACGATCAATTTAAGTGTTCCTTGAGGAACTTTGTATGGAAATTGAAGTTATGGATCACAAACAAGAGGAAATAATCTCAAACTACAACTCTGCTGTGACTCAGTAATAGTCACCTTTAGATATTCCATTTTCAAAGAGCCATCATGGAAGTGATGAATGAGACACAGTGACTCCAAAAGCAAATGTTGACAGCAGTAATAGAAAGTACAGATTTTGGTTGGCTTGTAGTACTTGCCCAGAGTTAGAAAATGAAGAAAAGTCTGGGGTCAGATTTGAACCTACGACCTCTGGTCTTGAGGCCCAGCTCTCTGTCCACTGAGCCACTCAGCTGCGCTCCAACTTCCTTTTCCTGAACTACTCAAGGGTTTTCAACTTTCCCAGGGTTGGTTGGTTTCGTTGTTTGGTAGCTAGGAGCCTGACTACATGGCTTCAAGGCTAAATGGCCACAGGTGCCCAGGCTATTTGGCTTGCTGGAGGCTTCATTCATTAGGACACTCAAAAAGCCTGCTGATCTGAACCATGGACTTCAGGAGAAGCCTGAGCTTCACAAAGCTTCCTTTGACAAAGGGCACTCCATCAACAAGTGCCTTCTTCTTCTGGGACAAGCACAATGGAGAAGCTGGGGAAATGGCTAATCGGTGCCAGTCCCAGCTGATTCAACCCTTTCTGCTGAGCCTCTCTTCCTTCCCTCCGTGGCCACAAAAAGCTCAGCTGAAAACAAGCCATAACCCTTCATGAGGAAGCTCTTCAGTGGGTTGATTTCCAAAGGTGCTGCCTGAGGATAGAAGGAAGGACTTCCCCAAAAGGTCCCCAGGGAGGTACCTGAACTAAAGAAAGAGTCCATGCTGTATCCACACCTGCTCTTACCCAGCTCTCTTTGTGGTCCCAGGATGGCTCCGATCTGAATAGAGCTCAACAGGTGGAACTGCATAAGGAGGATACCAGCAGAGACCAGCTTGACAATAGGAAAGAACTTCCTTGGGGAGCAAAATTGGAACTGCCACCTATGGTCATAGAGCCAGACAGGTAGTGGAGAGATTTCTATCATTTCCATTGCCTGAGAGGGATGTCCAATAATAATTCCTTTCTTGGCTTCTATTTTTAATATTAAAGGGATTTCTCAACCCCAGGATGAATATTTTTTTCTTTTAGATGTTAATTATATTGTTTTAAAATGTTAATTCTATTCATCGATGCCAGTCAAGTTATTTCTTTTTTTTAAACCCTTATATATATACTGTATATTATATATATGTATATGTATATGTATATATATGTATATGTATATGTATATGTATGTATATATATATATATATATATATATATATATATATATATATATATATATATACTGTGTATTGGCTCCAAGGCAGAAGAGTGGTAAGGGCTAGGCAATGGGGGTCAAGTGACTTGCCCAGGTTCACACAGCTGGGAAGTGGCTGAAGCCGGATTCGAACCTAGGACCTCCCACCTCTAGGCTTGGCTCTCAATCCACTGAGCTACCCAGCCGCCCAATCCACTGAGCTACCCAGCCGCCCACCCACCCCCTTAGGATTCTTTACAATATCTAATGATAAATGGTTCTCACGATCAATTTAAGTGTTCATTGAGGAACTTTGTATGGAAATTGAAGTTATGGATCACGAACAAGAGGAAATAATCTCAAACTACAACTCTGCTGTGACTCAGTAATAGTCGCCTTTAGATATTCCATTTTCAAAGAGCCATCATGGAAGTGATGAATGAGACACAGTGACTCCAAAAGCAAATGTTGACAGCAGTAATAGAAAGTACAGATTTTGGTTGGCTTGTAGTACTTGCCCAGAGTTAGAAAATGAAGAAAAGTCTGGGGTCAGATTTGAACCTACGACCTCTGGTCTTGAGGCCCAGCTCTCTGTCCACTGAGCCACTCAGCTGCGCTCCAACTTCCTTTTCCTGAACTACTCAAGGGTTTTCAACTTTCCCAGGGTTGGTTGGTTTCGTTGTTTGGTAGCTAGGAGCCTGACTACATGGCTTCAAGGCTAAATGGCCACAGGTGCCCAGGCTATTTGGCTTGCTGGAGGCTTCATTCATTAGGACACTCAAAAAGCCTGCTGATCTGAACCATGGACTTCAGGAGAAGCCTGAGCTTCACAAAGCTTCCTTTGACAAAGGGCACTCCATCAACAAGTGCCTTCTTCTTCTGGGACAAGCACAATGGAGAAGCTGGGGAAATGGCTAATCGGTGCCAGTCCCAGCTGATTCAACCCTTTCTGCTGAGCCTCTCTTCCTTCCCTCCGTGGCCACAAAAAGCTCAGCTGAAAACAAGCCATAACCCTTCATGAGGAAGCTCTTCAGTGGGTTGATTTCCAAAGGTGCTGCCTGAGGATAGAAGGAAGGACTTCCCCAAAAGGTCCCCAGGGAGGTACCTGAACTAAAGAAAGAGTCCATGCTGTATCCACACCTGCTCTTACCCAGCTCTCTTTGTGGTCCCAGGATGGCTCCGATCTGAATAGAGCTCAACAGGTGGAACTGCATAAGGAGGATACCAGCAGAGACCAGCTTGACAATAGGAAAGAACTTCCTTGGGGAGCAAAATTGGAACTGCCACCTATGGTCATAGAGCCAGACAGGTAGTGGAGAGATTTCTATCATTTCCATTGCCTGAGAGGGATGTCCAATAATAATTCCTTTCTTGGCTTCTATTTTTAATATTAAAGGGATTTCTCAACCCCAGGATGAATATTTTTTTCTTTTAGATGTTAATTATATTGTTTTAAAATGTTAATTCTATTCATCGATGCCAGTCAAGTTATTTCTTTTTTTTAAACCCTTATATATATACTGTATATTATATATATGTATATGTATATGTATATATCTGTATCTGTATATGTATATGTATATATATGTATATATATATATACTGTGTATTGGCTCCAAGGCAGAAGAGTGGTAAGGGCTAGGCAATGGGGGTCAAGTGACTTGCCCAGGTTCACACAGCTGGGAAGTGGCTGAAGCCGGATTCGAACCTAGGACCTCCCACCTCTAGGCTTGGCTCTCAATCCACTGAGCAACCCAGCCGCTCAATCCACTGAGCTACCCAGCCGCCCACCCACCCCCTTAGGATTCTTTACAATATCTAATGATAAATGGTTCTCACGATCAATTTAAGTGTTCATTGAGGAACTTTGTATGGAAATTGAAGTTATGGATCACAAACAAGAGGAAATAATCTCAAACTACAACTCTGCTGTGACTCAGTAATAGTCGCCTTTAGATATTCCATTTTCAAAGAGCCATCATGGAAGTGATGAATGAGACACAGTGACTCCAAAAGCAAATGTTGACAGCAGTAATAGAAAGTACAGATTTTGGTTGGCTTGTAGTACTTGCCCAGAGTTAGAAAATGAAGAAAAGTCTGGGGTCAGATTTGAACCTACGACCTCTGGTCTTGAGGCCCAGCTCTCTGTCCACTGAGCCACTCAGCTGCGCTCCAACTTCCTTTTCCTGAACTACTCAAGGGTTTTCAACTTTCCCAGGGTTGGTTGGTTTCGTTGTTTGGTAGCTAGGAGCCTGACTACATGGCTTCAAGGCTAAATGGCCACAGGTGCCCAGGCTATTTGGCTTGCTGGAGGCTTCATTCATTAGGACACTCAAAAAGCCTGCTGATCTGAACCATGGACTTCAGGAGAAGCCTGAGCTTCACAAAGCTTCCTTTGACAAAGGGCACTCCATCAACAAGTGCCTTCTTCTTCTGGGACAAGCACAATGGAGAAGCTGGGGAAATGGCTAATCGGTGCCAGTCCCAGCTGATTCAACCCTTTCTGCTGAGCCTCTCTTCCTTCCCTCCGTGGCCACAAAAAGCTCAGCTGAAAACAAGCCATAACCCTTCATGAGGAAGCTCTTCAGTGGGTTGATTTCCAAAGGTGCTGCCTGAGGATAGAAGGAAGGACTTCCCCAAAAGGTCCCCAGGGAGGTACCTGAACTACAGAAAGAGTACATGCTGTATCCACACCTGCTCTTACCCAGCTCCCTTTGTGGTCCCAGGATGGCTCCGATCTGAATAGAGCTCAACAGGTGGAACTGCATAAGGAGGATACCAGCAGAGACCAGCTTGACAATAGGAAAGAACTTCCTTGGGGAGCAAAATTGGAACTGCCACCTATGGTCATAGAGCCAGACAGGTAGTGGAGAGATTTCTATCATTTCCATTGCCTGAGAGGGATGTCCAATAATAATTCCTTTCTTGGCTTCTATTTTTAATATTAAAGGGATTTCTCAACCCCAGGATGAATATTTTTTCTTTTAGATGTTAATTATATTGTTTTAAAATGTTAATTCTATTCATCGATGCCAGTCAAGTTATTTCTTTTTTTTAAACCCTTATATATATACTGTATATTATATATATGTATATGTATATGTATATATCTGTATCTGTATATGTATATGTATATATATGTATATATATATATATATATATATATATATATATATATATATATATATATATATATATATATATATATATATATACTGTGTATTGGCTCCAAGGCAGAAGAGTGGTAAGGGCTAGGCAATGGGGGTCAAGTGACTTGCCCAGGTTCACACAGCTGGGAAGTGGCTGAAGCCGGATTCGAACCTAGGACCTCCCACCTCTAGGCTTGGCTCTCAATCCACTGAGCTACCCAGCCGCCCAATCCACTGAGCTACCCAGCCGCCCACCCACCCCCTTAGGATTCTTTACAATATCTAATGATAAATGGTTCTCACGATCAATTTAAGTGTTCATTGAGGAACTTTGTATGGAAATTGAAGTTATGGATCACAAACAAGAGGAAATAATCTCAAACTACAACTCTGCTGTGACTCAGTAATAGTCGCCTTTAGATATTCCATTTTCAAAGAGCCATCATGGAAGTGATGAATGAGACACAGTGACTCCAAAAGCAAATGTTGACAGCAGTAATAGAAAGTACAGATTTTGGTTGGCTTGTAGTACTTGCCCAGAGTTAGAAAATGAAGAAAAGTCTGGGGTCAGATTTGAACCTACGACCTCTGGTCTTGAGGCCCAGCTCTCTGTCCACTGAGCCACTCAGCTGCGCTCCAACTTCCTTTTCCTGAACTACTCAAGGGTTTTCAACTTTCCCAGGGTTGGTTGGTTTCGTTGTTTGGTAGCTAGGAGCCTGACTACATGGCTTCAAGGCTAAATGGCCACAGGTGCCCAGGCTATTTGGCTTGCTGGAGGCTTCATTCATTAGGACACTCAAAAAGCCTGCTGATCTGAACCATGGACTTCAGGAGAAGCCTGAGCTTCACAAAGCTTCCTTTGACAAAGGGCACTCCATCAACAAGTGCCTTCTTCTTCTGGGACAAGCACAATGGAGAAGCTGGGGAAATGGCTAATCGGTGCCAGTCCCAGCTGATTCAACCCTTTCTGCTGAGCCTCTCTTCCTTCCCTCCGTGGCCACAAAAAGCTCAGCTGAAAACAAGCCATAACCCTTCATGAGGAAGCTCTTCAGTGGGTTGATTTCCAAAGGTGCTGCCTGAGGATAGAAGGAAGGACTTCCCCAAAAGGTCCCCAGGGAGGTACCTGAACTAAAGAAAGAGTCCATGCTGTATCAACACCTGCTCTTACCCAGCTCTCTTTGTGGTCCCAGGATGGCTCCGATCTGAATAGAGCTCAACAGGTGGAACTGCATAAGGAGGATACCAGCAGAGACCAGCTTGACAATAGGAAAGAACTTCCTTGGGGAACAAATTTGGAACTGCCACCTATGGTAATAGAGCCAGACAGGTAGTGGAGAGATTTCTATCATTTCCATTGCCTGAGAGGGATGTCCAATAATAATTCCTTTCTTGGCTTCTATTTTTAATATTAAAGGGATTTCTCAACCCCAGGATGAATATTTTTTTCTTTTAGATGTTAACTATATTGTTTTAAAATGTTAATTCTATTCATCGATGCCAGTCAAGTTATTTCTTTTTTTTAAACCCTTATATATATACTGTATATTATATATATGTATATGTATATGTATATATATGTATATGTATATATATGTATATGTATATGTATATATATGTATATATATATATATATATATATATATATATATATATATATATATATATATATATATATATATACTGTGTATTGGCTCCAAGGCAGAAGAGTGGTAAGGGCTAGGCAATGGGGGTCAAGTGACTTGCCCAGGTTCACACAGCTGGGAAGTGGCTGAAGCCGGATTCGAACCTAGGACCTCCCACCTCTAGGCTTGGCTCTCAATCCACTGAGCTACCCAGCCGCCCACCCACCCCCTTAGGATTCTTTACAATATCTAATGATAAATGGTTCTCACGATCAATTTAAGTGTTCCTTGAGGAACTTTGTATGGAAATTGAAGTTATGGATCACAAACAAGAGGAAATAATCTCAAACTACAACTCTGCTGTGACTCAGTAATAGTCACCTTTAGATATTCCATTTTCAAAGAGCCATCATGGAAGTGATGAATGAGACACAGTGACTCCAAAAGCAAATGTTGACAGCAGTAATAGAAAGTACAGATTTTGGTTGGCTTGTAGTACTTGCCCAGAGTTAGAAAATGAAGAAAAGTCTGGGGTCAGATTTGAACCTACGACCTCTGGTCTTGAGGCCCAGCTCTCTGTCCACTGAGCCACTCAGCTGCGCTCCAACTTCCTTTTCCTGAACTACTCAAGGGTTTTCAACTTTCCCAGGGTTGGTTGGTTTCGTTGTTTGGTAGCTAGGAGCCTGACTACATGGCTTCAAGGCTAAATGGCCACAGGTGCCCAGGCTATTTGGCTTGCTGGAGGCTTCATTCATTAGGACACTCAAAAAGCCTGCTGATCTGAACCATGGACTTCAGGAGAAGCCTGAGCTTCACAAAGCTTCCTTTGACAAAGGGCACTCCATCAACAAGTGCCTTCTTCTTCTGGGACAAGCACAATGGAGAAGCTGGGGAAATGGCTAATCGGTGCCAGTCCCAGCTGATTCAACCCTTTCTGCTGAGCCTCTCTTCCTTCCCTCCGTGGCCACAAAAAGCTCAGCTGAAAACAAGCCATAACCCTTCATGAGGAAGCTCTTCAGTGGGTTGATTTCCAAAGGTGCTGCCTGAGGATAGAAGGAAGGACTTCCCCAAAAGGTCCCCAGGGAGGTACCTGAACTAAAGAAAGAGTCCATGCTGTATCCACACCTGCTCTTACCCAGCTCTCTTTGTGGTCCCAGGATGGCTCCGATCTGAATAGAGCTCAACAGGTGGAACTGCATAAGGAGGATACCAGCAGAGACCAGCTTGACAATAGGAAAGAACTTCCTTGGGGAGCAAAATTGGAACTGCCACCTATGGTCATAGAGCCAGACAGGTAGTGGAGAGATTTCTATCATTTCCATTGCCTGAGAGGGATGTCCAATAATAATTCCTTTCTTGGCTTCTATTTTTAATATTAAAGGGATTTCTCAACCCCAGGATGAATATTTTTTTCTTTTAGATGTTAATTATATTGTTTTAAAATGTTAATTCTATTCATCGATGCCAGTCAAGTTATTTCTTTTTTTTAAACCCTTATATATATACTGTATATTATATATATGTATATGTATATGTATATGTATATATCTGTATCTGTATATGTATATGTATATATATGTATATATATATATATACTGTGTATTGGCTCCAAGGCAGAAGAGTGGTAAGGGCTAGGCAATGGGGGTCAAGTGACTTGCCCAGGTTCACACAGCTGGGAAGTGGCTGAAGCAGGATTCGAACCTAGGACCTCCCACCTCTAGGCTTGGCTCTCAATCCACTGAGCTACCCAGCCGCCCAATCCACTGAGCTACCCAGCCGCCCACCCACCCCCTTAGGATTCTTTACAATATCTAATGATAAATGGTTCTCACGATCAATGTAAGTGTTCATTGAGGAACTTTGTATGGAAATTGAAGTTATGGATCACAAACAAGAGGAAATAATCTCAAACTACAACTCTGCTGTGACTCAGTAATAGTCGCCTTTAGATATTCCATTTTGAAAGAGCCATCATGGAAGTGATGAATGAGACACAGTGACTCCAAAAGCAAATGTTGACAGCAGTAATAGAAAGTACAGATTTTGGTTGGCTTGTAGTACTTGCCCAGAGTTAGAAAATGAAGAAAAGTCTGGGGTCAGATTTGAACCTACGACCTCTGGTCTTGAGGCCCAGCTCTCTGTCCACTGAGCCACTCAGCTGCGCTCCAACTTCCTTTTCCTGAACTATTCAAGGGTTTTCAACTTTCCCAGGGTTGGTTGGTTTCGTTGTTTGGTAGCTAGGAGCCTGACTACATGGCTTCAAGGCTAAATGGCCACAGGTGCCCAGGCTATTTGGCTTGCTGGAGGCTTCATTCATTAGGACACTCAAAAAGCCTGCTGATCTGAACCATGGACTTCAGGAGAAGCCTGAGCTTCACAAAGCTTCCTTTGACAAAGGGCACTCCATCAACAAGTGCCTTCTTCTTCTGGGACAAGCACAATGGAGAAGCTGGGGAAATGGCTAATCGGTGCCAGTCCCAGCTGATTCAACCCTTTCTGCTGAGCCTCTCTTCCTTCCCTCCGTGGCCACAAAAAGCTCAGCTGAAAACAAGCCATAACCCTTCATGAGGAAGCTCTTCAGTGGGTTGATTTCCAAAGGTGCTGCCTGAGGATAGAAGGAAGGACTTCCCCAAAAGGTCCCCAGGGAGGTACCTGAACTACAGAAAGAGTACATGCTGTATCCACACCTACTCTTACCCAGCTCCCTTTGTGGTCCCAGGATGGCTCCGATCTGAATAGAGCTCAACAGGTGGAACTGCATAAGGAGGATACCAGCAGAGACCAGCTTGACAATAGGAAAGAACTTCCTTGGGGAGCAAAATTGGAACTGCCACCTATGGTCATAGAGCCAGACAGGTAGTGGAGAGATTTCTATCATTTCCATTGCCTGAGAGGGATGTCCAATAATAATTCCTTTCTTGGCTTCTATTTTTAATATTAAAGGGATTTCTCAACCCCAGGATGAATATTTTTTCTTTTAGATGTTAATTATATTGTTTTAAAATGTTAATTCTATTCATCGATGCCAGTCAAGTTATTTCTTTTTTTTAAACCCTTATATATATACTGTATATTATATATATGTATATGTATATGTATATATCTGTATCTGTATATGTATATGTATATATATGTATATATATATATATATATATATATATATATATATATATATATATATATATATATATATATATATATATACTGTGTATTGGCTCCAAGGCAGAAGAGTGGTAAGGGCTAGGCAATGGGGGTCAAGTGACTTGCCCAGGTTCACACAGCTGGGAAGTGGCTGAAGCCGGATTCGAACCTAGGACCTCCCACCTCTAGGCTTGGCTCTCAATCCACTGAGCTACCCAGCCGCCCAATCCACTGAGCTACCCAGCCGCCCACCCACCCCCTTAGGATTCTTTACAATATCTAATGATAAATGGTTCTCACGATCAATTTAAGTGTTCATTGAGGAACTTTGTATGGAAATTGAAGTTATGGATCACAAACAAGAGGAAATAATCTCAAACTACAACTCTGCTGTGACTCAGTAATAGTCGCCTTTAGATATTCCATTTTCAAAGAGCCATCATGGAAGTGATGAATGAGACACAGTGACTCCAAAAGCAAATGTTGACAGCAGTAATAGAAAGTACAGATTTTGGTTGGCTTGTAGTACTTGCCCAGAGTTAGAAAATGAAGAAAAGTCTGGGGTCAGATTTGAACCTACGACCTCTGGTCTTGAGGCCCAGCTCTCTGTCCACTGAGCCACTCAGCTGCGCTCCAACTTCCTTTTCCTGAACTACTCAAGGGTTTTCAACTTTCCCAGGGTTGGTTGGTTTCGTTGTTTGGTAGCTAGGAGCCTGACTACATGGCTTCAAGGCTAAATGGCCACAGGTGCCCAGGCTATTTGGCTTGCTGGAGGCTTCATTCATTAGGACACTCAAAAAGCCTGCTGATCTGAACCATGGACTTCAGGAGAAGCCTGAGCTTCACAAAGCTTCCTTTGACAAAGGGCACTCCATCAACAAGTGCCTTCTTCTTCTGGGACAAGCACAATGGAGAAGCTGGGGAAATGGCTAATCGGTGCCAGTCCCAGCTGATTCAACCCTTTCTGCTGAGCCTCTCTTCCTTCCCTCCGTGGCCACAAAAAGCTCAGCTGAAAACAAGCCATAACCCTTCATGAGGAAGCTCTTCAGTGGGTTGATTTCCAAAGGTGCTGCCTGAGGATAGAAGGAAGGACTTCCCCAAAAGGTCCCCAGGGAGGTACCTGAACTAAAGAAAGAGTCCATGCTGTATCAACACCTGCTCTTACCCAGCTCTCTTTGTGGTCCCAGGATGGCTCCGATCTGAATAGAGCTCAACAGGTGGAACTGCATAAGGAGGATACCAGCAGAGACCAGCTTGACAATAGGAAAGAACTTCCTTGGGGAACAAATTTGGAACTGCCACCTATGGTAATAGAGCCAGACAGGTAGTGGAGAGATTTCTATCATTTCCATTGCCTGAGAGGGATGTCCAATAATAATTCCTTTCTTGGCTTCTATTTTTAATATTAAAGGGATTTCTCAACCCCAGGATGAATATTTTTTTCTTTTAGATGTTAACTATATTGTTTTAAAATGTTAATTCTATTCATCGATGCCAGTCAAGTTATTTCTTTTTTTTAAACCCTTATATATATACTGTATATTATATATATGTATATGTATATGTATATATATGTATATGTATATATATGTATATGTATATGTATATATATGTATATATATATATATATATATATATATATATATATATATATATATATATATATATATATATATATACTGTGTATTGGCTCCAAGGCAGAAGAGTGGTAAGGGCTAGGCAATGGGGGTCAAGTGACTTGCCCAGGTTCACACAGCTGGGAAGTGGCTGAAGCCGGATTCGAACCTAGGACCTCCCACCTCTAGGCTTGGCTCTCAATCCACTGAGCTACCCAGCCGCCCACCCACCCCCTTAGGATTCTTTACAATATCTAATGATAAATGGTTCTCACGATCAATTTAAGTGTTCCTTGAGGAACTTTGTATGGAAATTGAAGTTATGGATCACAAACAAGAGGAAATAATCTCAAACTACAACTCTGCTGTGACTCAGTAATAGTCACCTTTAGATATTCCATTTTCAAAGAGCCATCATGGAAGTGATGAATGAGACACAGTGACTCCAAAAGCAAATGTTGACAGCAGTAATAGAAAGTACAGATTTTGGTTGGCTTGTAGTACTTGCCCAGAGTTAGAAAATGAAGAAAAGTCTGGGGTCAGATTTGAACCTACGACCTCTGGTCTTGAGGCCCAGCTCTCTGTCCACTGAGCCACTCAGCTGCGCTCCAACTTCCTTTTCCTGAACTACTCAAGGGTTTTCAACTTTCCCAGGGTTGGTTGGTTTCGTTGTTTGGTAGCTAGGAGCCTGACTACATGGCTTCAAGGCTAAATGGCCACAGGTGCCCAGGCTATTTGGCTTGCTGGAGGCTTCATTCATTAGGACACTCAAAAAGCCTGCTGATCTGAACCATGGACTTCAGGAGAAGCCTGAGCTTCACAAAGCTTCCTTTGACAAAGGGCACTCCATCAACAAGTGCCTTCTTCTTCTGGGACAAGCACAATGGAGAAGCTGGGGAAATGGCTAATCGGTGCCAGTCCCAGCTGATTCAACCCTTTCTGCTGAGCCTCTCTTCCTTCCCTCCGTGGCCACAAAAAGCTCAGCTGAAAACAAGCCATAACCCTTCATGAGGAAGCTCTTCAGTGGGTTGATTTCCAAAGGTGCTGCCTGAGGATAGAAGGAAGGACTTCCCCAAAAGGTCCCCAGGGAGGTACCTGAACTAAAGAAAGAGTCCATGCTGTATCCACACCTGCTCTTACCCAGCTCTCTTTGTGGTCCCAGGATGGCTCCGATCTGAATAGAGCTCAACAGGTGGAACTGCATAAGGAGGATACCAGCAGAGACCAGCTTGACAATAGGAAAGAACTTCCTTGGGGAGCAAAATTGGAACTGCCACCTATGGTCATAGAGCCAGACAGGTAGTGGAGAGATTTCTATCATTTCCATTGCCTGAGAGGGATGTCCAATAATAATTCCTTTCTTGGCTTCTATTTTTAATATTAAAGGGATTTCTCAACCCCAGGATGAATATTTTTTTCTTTTAGATGTTAATTATATTGTTTTAAAATGTTAATTCTATTCATCGATGCCAGTCAAGTTATTTCTTTTTTTTAAACCCTTATATATATACTGTATATTATATATATGTATATGTATATGTATATGTATATATCTGTATCTGTATATGTATATGTATATATATGTATATATATATATATACTGTGTATTGGCTCCAAGGCAGAAGAGTGGTAAGGGCTAGGCAATGGGGGTCAAGTGACTTGCCCAGGTTCACACAGCTGGGAAGTGGCTGAAGCAGGATTCGAACCTAGGACCTCCCACCTCTAGGCTTGGCTCTCAATCCACTGAGCTACCCAGCCGCCCAATCCACTGAGCTACCCAGCCGCCCACCCACCCCCTTAGGATTCTTTACAATATCTAATGATAAATGGTTCTCACGATCAATGTAAGTGTTCATTGAGGAACTTTGTATGGAAATTGAAGTTATGGATCACAAACAAGAGGAAATAATCTCAAACTACAACTCTGCTGTGACTCAGTAATAGTCGCCTTTAGATATTCCATTTTGAAAGAGCCATCATGGAAGTGATGAATGAGACACAGTGACTCCAAAAGCAAATGTTGACAGCAGTAATAGAAAGTACAGATTTTGGTTGGCTTGTAGTACTTGCCCAGAGTTAGAAAATGAAGAAAAGTCTGGGGTCAGATTTGAACCTACGACCTCTGGTCTTGAGGCCCAGCTCTCTGTCCACTGAGCCACTCAGCTGCGCTCCAACTTCCTTTTCCTGAACTATTCAAGGGTTTTCAACTTTCCCAGGGTTGGTTGGTTTCGTTGTTTGGTAGCTAGGAGCCTGACTACATGGCTTCAAGGCTAAATGGCCACAGGTGCCCAGGCTATTTGGCTTGCTGGAGGCTTCATTCATTAGGACACTCAAAAAGCCTGCTGATCTGAACCATGGACTTCAGGAGAAGCCTGAGCTTCACAAAGCTTCCTTTGACAAAGGGCACTCCATCAACAAGTGCCTTCTTCTTCTGGGACAAGCACAATGGAGAAGCTGGGGAAATGGCTAATCGGTGCCAGTCCCAGCTGATTCAACCCTTTCTGCTGAGCCTCTCTTCCTTCCCTCCGTGGCCACAAAAAGCTCAGCTGAAAACAAGCCATAACCCTTCATGAGGAAGCTCTTCAGTGGGTTGATTTCCAAAGGTGCTGCCTGAGGATAGAAGGAAGGACTTCCCCAAAAGGTCCCCAGGGAGGTACCTGAACTACAGAAAGAGTACATGCTGTATCCACACCTACTCTTACCCAGCTCCCTTTGTGGTCCCAGGATGGCTCCGATCTGAATAGAGCTCAACAGGTGGAACTGCATAAGGAGGATACCAGCAGAGACCAGCTTGACAATAGGAAAGAACTTCCTTGGGGAGCAAAATTGGAACTGCCACCTATGGTCATAGAGCCAGACAGGTAGTGGAGAGATTTCTATCATTTCCATTGCCTGAGAGGGATGTCCAATAATAATTCCTTTCTTGGCTTCTATTTTTAATATTAAAGGGATTTCTCAACCCCAGGATGAATATTTTTTCTTTTAGATGTTAATTATATTGTTTTAAAATGTTAATTCTATTCATCGATGCCAGTCAAGTTATTTCTTTTTTTAAACCCTTATATATATACTGTATATTATATATATGTATATGTATCTGTATATATCTGTATCTGTATATGTATATGTATATATATGTATATATATATATATATATATATATATATATATATATATATATATATACTGTGTATTGGCTCCAAGGCAGAAGAGTGGTAAGGGCTAGGCAATGGGGGTCAAGTGACTTGCCCAGGTTCACACAGCTGGGAATTGGCTGAAGCCGGATTCGAACCTAGGACCTCCCACCTCTAGGCTTGGCTCTCAATCCACTGAGCTACCCAGCCGCCCAATCCACTGAGCTACCCAGCCGCCCACCCACCCCCTTAGGATTCTTTACAATATCTAATGATAAATGGTTCTCACGATCAATTTAAGTGTTCATTGAGGAACTTTGTATGGAAATTGAAGTTATGGATCACAAACAAGAGGAAATAATCTCAAACTACAACTCTGCTGTGACTCAGTAATAGTCGCCTTTAGATATTCCATTTTGAAAGAGCCATCATGGAAGTGATGAATGAGACACAGTGACTCCAAAAGCAAATGTTGACAGCAGTAATAGAAAGTACAGATTTTGGTTGGCTTGTAGTACTTGCCCAGAGTTAGAAAATGAAGAAAAGTCTGGGGTCAGATTTGAACCTACGACCTCTGGTCTTGAGGCCCAGCTCTCTGTCCACTGAGCCACTCAGCTGCGCTCCAACTTCCTTTTCCTGAACTACTCAAGGGTTTTCAACTTTCCCAGGGTTGGTTGGTTTCGTTGTTTGGTAGCTAGGAGCCTGACTACATGGCTTCAAGGCTAAATGGCCACAGGTGCCCAGGCTATTTGGCTTGCTGGAGGCTTCATTCATTAGGACACTCAAAAAGCCTGCTGATCTGAACCATGGACTTCAGGAGAAGCCTGAGCTTCACAAAGCTTCCTTTGACAAAGGGCACTCCATCAACAAGTGCCTTCTTCTTCTGGGACAAGCACAATGGAGAAGCTGGGGAAATGGCTAATCGGTGCCAGTCCCAGCTGATTCAACCCTTTCTGCTGAGCCTCTCTTCCTTCCCTCCGTGGCCACAAAAAGCTCAGCTGAAAACAAGCCATAACCCTTCATGAGGAAGCTCTTCAGTGGGTTGATTTCCAAAGGTGCTGCCTGAGGATAGAAGGAAGGACTTCCCCAAAGGTCCCCAGGGAGGTACCTGAACTAAAGAAAGAGTCCATGCTGTATCCACACCTGCTCTTACCCAGCTCTCTTTGTGGTCCCAGGATGGCTCCGATCTGAATAGAGCTCAACAGGTGGAACTGCATAAGGAGGATACCAGCAGAGACCAGCTTGACAATAGGAAAGAACTTCCTTGGGGAACAAATTTGGAACTGCCACCTATGGTCATAGAGCCAGACAGGTAGTGGAGAGATTTCTATCATTTCCATTGCCTGAGAGGGATGTCCAATAATAATTCCTTTCTTGGCTTCTATTTTTAATATTAAAGGGATTTCTCAACCCCAGGATGAATATTTTTTTCTTTTAGATGTTAATTATATTGTTTTAAAATGTTAATTCTATTCATCGATGCCAGTCAAGTTATTTCTTTTTTTTAAACCCTTATATATATACTGTATATTATATATATGTATATGTATATGTATATATATGTATATGTATATATATGTATATGTATATGTATATATATGTATATATATATATATATATATATATATATATATATATATATATATATATATACTGTGTATTGGCTCCAAGGCAGAAGAGTGGTAAGGGCTAGGCAATGGGGGTCAAGTGACTTGCCCAGGTTCACACAGCTGGGAAGTGGCTGAAGCCGGATTCGAACCTAGGACTTCCCACCTCTAGGCTTGGCTCTCAATCCACTGAGCTACCCAGCCGCCCACCCACCCCCTTAGGATTCTTTACAATATCTAATGATAAATGGTTCTCACGATCAATTTAAGTGTTCATTGAGGAACTTTGTATGGAAATTGAAGTTATGGATCACAAACAAGAGGAAATAATCTCAAACTACAACTCTGCTGTGACTCAGTAATAGTCGCCTTTAGATATTCCATTTTCAAAGAGCCATCATGGAAGTGATGAATGAGACACAGTGACTCCAAAAGCAAATGTTGACAGCAGTAATAGAAAGTACAGATTTTGGTTGGCTTGTAGTACTTGCCCAGAGTTAGAAAATGAAGAAAAGTCTGGGGTCAGATTTGAACCTACGACCTCTGGTCTTGAGGCCCAGCTCTCTGTCCACTGAGCCACTCAGCTGCGCTCCAACTTCCTTTTCCTGAACTACTCAAGGGTTTTCAACTTTCCCAGGGTTGGTTGGTTTCGTTGTTTGGTAGCTAGGAGCCTGACTACATGGCTTCAAGGCTAAATGGCCACAGGTGCCCAGGCTATTTGGCTTGCTGGAGGCTTCATTCATTAGGACACTCAAAAAGCCTGCTGATCTGAACCATGGACTTCAGGAGAAGCCTGAGCTTCACAAAGCTTCCTTTGACAAAGGGCACTCCATCAACAAGTGCCTTCTTCTTCTGGGACAAGCACAATGGAGAAGCTGGGGAAATGGCTAATCGGTGCCAGTCCCAGCTGATTCAACCCTTTCTGCTGAGCCTCTCTTCCTTCCCTCCGTGGCCACAAAAAGCTCAGCTGAAAACAAGCCATAACCCTTCATGAGGAAGCTCTTCAGTGGGTTGATTTCCAAAGGTGCTGCCTGAGGATAGAAGGAAGGACTTCCCCAAAAGGTCCCCAGGGAGGTACCTGAACTAAAGAAAGAGTCCATGCTGTATCCACACCTGCTCTTACCCAGCTCTCTTTGTGGTCCCAGGATGGCTCCGATCTGAATAGAGCTCAACAGGTGGAACTGCATAAGGAGGATACCAGCAGAGACCAGCTTGACAATAGGAAAGAACTTCCTTGGGGAGCAAAATTGGAACTGCCACCTATGGTCATAGAGCCAGACAGGTAGTGGAGAGATTTCTATCATTTCCATTGCCTGAGAGGGATGTCCAATAATAATTCCTTTCTTGGCTTCTATTTTTAATATTAAAGGGATTTCTCAACCCCAGGATGAATATTTTTTTCTTTTAGATGTTAATTATATTGTTTTAAAATGTTAATTCTATTCATCGATGCCAGTCAAGTTATTTCTTTTTTTTAAACCCTTATATATATACTGTATATTATATATATGTATATGTATATGTATATATCTGTATCTGTATATGTATATGTATATATATGTATATATATATATATATATATACTGTGTATTGGCTCCAAGGCAGAAGAGTGGTAAGGGCTAGGCAATGGGGGTCAAGTGACTTACCCAGGTTCACACAGCTGGGAAGTGGCTGAAGCCGGATTCGAACCTAGGACCTCCCACCTCTAGGCTTGGCTCTCAATCCACTGAGCTACCCAGCCGCCCAATCCACTGAGCTACCCAGCCGCCCACCCACCCCCTTAGGATTCTTTACAATATCTAATGATAAATGGTTCTCACGATCAATTTAAGTGTTCATTGAGGAACTTTGTATGGAAATTGAAGTTATGGATCACGAACAAGAGGAAATAATCTCAAACTACAACTCTGCTGTGACTCAGTAATAGTCGCCTTTAGATATTCCATTTTCAAAGAGCCATCATGGAAGTGATGAATGAGACACAGTGACTCCAAAAGCAAATGTTGACAGCAGTAATAGAAAGTACAGATTTTGGTTGGCTTGTAGTACTTGCCCAGAGTTAGAAAATGAAGAAAAGTCTGGGGTCAGATTTGAACCTACGACCTCTGGTCTTGAGGCCCAGCTCTCTGTCCACTGAGCCACTCAGCTGCGCTCCAACTTCCTTTTCCTGAACTACTCAAGGGTTTTCAACTTTCCCAGGGTTGGTTGGTTTCGTTGTTTGGTAGCTAGGAGCCTGACTACATGGCTTCAAGGCTAAATGGCCACAGGTGCCCAGGCTATTTGGCTTGCTGGAGGCTTCATTCATTAGGACACTCAAAAAGCCTGCTGATCTGAACCATGGACTTCAGGAGAAGCCTGAGCTTCACAAAGCTTCCTTTGACAAAGGGCACTCCATCAACAAGTGCCTTCTTCTTCTGGGACAAGCACAATGGAGAAGCTGGGGAAATGGCTAATCGGTGCCAGTCCCAGCTGATTCAACCCTTTCTGCTGAGCCTCTCTTCCTTCCCTCCATGGCCACAAAAAGCTCAGCTGAAAACAAGCCATAACCCTTCATGAGGAAGCTCTTCAGTGGGTTGATTTCCAAAGGTGCTGCCTGAGGATAGAAGGAAGGACTTCCCCAAAAGGTCCCCAGGGAGGTACCTGAACTAAAGAAAGAGTCCATGCTGTATCCACACCTGCTCTTACCCAGCTCGCTTTGTGGTCCCAGGATGGCTCCGATCTGAATAGAGCTCAACAGGTGGAACTGCATAAGGAGGATACCAGCAGAGACCAGCTTGACAATAGGAAAGAACTTCCTTGGGGAGCAAAATTGGAACTGCCACCTATGGTCATAGAGCCAGACAGGTAGTGGAGAGATTTCTATCATTTCCATTGCCTGAGAGGGATGTCCAATAATAATTCCTTTCTTGGCTTCTATTTTTAATATTAAAGGGATTTCTCAACCCCAGGATGAATATTTTTTTCTTTTAGATGTTAATTATATTGTTTTAAAATGTTAATTCTATTCATCGATGCCAGTCAAGTTATTTCTTTTTTTTAAACCCTTATATATATACTGTATATTATATATATGTATATGTATATGTATATATATGTATATGTATATGTATATATATGTATATATATATATATATATATATACTGTGTATTGGCTCCAAGGCAGAAGAGTGGTAAGGGCTAGGCAATGGGGGTCAAGTGACTTGCCCAGGTTCACACAGCTGGGAAGTGGCTGAAGCTGGATTCGAACCTAGGACCTCCCACCTCTAGGCTTGGCTCTCAATCCACTGAGCTACCCAGCCGCCCAATCCACTGAGCTACCCAGCCGCCCACCCACCCTCCTTAGGATTCTTTACAATATCTAATGATAAATGGTTCTCACGATCAATTTAAGTGTTCATTGAGGAACTTTGTATGGAAATTGAAGTTATGGATCACAAACAAGAGGAAATAATCTCAAACTACAACTCTGCTGTGACTCAGTAATAGTCGCCTTTAGATATTCCATTTTCAAAGAGCCATCATGGAAGTGATGAATGAGACACAGTGACTCCAAAAGCAAATGTTGACAGCAGTAATAGAAAGTACAGATTTTGGTTGGCTTGTAGTACTTGCCCAGAGTTAGAAAATGAAGAAAAGTCTGGGGTCAGATTTGAACCTACGACCTCTGGTCTTGAGGCCCAGCTCTCTGTCCACTGAGCCACTCAGCTGCGCTCCAACTTCCTTTTCCTGAACTACTCAAGGGTTTTCAACTTTCCCAGGGTTGGTTGGTTTCGTTGTTTGGTAGCTAGGAGCCTGACTACATGGCTTCAAGGCTAAATGGCCACAGGTGCCCAGGCTATTTGGCTTGCTGGAGGCTTCATTCATTAGGACACTCAAAAAGCCTGCTGATCTGAACCATGGACTTCAGGAGAAGCCTGAGCTTCACAAAGCTTCCTTTGACAAAGGGCACTCCATCAACAAGTGCCTTCTTCTTCTGGGACAAGCACAATGGAGAAGCTGGGGAAATGGCTAATCGGTGCCAGTCCCAGCTGATTCAACCCTTTCTGCTGAGCCTCTCTTCCTTCCCTCCGTGGCCACAAAAAGCTCAGCTGAAAACAAGCCATAACCCTTCATGAGGAAGCTCTTCAGTGGGTTGATTTCCAAAGGTGCTGCCTGAGGATAGAAGGAAGGACTTCCCCAAAAGGTCCCCAGGGAGGTACCTGAACTAAAGAAAGAGTCCATGCTGTATCCACACCTGCTCTTACCCAGCTCTCTTTGTGGTCCCAGGATGGCTCCGATCTGAATAGAGCTCAACAGGTGGAACTGCATAAGGAGGATACCAGCAGAGACCAGCTTGACAATAGGAAAGAACTTCCTTGGGGAGCAAAATTGGAACTGCCACCTATGGTCATAGAGCCAGACAGGTAGTGGAGAGATTTCTATCATTTCCATTGCCTGAGAGGGATGTCCAATAATAATTCCTTTCTTGGCTTCTATTTTTAATATTAAAGGGATTTCTCAACCCCAGGATGAATATTTTTTTCTTTTAGATGTTAATTATATTGTTTTAAAATGTTAATTCTATTCATCGATGCCAGTCAAGTTATTTCTTTTTTTTAAACCCTTATATATATACTGTATATTATATATATGTATATGTATATGTATATATATGTATATGTATATGAATATATATGTATATATATATACTGTGTATTGGCTCCAAGGCAGAAGAGTGGTAAGGGCTAGGCAATGGGGGTCAAGTGACTTGCCCAGGTTCACACAGCTGGGAAGTGGCTGAAGCCGGATTCGAACCTAGGACCTCCCACCTCTAGGCTTGGCTCTCAATCCACTGAGCTACCCAGCCGCCCAATCCACTGAGCTACCCAGCCGCCCACCCACCCCCTTAGGATTCTTTACAATATCTAATGATAAATGGTTCTCACGATCAATTTAAGTGTTCATTGAGGAACTTTGTATGGAAATTGAAGTTATGGATCACAAACAAGAGGAAATAATCTCAAACTACAACTCTGCTGTGACTCAGTAATAGTCGCCTTTAGATATTCCATTTTCAAAGAGCCATCATGGAAGTGATGAATGAGACACAGTGACTCCAAAAGCAAATGTTGACAGCAGTAATAGAAAGTACAGATTTTGGTTGGCTTGTAGTACTTGCCCAGAGTTAGAAAATGAAGAAAAGTCTGGGGTCAGATTTGAACCTACGACCTCTGGTCTTGAGGCCCAGCTCTCTGTCCACTGAGCCACTCAGCTGCGCTCCAACTTCCTTTTCCTGAACTACTCAAGGGTTTTCAACTTTCCCAGGGTTGGTTGGTTTCGTTGTTTGGTAGCTAGGAGCCTGACTACATGGCTTCAAGGCTAAATGGCCACAGGTGCCCAGGCTATTTGGCTTGCTGGAGGCTTCATTCATTAGGACACTCAAAAAGCCTGCTGATCTGAACCATGGACTTCAGGAGAAGCCTGAGCTTCACAAAGCTTCCTTTGACAAAGGGCACTCCATCAACAAGTGCCTTCTTCTTCTGGGACAAGCACAATGGAGAAGCTGGGGAAATGGCTAATCGGTGCCAGTCCCAGCTGATTCAACCCTTTCTGCTGAGCCTGTCTTCCTTCCCTCCGTGGCCACAAAAAGCTCAGCTGAAAACAAGCCATAACCCTTCATGAGGAAGCTCTTCAGTGGGTTGATTTCCAAAGGTGCTGCCTGAGGATAGAAGGAAGGACTTCCCCAAAAGGTCCCCAGGGAGGTACCTGAACTACAGAAAGAGTACATGCTGTATCCACACCTACTCTTACCCAGCTCCCTTTGTGGTCCCAGGATGGCTCCGATCTGAATAGAGCTCAACAGGTGGAACTGCATAAGGAGGATACCAGCAGAGACCAGCTTGACAATAGGAAAGAACTTCCTTGGGGAGCAAAATTGGAACTGCCACCTATGGTCATAGAGCCAGACAGGTAGTGGAGAGATTTCTATCATTTCCATTGCCTGAGAGGGATGTCCAATAATAATTCCTTTCTTGGCTTCTATTTTTAATATTAAAGGGATTTCTCAACCCCAGGATGAATATTTTTTCTTTTAGATGTTAATTATATTGTTTTAAAATGTTAATTCTATTCATCGATGCCAGTCAAGTTATTTCTTTTTTTAAACCCTTATATATATACTGTATATTATATATATGTATATGTATATGTATATATCTGTATCTGTATATGTATATATATATATATATATATATATATATATATATATATATATATATATATACTGTGTATTGGCTCCAAGGCAGAAGAGTGGTAAGGGCTAGGCAATGGGGGTCAAGTGACTTGCCCAGGTTCACACAGCTGGGAATTGGCTGAAGCCGGATTCGAACCTAGGACCTCCCACCTCTAGGCTTGGCTCTCAATCCACTGAGCTACCCAGCCGCCCAATCCACTGAGCTACCCAGCCGCCCACCCACCCCCTTAGGATTCTTTACAATATCTAATGATAAATGGTTCTCACGATCAATTTAAGTGTTCATTGAGGAACTTTGTATGGAAATTGAAGTTATGGATCACAAACAAGAGGAAATAATCTCAAACTACAACTCTGCTGTGACTCAGTAATAGTCGCCTTTAGATATTCCATTTTCAAAGAGCCATCATGGAAGTGATGAATGAGACACAGTGACTCCAAAAGCAAATGTTGACAGCAGTAATAGAAAGTACAGATTTTGGTTGGCTTGTAGTACTTGCCCAGAGTTAGAAAATGAAGAAAAGTCTGGGGTCAGATTTGAACCTACGACCTCTGGTCTTGAGGCCCAGCTCTCTGTCCACTGAGCCACTCAGCTGCGCTCCAACTTCCTTTTCCTGAACTACTCAAGGGTTTTCAACTTTCCCAGGGTTGGTTGGTTTCGTTGTTTGGTAGCTAGGAGCCTGACTACATGGCTTCAAGGCTAAATGGCCACAGGTGCCCAGGCTATTTGGCTTGCTGGAGGCTTCATTCATTAGGACACTCAAAAAGCCTGCTGATCTGAACCATGGACTTCAGGAGAAGCCTGAGCTTCACAAAGCTTCCTTTGACAAAGGGCACTCCATCAACAAGTGCCTTCTTCTTCTGGGACTAGCACAATGGAGAAGCTGGGGAAATGGCTAATCGGTGCCAGTCCCAGCTGATTCAACCCTTTCTGCTGAGCCTCTCTTCCTTCCCTCCGTGGCCACAAAAAGCTCAGCTGAAAACAAGCCATAACCCTTCATGAGGAAGCTCTTCAGTGGGTTGATTTCCAAAGGTGCTGCCTGAGGATAGAAGGAAGGACTTCCCCAAAAGGTCCCCAGGGAGGTACCTGAACTAAAGAAAGAGTCCATGCTGTATCCACACCTGCTCTTACCCAGCTCTCTTTGTGGTCCCAGGATGGCTCCGATCTGAATAGAGCTCAACAGGTGGAACTGCATAAGGAGGATACTAGCAGAGACCAGCTTGACAATAGGAAAGAACTTCCTTGGGGAACAAATTTGGAACTGCCACCTATGGTCATAGAGCCAGACAGGTAGTGGAGAGATTTCTATCATTTCCATTGCCTGAGAGGGATGTCCAATAATAATTCCTTTCTTGGCTTCTATTTTTAATATTAAAGGGATTTCTCAACCCCAGGATGAATATTTTTTTCTTTTAGATGTTAATTATATTGTTTTAAAATGTTAATTCTATTCATCGATGCCAGTCAAGTTATTTCTTTTTTTTAAACCCTTATATATATACTGTATATTATATATATGTATATGTATATGTATATATATGTATATGTATATGTATATATATGTATATGTATATATATGTATATATATATATATATATATATATATATATATATATATATATATATATATATATATATATATATATACTGTGTATTGGCTCCAAGGCAGAAGAGTGGTAAGGGCTAGGCAATGGGGGTCAAGTGACTTGCCCAGGTTCACACAGCTGGGAAGTGGCTGAAGCCGGATTCGAACCTAGGACCTCCCACCTCTAGGCTTGGCTCTCAATCCACTGAGCTACCCAGCCGCCCACCCACCCCCTTAGGATTCTTTACAATATCTAATGATAAATGGTTCTCACGATCAATTTAAGTGTTCATTGAGGAACTTTGTATGGAAATTGAAGTTATGGATCACAAACAAGAGGAAATAATCTCAAACTACAACTCTGCTGTGACTCAGTAATAGTCGCCTTTAGATATTCCATTTTCAAAGAGCCATCATGGAAGTGATGAATGAGACACAGTGACTCCAAAAGCAAATGTTGACAGCAGTAATAGAAAGTACAGATTTTGGTTGGCTTGTAGTACTTGCCCAGAGTTAGAAAATGAAGAAAAGTCTGGGGTCAGATTTGAACCTACGACCTCTGGTCTTGAGGCCCAGCTCTCTGTCCACTGAGCCACTCAGCTGCGCTCCAACTTCCTTTTCCTGAACTACTCAAGGGTTTTCAACTTTCCCAGGGTTGGTTGGTTTCGTTGTTTGGTAGCTAGGAGCCTGACTACATGGCTTCAAGGCTAAATGGCCACAGGTGCCCAGGCTATTTGGCTTGCTGGAGGCTTCATTCATTAGGACACTCAAAAAGCCTGCTGATCTGAACCATGGACTTCAGGAGAAGCCTGAGCTTCACAAAGCTTCCTTTGACAAAGGGCACTCCATCAACAAGTGCCTTCTTCTTCTGGGACAAGCACAATGGAGAAGCTGGGGAAATGGCTAATCGGTGCCAGTCCCAGCTGATTCAACCCTTTCTGCTGAGCCTCTCTTCCTTCCCTCCGTGGCCACAAAAAGCTCAGCTGAAAACAAGCCATAACCCTTCATGAGGAAGCTCTTCAGTGGGTTGATTTCCAAAGGTGCTGCCTGAGGATAGAAGGAAGGACTTCCCCAAAAGGTCCCCAGGGAGGTACCTGAACTAAAGAAAGAGTCCATGCTGTATCCACACCTGCTCTTACCCAGCTCTCTTTGTGGTCCCAGGATGGCTCCGATCTGAATAGAGCTCAACAGGTGGAACTGCATAAGGAGGATACCAGCAGAGACCAGCTTGACAATAGGAAAGAACTTCCTTGGGGAGCAAAATTGGAACTGCCACCTATGGTCATAGAGCCAGACAGGTAGTGGAGAGATTTCTATCATTTCCATTGCCTGAGAGGGATGTCCAATAATAATTCCTTTCTTGGCTTCTATTTTTAATATTAAAGGGATTTCTCAACCCCAGGATGAATATTTTTTCTTTTAGATGTTAATTATATTGTTTTAAAATGTTAATTCTATTCATCGATGCCAGTCAAGTTATTTCTTTTTTTAAACCCTTATATATATACTGTATATTATATATATGTATATGTATATGTATATATCTGTATCTGTATATGTATATGTATATATATGTATATATATATATATATATATACTGTGTATTGGCTCCAAGGCAGAAGAGTGGTAAGGGCTAGGCAATGGGGGTCAAGTGACTTACCCAGGTTCACACAGCTGGGAAGTGGCTGAAGCCGGATTCGAACCTAGGACCTCCCACCTCTAGGCTTGGCTCTCAATCCACTGAGCTACCCAGCCGCCCAATCCACTGAGCTACCCAGCCGCCCACCCACCCCCTTAGGATTCTTTACAATATCTAATGATAAATGGTTCTCACGATCAATTTAAGTGTTCATTGAGGAACTTTGTATGGAAATTGAAGTTATGGATCACGAACAAGAGGAAATAATCTCAAACTACAACTCTGCTGTGACTCAGTAATAGTCGCCTTTAGATATTCCATTTTCAAAGAGCCATCATGGAAGTGATGAATGAGACACAGTGACTCCAAAAGCAAATGTTGACAGCAGTAATAGAAAGTACAGATTTTGGTTGGCTTGTAGTACTTGCCCAGAGTTAGAAAATGAAGAAAAGTCTGGGGTCAGATTTGAACCTACGACCTCTGGTCTTGAGGCCCAGCTCTCTGTCCACTGAGCCACTCAGCTGCGCTCCAACTTCCTTTTCCTGAACTACTCAAGGGTTTTCAACTTTCCCAGGGTTGGTTGGTTTCGTTGTTTGGTAGCTAGGAGCCTGACTACATGGCTTCAAGGCTAAATGGCCACAGGTGCCCAGGCTATTTGGCTTGCTGGAGGCTTCATTCATTAGGACACTCAAAAAGCCTGCTGATCTGAACCATGGACTTCAGGAGAAGCCTGAGCTTCACAAAGCTTCCTTTGACAAAGGGCACTCCATCAACAAGTGCCTTCTTCTTCTGGGACAAGCACAATGGAGAAGCTGGGGAAATGGCTAATCGGTGCCAGTCCCAGCTGATTCAACCCTTTCTGCTGAGCCTCTCTTCCTTCCCTCCGTGGCCACAAAAAGCTCAGCTGAAAACAAGCCATAACCCTTCATGAGGAAGCTCTTCAGTGGGTTGATTTCCAAAGGTGCTGCCTGAGGATAGAAGGAAGGACTTCCCCAAAAGGTCCCCAGGGAGGTACCTGAACTAAAGAAAGAGTCCATGCTGTATCCACACCTGCTCTTACCCAGCTCTCTTTGTGGTCCCAGGATGGCTCCGATCTGAATAGAGCTCAACAGGTGGAACTGCATAAGGAGGATACCAGCAGAGACCAGCTTGACAATAGGAAAGAACTTCCTTGGGGAGCAAAATTGGAACTGCCACCTATGGTCATAGAGCCAGACAGGTAGTGGAGAGATTTCTATCATTTCCATTGCCTGAGAGGGATGTCCAATAATAATTCCTTTCTTGGCTTCTATTTTTAATATTAAAGGGATTTCTCAACCCCAGGATGAATATTTTTTTCTTTTAGATGTTAATTATATTGTTTTAAAATGTTAATTCTATTCATCGATGCCAGTCAAGTTATTTCTTTTTTTTAAACCCTTATATATATACTGTATATTATATATATGTATATGTATATGTATATATATGTATATGTATATGAATATATATGTATATATATATACTGTGTATTGGCTCCAAGGCAGAAGAGTGGTAAGGGCTAGGCAATGGGGGTCAAGTGACTTGCCCAGGTTCACACAGCTGGGAAGTGGCTGAAGCCGGATTCGAACCTAGGACCTCCCACCTCTAGGCTTGGCTCTCAATCCACTGAGCTACCCAGCCGCCCAATCCACTGAGCTACCCAGCCGCCCACCCACCCCCTTAGGATTCTTTACAATATCTAATGATAAATGGTTCTCACGATCAATTTAAGTGTTCATTGAGGAACTTTGTATGGAAATTGAAGTTATGGATCACAAACAAGAGGAAATAATCTCAAACTACAACTCTGCTGTGACTCAGTAATAGTCGCCTTTAGATATTCCATTTTCAAAGAGCCATCATGGAAGTGATGAATGAGACACAGTGACTCCAAAAGCAAATGTTGACAGCAGTAATAGAAAGTACAGATTTTGGTTGGCTTGTAGTACTTGCCCAGAGTTAGAAAATGAAGAAAAGTCTGGGGTCAGATTTGAACCTACGACCTCTGGTCTTGAGGCCCAGCTCTCTGTCCACTGAGCCACTCAGCTGCGCTCCAACTTCCTTTTCCTGAACTACTCAAGGGTTTTCAACTTTCCCAGGGTTGGTTGGTTTCGTTGTTTGGTAGCTAGGAGCCTGACTACATGGCTTCAAGGCTAAATGGCCACAGGTGCCCAGGCTATTTGGCTTGCTGGAGGCTTCATTCATTAGGACACTCAAAAAGCCTGCTGATCTGAACCATGGACTTCAGGAGAAGCCTGAGCTTCACAAAGCTTCCTTTGACAAAGGGCACTCCATCAACAAGTGCCTTCTTCTTCTGGGACAAGCACAATGGAGAAGCTGGGGAAATGGCTAATCGGTGCCAGTCCCAGCTGATTCAACCCTTTCTGCTGAGCCTCTCTTCCTTCCCTCCGTGGCCACAAAAAGCTCAGCTGAAAACAAGCCATAACCCTTCATGAGGAAGCTCTTCAGTGGGTTGATTTCCAAAGGTGCTGCCTGAGGATAGAAGGAAGGACTTCCCCAAAAGGTCCCCAGGGAGGTACCTGAACTAAAGAAAGAGTCCATGCTGTATCCACACCTGCTCTTACCCAGCTCTCTTTGTGGTCCCAGGATGGCTCCGATCTGAATAGAGCTCAACAGGTGGAACTGCATAAGGAGGATACCAGCAGAGACCAGCTTGACAATAGGAAAGAACTTCCTTGGGGAGCAAAATTGGAACTGCCACCTATGGTCATAGAGCCAGACAGGTAGTGGAGAGATTTCTATCATTTCCATTGCCTGAGAGGGATGTCCAATAATAATTCCTTTCTTGGCTTCTATTTTTAATATTAAAGGGATTTCTCAACCCCAGGATGAATATTTTTTTCTTTTAGATGTTAATTATATTGTTTTAAAATGTTAATTCTATTCATCGATGCCAGTCAAGTTATTTCTTTTTTTTAAACCCTTATATATATACTGTATATTATATATATGTATATGTATATGTATATATATGTATATGTATATGAATATATATGTATATATATATACTGTGTATTGGCTCCAAGGCAGAAGAGTGGTAAGGGCTAGGCAATGGGGGTCAAGTGACTTGCCCAGGTTCACACAGCTGGGAAGTGGCTGAAGCCGGATTCGAACCTAGGACCTCCCACCTCTAGGCTTGGCTCTCAATCCACTGAGCTACCCAGCCGCCCAATCCACTGAGCTACCCAGCCGCCCACCCACCCCCTTAGGATTCTTTACAATATCTAATGATAAATGGTTCTCACGATCAATTTAAGTGTTCATTGAGGAACTTTGTATGGAAATTGAAGTTATGGATCACAAACAAGAGGAAATAATCTCAAACTACAACTCTGCTGTGACTCAGTAATAGTCGCCTTTAGATATTCCATTTTCAAAGAGCCATCATGGAAGTGATGAATGAGACACAGTGACTCCAAAAGCAAATGTTGACAGCAGTAATAGAAAGTACAGATTTTGGTTGGCTTGTAGTACTTGCCCAGAGTTAGAAAATGAAGAAAAGTCTGGGGTCAGATTTGAACCTACGACCTCTGGTCTTGAGGCCCAGCTCTCTGTCCACTGAGCCACTCAGCTGCGCTCCAACTTCCTTTTCCTGAACTACTCAAGGGTTTTCAACTTTCCCAGGGTTGGTTGGTTTCGTTGTTTGGTAGCTAGGAGCCTGACTACATGGCTTCAAGGCTAAATGGCCACAGGTGCCCAGGCTATTTGGCTTGCTGGAGGCTTCATTCATTAGGACACTCAAAAAGCCTGCTGATCTGAACCATGGACTTCAGGAGAAGCCTGAGCTTCACAAAGCTTCCTTTGACAAAGGGCACTCCATCAACAAGTGCCTTCTTCTTCTGGGACAAGCACAATGGAGAAGCTGGGGAAATGGCTAATCGGTGCCAGTCCCAGCTGATTCAACCCTTTCTGCTGAGCCTCTCTTCCTTCCCTCCGTGGCCACAAAAAGCTCAGCTGAAAACAAGCCATAACCCTTCATGAGGAAGCTCTTCAGTGGGTTGATTTCCAAAGGTGCTGCCTGAGGATAGAAGGAAGGACTTCCCCAAAAGGTCCCCAGGGAGGTACCTGAACTAAAGAAAGAGTCCATGCTGTATCCACACCTGCTCTTACCCAGCTCTCTTTGTGGTCCCAGGATGGCTCTGATCTGAATAGAGCTCAACAGGTGGAACTGCATAAGGAGGATACCAGCAGAGACCAGCTTGACAATAGGAAAGAACTTCCTTGGGGAGCAAAATTGGAACTGCCACCTATGGTCATAGAGCCAGACAGGTAGTGGAGAGATTTCTATCATTTCCATTGCCTGAGAGGGATGTCCAATAATAATTCCTTTCTTGGCTTCTATTTTTAATATTAAAGGGATTTCTCAACCCCAGGATGAATATTTTTTTCTTTTAGATGTTAATTATATTGTTTTAAAATGTTAATTCTATTCATCGATGCCAGTCAAGTTATTTCTTTTTTTTAAACCCTTATATATATACTGTATATTATATATATGTATATGTATATGTATATATCTGTATATGTATATGTATATATATGTATGTATATATATATATATATATATATATATATATATTTATATACTGTGTATTGGCTCCAAGGCAGAAGAGTGGTAAGGGCTAGGCAATGGGGGTCAAGTGACTTGCCCAGGTTCACACAGCTGGGAAGTGGCTGAAGCCGGATTCGAACCTAGGACCTCCCACCTCTAGGCTTGGCTCTCAATCCACTGAGCTACCCAGCCGCCCAATCCACTGAGCTACCCAGCCGCCCACCCACCCCCTTAGGATTCTTTACAATATCTAATGATAAATGGTTCTCACGATCAATTTAAGTGTTCATTGAGGAACTTTGTATGGAAATTGAAGTTATGGATCACAAACAAGAGGAAATAATCTCAAACTACAACTCTGCTGTGACTCAGTAATAGTCGCCTTTAGATATTCCATTTTCAAAGAGCCATCATGGAAGTGATGAATGAGACACAGTGACTCCAAAAGCAAATGTTGACAGCAGTAATAGAAAGTACAGATTTTGGTTGGCTTGTAGTACTTGCCCAGAGTTAGAAAATGAAGAAAAGTCTGGGGTCAGATTTGAACCTACGACCTCTGGTCTTGAGGCCCAGCTCTCTGTCCACTGAGCCACTCAGCTGCGCTCCAACTTCCTTTTCCTGAACTACTCAAGGGTTTTCAACTTTCCCAGCGTTGGTTGGTTTCGTTGTTTGGTAGCTAGGAGCCTGACTACATGGCTTCAAGGCTAAATGGCCACAGGTGCCCAGGCTATTTGGCTTGCTGGAGGCTTCATTCATTAGGACACTCAAAAAGCCTGCTGATCTGAACCATGGACTTCAGGAGAAGCCTGAGCTTCACAAAGCTTCCTTTGACAAAGGGCACTCCATCAACAAGTGCCTTCTTCTTCTGGGACAAGCACAATGGAGAAGCTGGGGAAATGGCTAATCGGTGCCAGTCCCAGCTGATTCAACCCTTTCTGCTGAGCCTCTCTTCCTTCCCTCCGTGGCCACAAAAAGCTCAGCTGAAAACAAGCCATAACCCTTCATGAGGAAGCTCTTCAGTGGGTTGATTTCCAAAGGTGCTGCCTGAGGATAGAAGGAAGGATTTCCCCAAAAGGTCCCCAGGGAGGTACCTGAACTAAAGAAAGAGTCCATGCTGTATCCACACCTGCTCTTACCCAGCTCTCTTTGTGGTCCCAGGATGGCTCCGATCTGAATAGAGCTCAACAGGTGGAACTGCATAAGGAGGATACCAGCAGAGACCAGCTTGACAATAGGAAAGAACTTCCTTGGGGAGCAAAATTGGAACTGCCACCTATGGTCATAGAGCCAGCCAGGTAGTGGAGAGATTTCTATCATTTCCATTGCCTGAGAGGGATGTCCAATAATAATTCCTTTCTTGGCTTCTATTTTTAATATTAAAGGGATTTCTCAACCCCAGGATGAATATTTTTTTCTTTTAGATGTTAATTATATTGTTTTAAAATGTTAATTCTATTCATCGATGCCAGTCAAGTTATTTCTTTTTTTTAAGCCCTTATATATATACTGTATATTATATATGTATATGTATATGTATATATCTGTATATGTATATGTATATATATGTATGTATATATATATATATATATATATATATATATATATATATATATATATATATACTGTGTATTGGCTCCAAGGCAGAAGAGTGGTAAGGGCTAGGCAATGGGGGTCAAGTGACTTGCCCAGGTTCACACAGCTGGGAAGTGGCTGAAGCCGGATTCGAACCTAGGACCTCCCACCTCTAGGCTTGGCTCTCAATCCACTGAGCTACCCAGCCGCCCAATCCACTGAGCTACCCAGCCGCCCACCCACCCCCTTAGGATTCTTTACAATATCTAATGATAAATGGTTCTCACGATCAATTTAAGTGTTCATTGAGGAACTTTGTATGGAAATTGAAGTTATGGATCACGAACAAGAGGAAATAATCTCAAACTACAACTCTGCTGTGACTCAGTAATAGTCGCCTTTAGATATTCCATTTTCAAAGAGCCATCATGGAAGTGATGAATGAGACACAGTGACTCCAAAAGCAAATGTTGACAGCAGTAATAGAAAGTACAGATTTTGGTTGGCTTGTAGTACTTGCCCAGAGTTAGAAAATGAAGAAAAGTCTGGGGTCAGATTTGAACCTACGACCTCTGGTCTTGAGGCCCAGCTCTCTGTCCACTGAGCCACTCAGCTGTGCTCCAACTTCCTTTTCCTGAACTACTCAAGGGTTTTCAACTTTCCCAGCGTTGGTTGGTTTCGTTGTTTGGTAGCTAGGAGCCTGACTACATGGCTTCAAGGCTAAATGGCCACAGGTGCCCAGGCTATTTGGCTTGCTGGAGGCTTCATTCATTAGGACACTCAAAAAGCCTGCTGATCTGAACCATGGACTTCAGGAGAAGCCTGCGCTTCACAAAGCTTCCTTTGACAAAGGGCACTCCATCAACAAGTGCCTTCTTCTTCTGGGACAAGCACAATGGAGAAGCTGGGGAAATGGCTAATCGGTGCCAGTCCCAGCTGATTCAACCCTTTCTGCTGAGCCTCTCTTCCTTCCCTCCGTGGCCACAAAAAGCTCAGCTGAAAACAAGCCATAACCCTTCATGAGGAAGCTCTTCAGTGGGTTGATTTCCAAAGGTGCTGCCTGAGGATAGAAGGAAGGACTTCCCCAAAAGGTCCCCAGGGAGGTACCTGAACTAAAGAAAGAGTCCATGCTGTATCAACACCTGCTCTTACCCAGCTCTCTTTGTGGTCCCAGGATGGCTCCGATCTGAATAGAGCTCAACAGGTGGAACTGCATAAGGAGGATACTAGCAAAGACCAGCTTGACAATAGGAAAGAACTTCCTTGGGGAGCAAAATTGGAACTGCCACCTATGGTCATAGAGCCAGACAGGTAGTGGAGAGATTTCTATCATTTCCATTGCCTGAGAGGGATGTCCAATAATAATTCCTTTCTTGGCTTCTATTTTTAATATTAAAGGGATTTCTCAACCCCAGGATGAATATTTTTTTCTTTTAGATGTTAATTATATTGTTTTAAAATGTTAATTCTATTCATCGATGCCAGTCAAGTTATTTCTTTTTTTTAAACCCTTATATATATACTGTATATTATATATATATATGTATATGTATATGTATATATATGTATATGTATATGTATATATATGTATATACATGTATATATATATACTGTGTATTGGCTCCAAGGCAGAAGAGTGGTAAGGGCTAGGCAATGGGGGTCAAGTGACTTGCCCAGGTTCACACAGCTGGGAAGTGGCTGAAGCCGGATTCGAACCTAGGACCTCCCACCTCTAGGCTTGGCTCTCAATCCACTGAGCTACCCAGCCGCCCAATCCACTGAGCTACCCAGCCGCCCACCCACCCCCTTAGGATTCTTTACAATATCTAATGATAAATGGTTCTCACGATCAATTTAAGTGTTCATTGAGGAACTTTGTATGGAAATTGAAGTTATGGATCACAAACAAGAGGAAATAATCTCAAACTACAACTCTGCTGTGACTCAGTAATAGTCGCCTTTAGATATTCCATTTTCAAAGAGCCATCATGGAAGTGATGAATGAGACACAGTGACTCCAAAAGCAAATGTTGACAGCAGTAATAGAAAGTACAGATTTTGGTTGGCTTGTAGTACTTGCCCAGAGTTAGAAAATGAAGAAAAGTCTGGGGTCAGATTTGAACCTACGACCTCTGGTCTTGAGGCCCAGCTCTCTGTCCACTGAGCCACTCAGCTGCGCTCCAACTTCCTTTTCCTGAACTACTCAAGGGTTTTCAACTTTCCCAGGGTTGGTTGGTTTCGTTGTTTGGTAGCTAGGAGCCTGACTACATGGCTTCAAGGCTAAATGGCCACAGGTGCCCAGGCTATTTGGCTTGCTGGAGGCTTCATTCATTAGGACACTCAAAAAGCCTGCTGATCTGAACCATGGACTTCAGGAGAAGCCTGAGCTTCACAAAGCTTCCTTTGACAAAGGGCACTCCATCAACAAGTGCCTTCTTCTTCTGGGACAAGCACAATGGAGAAGCTGGGGAAATGGCTAATCGGTGCCAGTCCCAGCTGATTCAACCCTTTCTGCTGAGCCTCTCTTCCTTCCCTCCGTGGCCACAAAAAGCTCAGCTGAAAACAAGCCATAACCCTTCATGAGGAAGCTCTTCAGTGGGTTGATTTCCAAAGGTGCTGCCTGAGGATAGAAGGAAGGACTTCCCCAAAAGGTCCCCAGGGAGGTACCTGAACTAAAGAAAGAGTCCATGCTGTATCCACACCTGCTCTTACCCAGCTCTCTTTGTGGTCCCAGGATGGCTCCGATCTGAATAGAGCTCAACAGGTGGAACTGCATAAGGAGGATACCAGCAGAGACCAGCTTGACAATAGGAAAGAACTTCCTTGGGGAGCAAAATTGGAACTGCCACCTATGGTCATAGAGCCAGACAGGTAGTGGAGAGATTTCTATCATTTCCATTGCCTGAGAGGGATGTCCAATAATAATTCCTTTCTTGGCTTCTATTTTTAATATTAAAGGGATTTCTCAACCCCAGGATGAATATTTTTTTCTTTTAGATGTTAATTATATTGTTTTAAAATGTTAATTCTATTCATCGATGCCAGTCAAGTTATTTCTTTTTTTTAAACCCTTATATATATACTGTATATTATATATATGTATATGTATATGTATATATCTGTATATGTATATGTATATGTATATATATGTATGTATATATATATATATATATATATATATTTATATACTGTGTATTGGCTCCAAGGCAGAAGAGTGGTAAGGGCTAGGCAATGGGGGTCAAGTGACTTGCCCAGGTTCACACAGCTGGGAAGTGGCTGAAGCCGGATTCGAACCTAGGACCTCCCACCTCTAGGCTTGGCTCTCAATCCACTGAGCTACCCAGCCGCCCAATCCACTGAGCTACCCAGCCGCCCACCCACCCCCTTAGGATTCTTTACAATATCTAATGATAAATGGTTCTCACGATCAATTTAAGTGTTCATTGAGGAACTTTGTATGGAAATTGAAGTTATGGATCACAAACAAGAGGAAATAATCTCAAACTACAACTCTGCTGTGACTCAGTAATAGTCGCCTTTAGATATTCCATTTTCAAAGAGCCATCATGGAAGTGATGAATGAGACACAGTGACTCCAAAAGCAAATGTTGACAGCATTAATAGAAAGTACAGATTTTGGTTGGCTTGTAGTACTTGCCCAGAGTTAGAAAATGAAGAAAAGTCTGGGGTCAGATTTGAACCTACGACCTCTGGTCTTGAGGCCCAGCTCTCTGTCCACTGAGCCACTCAGCTGCGCTCCAACTTCCTTTTCCTGAACTACTCAAGGGTTTTCAACTTTCCCAGCGTTGGTTGGTTTCGTTGTTTGGTAGCTAGGAGCCTGACTACATGGCTTCAAGGCTAAATGGCCACAGGTGCCCAGGCTATTTGGCTTGCTGGAGGCTTCATTCATTAGGACACTCAAAAAGCCTGCTGATCTGAACCATGGACTTCAGGAGAAGCCTGAGCTTCACAAAGCTTCCTTTGACAAAGGGCACTCCATCAACAAGTGCCTTCTTCTTCTGGGACAAGCACAATGGAGAAGCTGGGGAAATGGCTAATCGGTGCCAGTCCCAGCTGATTCAACCCTTTCTGCTGAGCCTCTCTTCCTTCCCTCCGTGGCCACAAAAAGCTCAGCTGAAAACAAGCCATAACCCTTCATGAGGAAGCTCTTCAGTGGGTTGATTTCCAAAGGTGCTGCCTGAGGATAGAAGGAAGGACTTCCCCAAAAGGTCCCCAGGGAGGTACCTGAACTAAAGAAAGAGTCCATGCTGTATCCACACCTGCTCTTACCCAGCTCTCTTTGTGGTCCCAGGATGGCTCCGATCTGAATAGAGCTCAACAGGTGGAACTGCATAAGGAGGATACCAGCAGAGACCAGCTTGACAATAGGAAAGAACTTCCTTGGGGAGCAAAATTGGAACTGCCACCTATGGTCATAGAGCCAGACAGGTAGTGGAGAGATTTCTATCATTTCCATTGCCTGAGAGGGATGTCCAATAATAATTCCTTTCTTGGCTTCTATTTTTAATATTAAAGGGATTTCTCAACCCCAGGATGAATATTTTTTTCTTTTAGATGTTAATTATATTGTTTTAAAATGTTAATTCTATTCATCGATGCCAGTCAAGTTATTTCTTTTTTTTAAACCCTTATATATATACTGTATATTATATATATGTATATGTATATGTATATATCTGTATATGTATATGTATATGTATATATATGTATATATATGTATATATATATATATATATATATATATGTATATGTATATATATATATATATATATATATATATACTGTGTATTGGCTCCAAGGCAGAAGAGTGGTAAGGGCTAGGCAATGGGGGTCAAGTGACTTGCCCAGGTTCACACAGCTGGGAAGTGGCTGAAGCCGGATTCGAACCTAGGACCTCCCACCTCTAGGCTTGGCTCTCAATCCACTGAGCTACCCAGCCGCCCAATCCACTGAGCTACCCAGCCGCCCACCCACCCCCTTAGGATTCTTTACAATATCTAATGATAAATGGTTCTCACGATCAATTTAAGTGTTCATTGAGGAACTTTGTATGGAAATTGAAGTTATGGATCACAAACAAGAGGAAATAATCTCAAACTACAACTCTGCTGTGACTCAGTAATAGTCGCCTTTAGATATTCCATTTTCAAAGAGCCATCATGGAAGTGATGAATGAGACACAGTGACTCCAAAAGCAAATGTTGACAGCAGTAATAGAAAGTACAGATTTTGGTTGGCTTGTAGTACTTGCCCAGAGTTAGAAAATGAAGAAAAGTCTGGGGTCAGATTTGAACCTACGACCTCTGGTCTTGAGGCCCAGCTCTCTGTCCACTGAGCCACTCAGCTGCGCTCCAACTTCCTTTTCCTGAACTACTCAAGGGTTTTCAACTTTCCCAGCGTTGGTTGGTTTCGTTGTTTGGTAGCTAGGAGCCTGACTACATGGCTTCAAGGCTAAATGGCCACAGGTGCCCAGGCTATTTGGCTTGCTGGAGGCTTCATTCATTAGGACACTCAAAAAGCCTGCTGATCTGAACCATGGACTTCAGGAGAAGCCTGAGCTTCACAAAGCTTCCTTTGACAAAGGGCACTCCATCAACAAGTGCCTTCTTCTTCTGGGACAAGCACAATGGAGAAGCTGGGGAAATGGCTAATCGGTGCCAGTCCCAGCTGATTCAACCCTTTCTGCTGAGCCTCTCTTCCTTCCCTCCGTGGCCACAAAAAGCTCAGCTGAAAACAAGCCATAACCCTTCATGAGGAAGCTCTTCAGTGGGTTGATTTCCAAAGGTGCTGCCTGAGGATAGAAGGAAGGACTTCCCCAAAAGGTCCCCAGGGAGGTACCTGAACTAAAGAAAGAGTCCATGCTGTATCCACACCTGCTCTTACCCAGCTCTCTTTGTGGTCCCAGGATGGCTCCGATCTGAATAGAGCTCAACAGGTGGAACTGCATAAGGAGGATACCAGCAGAGACCAGCTTGACAATAGGAAAGAACTTCCTTGGGGAACAAAATTGGAACTGCCACCTATGGTCATAGAGCCAGACAGGTAGTGGAGAGATTTCTATCATTTCCATTGCCTGAGAGGGATGTCCAATAATAATTCCTTTCTTGGCTTCTATTTTTAATATTAAAGGGATTTCTCAACCCCAGGATGAATATTTTTTTCTTTTAGATGTTAATTATATTGTTTTAAAATGTTAATTCTATTCATCGATGCCAGTCAAGTTATTTCTTTTTTTAAACCCTTATATATATACTGTATATTATATATATGTATATGTATATGTATATATATGTATATGTATATGAATATATATGTATATATATATATATATACTGTGTATTGGCTCCAAGGCAGAAGAGTGGTAAGGGCTAGGCAATGGGGGTCAAGTGACTTGCCCAGGTTCACACAGCTGGGAAGTGGCTGAAGCCGGATTCGAACCTAGGACCTCCCACCTCTAGGCTTGGCTCTCAATCCACTGAGCTACCCAGCCGCCCAATCCACTGAGCTACCCAGCCGCCCACCCACCCCCTTAGGATTCTTTACAATATCTAATGATAAATGGTTCTCACGATCAATTTAAGTGTTCATTGAGGAACTTTGTATGGAAATTGAAGTTATGGATCACAAACAAGAGGAAATAATCTCAAACTACAACTCTGCTGTGACTCAGTAATAGTCGCCTTTAGATATTCCATTTTCAAAGAGCCATCATGGAAGTGATGAATGAGACACAGTGACTCCAAAAGCAAATGTTGACAGCAGTAATAGAAAGTACAGATTTTGGTTGGCTTGTAGTACTTGCCCAGAGTTAGAAAATGAAGAAAAGTCTGGGGTCAGATTTGAACCTACGACCTCTGGTCTTGAGGCCCAGCTCTCTGTCCACTGAGCCACTCAGCTGCGCTCCAACTTCCTTTTCCTGAACTACTCAAGGGTTTTCAACTTTCCCAGGGTTGGTTGGTTTCGTTGTTTGGTAGCTAGGAGCCTGACTACATGGCTTCAAGGCTAAATGGCCACAGGTGCCCAGGCTATTTGGCTTGCTGGAGGCTTCATTCATTAGGACACTCAAAAAGCCTGCTGATCTGAACCATGGACTTCAGGAGAAGCCTGAGCTTCACAAAGCTTCCTTTGACAAAGGGCACTCCATCAACAAGTGCCTTCTTCTTCTGGGACAAGCACAATGGAGAAGCTGGGGAAATGGCTAATCGGTGCCAGTCCCAGCTGATTCAACCCTTTCTGCTGAGCCTCTCTTCCTTCCCTCCGTGGCCACAAAAAGCTCAGCTGAAAACAAGCCATAACCCTTCATGAGGAAGCTCTTCAGTGGGTTGATTTCCAAAGGTGCTGCCTGAGGATAGAAGGAAGGACTTCCCCAAAAGGTCCCCAGGGAGGTACCTGAACTAAAGAAAGAGTCCATGCTGTATCCACACCTGCTCTTACCCAGCTCTCTTTGTGGTCCCAGGATGGCTCCGATCTGAATAGAGCTCAACAGGTGGAACTGCATAAGGAGGATACCAGCAGAGACCAGCTTGACAATAGGAAAGAACTTCCTTGGGGAGCAAAATTGGAACTGCCACCTATGGTCATAGAGCCAGACAGGTAGTGGAGAGATTTCTATCATTTCCATTGCCTGAGAGGGATGTCCAATAATAATTCCTTTCTTGGCTTCTATTTTTAATATTAAAGGGATTTCTCAACCCCAGGATGAATATTTTTTTCTTTTAGATGTTAATTATATTGTTTTAAAATGTTAATTCTATTCATCGATGCCAGTCAAGTTATTTCTTTTTTTAAACCCTTATATATATACTGTATATTATATATATATGTATATGTATATGTATATATATGTATATGTATATGTATATATATGTATATATATATATATATATACTGTGTATTGGCTCCAAGGCAGAAGAGTGGTAAGGGCTAGGCAATGGGGGTCAAGTGACTTGCCCAGGTTCACACAGCTGGGAAGTGGCTGAAGCCGGATTCGAACCTAGGACCTCCCACCTCTAGGCTTGGCTCTCAATCCACTGAGCTACCCAGCCGCCCAATCCACTGAGCTACCCAGCCGCCCACCCACCCCCTTAGGATTCTTTACAATATCTAATGATAAATGGTTCTCACGATCAATTTAAGTGTTCATTGAGGAACTTTGTATGGAAATTGAAGTTATGGATCACGAACAAGAGGAAATAATCTCAAACTACAACTCTGCTGTGACTCAGTAATAGTCGCCTTTAGATATTCCATTTTCAAAGAGCCATCATGGAAGTGATGAATGAGACACAGTGACTCCAAAAGCAAATGTTGACAGCAGTAATAGAAAGTACAGATTTTGGTTGGCTTGTAGTACTTGCCCAGAGTTAGAAAATGAAGAAAAGTCTGGGGTCAGATTTGAACCTACGACCTCTGGTCTTGAGGCCCAGCTCTCTGTCCACTGAGCCACTCAGCTGCGCTCCAACTTCCTTTTCCTGAACTACTCAAGGGTTTTCAACTTTCCCAGCGTTGGTTGGTTTCGTTGTTTGGTAGCTAGGAGCCTGACTACATGGCTTCAAGGCTAAATGGCCACAGGTGCCCAGGCTCTTTGGCTTGCTGGAGGCTTCATTCATTAGGACACTCAAAAAGCCTGCTGATCTGAACCATGGACTTCAGGAGAAGCCTGAGCTTCACAAAGCTTCCTTTGACAAAGGACACTCCATCAACAAGTGCCTTCTTCTTCTGGGACAAGCACAATGGAGAAGCTGGGGAAATGGCTAATCGGTGCCAGTCCCAGCTGATTCAACCCTTTCTGCTGAGCCTCTCTTCCTTCCCTCCGTGGCCACAAAAAGCTCAGCTGAAAACAAGCCATAACCCTTCATGAGGAAGCTCTTCAGTGGGTTGATTTCCAAAGGTGCTGCCTGAGGATAGAAGGAAGGACTTCCCCAAAAGGTCCCCAGGGAGGTACCTGAACTAAAGAAAGAGTCCATGCTGTATCCACACCTGCTCTTACCCAGCTCTCTTTGTGGTCCCAGGATGGCTCCGATCTGAATAGAGCTCAACAGGTGGAACTGCATAAGGAGGATACCAGCAGAGACCAGCTTGAAAATAGGAAAGAACTTCCTTGGGGAACAAAATTGGAACTGCCACCTATGGTCATAGAGCCAGACAGGTAGTGGAGAGATTTCTATCATTTCCATTGCCTGAGAGGGATGTCCAATAATAATTCCTTTCTTGGCTTCTATTTTTAATATTAAAGGGATTTCTCAACCCCAGGATGAATATTTTTTTCTTTTAGATGTTAATTATATTGTTTTAAAATGTTAATTCTATTCATCGATGCCAGTCAAGTTATTTCTTTTTTTTAAACCCTTATATATATACTGTATATTATATATATGTATATGTATATGTATATATATGTATATGTATATATATGTATATATATATATATATATATATATATATATATATATATATATATATACTGTGTATTGGCTCCAAGGCAGAAGAGTGGTAAGGGCTAGGCAATGGGGGTCAAGTGACTTGCCCAGGTTCACACAGCTGGGAAGTGGCTGAAGCCGGATTCGAACCTAGGACCTCCCACCTCTAGGCTTGGCTCTCAATCCACTGAGCTACCCAGCCGCCCACCCACCCCCTTAGGATTCTTTACAATATCTAATGATAAATGGTTCTCACGATCAATTTAAGTGTTCATTGAGGAACTTTGTATGGAAATTGAAGTTATGGATCACGAACAAGAGGAAATAATCTCAAACTACAACTCTGCTGTGACTCAGTAATAGTCGCCTTTAGATATTCCATTTTCAAAGAGCCATCATGGAAGTGATGAATGAGACACAGTGACTCCAAAAGCAAATGTTGACAGCAGTAATAGAAAGTACAGATTTTGGTTGGCTTGTAGTACTTGCCCAGAGTTAGAAAATGAAGAAAAGTCTGGGGTCAGATTTGAACCTACGACCTCTGGTCTTGAGGCCCAGCTCTCTGTCCACTGAGCCACTCAGCTGCGCTCCACCTTCCTTTTCCTGAACTACTCAAGGGTTTTCAACTTTCCCAGCGTTGGTTGGTTTCGTTGTTTGGTAGCTAGGAGCCTGACTACATGGCTTCAAGGCTAAAAGGCCACAGGTGCCCAGGCTATTTGGCTTGCTGGAGGCTTCATTCATTAGGACACTCAAAAAGCCTGCTGATCTGAACCATGGACTTCAGGAGAAGCCTGAGCTTCACAAAGCTTCCTTTGACAAAGGGCACTCCATCAACAAGTGCCTTCTTCTTCTGGGACAAGCACAATGGAGAAGCTGGCCAAATGGCTAATCGGTGCCAGTCCCAGCTGATTCAACCCTTTCTGCTGAGCCTCTCTTCCTTCCCTCCGTGGCCACAAAAAGCTCAGCTGAAAACAAGCCATAACCCTTCATGAGGAAGCTCTTCAGTGGGTTGATTTCCAAAGGTGCTGCCTGAGGATAGAAGGAAGGACTTCCCCAAAAGGTCCCCAGGGAGGTACCTGAACTAAAGAAAGAGTCCATGCTGTATCCACACCTGCTCTTACCCAGCTCTCTTTGTGGTCCCAGGATGGCTCCGATCTGAATAGAGCTCAACAGGTGGAACTGCATAAGGAGGATACCAGCAGAGACCAGCTTGACAATAGGAAAGAACTTCCTTGGGGAACAAAATTGGAACTGCCACCTATGGTCATAGAGCCAGACAGGTAGTGGAGAGATTTCTATCATTTCCATTGCCTGAGAGGGATGTCCAATAATAATTCCTTTCTTGGCTTCTATTTTTAATATTAAAGGGATTTCTCAACCCCAGGATGAATATTTTTTTCTTTTAGATGTTAATTATATTGTTTTAAAATGTTAATTCTATTCATCGATGCCAGTCAAGTTATTTCTTTTTTTTAAACCCTTATATATATACTGTATATTATATATATGTATATGTATATGTATATGTATATATATGTATATGTATATGAATATATATGTATATATATATATATATATATACTGTGTATTGGCTCCAAGGCAGAAGAGTGGTAAGGGCTAGGCAATGGGGGTCAAGTGACTTGCCCAGGTTCACACAGCTGGGAAGTGGCTGAAGCCGGATTCGAACCTAGGACCTCCCACCTCTAGGCTTGGCTCTCAATCCACTGAGCTACCCAGCCGCCCAATCCACTGAGCTACCCAGCCGCCCACCCACCCCCTTAGGATTCTTTACAATATCTAATGATAATTGGTTCTCACGATCAATTTAAGTGTTCATTGAGGAACTTTGTATGGAAATTGAAGTTATGGATCACAAACAAGAGGAAATAATCTCAAACTACAACTCTGCTGTGACTCAGTAATAGTCGCCTTTAGATATTCCATTTTCAAAGAGCCATCATGGAAGTGATGAATGAGACACAGTGACTCCAAAAGCAAATGTTGACAGCAGTAATAGAAAGTACAGATTTTGGTTGGCTTGTAGTACTTGCCCAGAGTTAGAAAATGAAGAAAAGTCTGGGGTCAGATTTGAACCTACGACCTCTGGTCTTGAGGCCCAGCTCTCTGTCCACTGAGCCACTCAGCTGCGCTCCAACTTCCTTTTCCTGAACTACTCAAGGGTTTTCAACTTTCCCAGGGTTGGTTGGTTTCGTTGTTTGGTAGCTAGGAGCCTGACTACATGGCTTCAAGGCTAAATGGCCACAGGTGCCCAGGCTATTTGGCTTGCTGGAGGCTTCATTCATTAGGACACTCAAAAAGCCTGCTGATCTGAACCATGGACTTCAGGAGAAGCCTGAGCTTCACAAAGCTTCCTTTGACAAAGGGCACTCCATCAACAAGTGCCTTCTTCTTCTGGGACAAGCACAATGGAGAAGCTGGGGAAATGGCTAATCGGTGCCAGTCCCAGCTGACTCAACCCTTTCTGCTGAGCCTCTCTTCCTTCCCTCCGTGGCCACAAAAAGCTCAGCTGAAAACAAGCCATAACCCTTCATGAGGAAGCTCTTCAGTGGGTTGATTTCCAAAGGTGCTGCCTGAGGATAGAAGGAAGGACTTCCCCAAAAGGTCCCCAGGGAGGTACCTGAACTAAAGAAAGAGTCCATGCTGTATCCACACCTGCTCTTACCCAGCTCTCTTTGTGGTCCCAGGATGGCTCCGATCTGAATAGAGCTCAACAGGTGGAACTGCATAAGGAGGATACCAGCAGAGACCAGCTTGACAATAGGAAAGAACTTCCTTGGGGAGCAAAATTGGAACAGCCACCTATGGTCATAGAGCCAGACAGGTAGTGGAGAGATTTCTATCATTTCCATTGCCTGAGAGGGATGTCCAATAATAATTCCTTTCTTGGCTTCTATTTTTAATATTAAAGGGATTTCTCAACCCCAGGATGAATATTTTTTTCTTTTAGATGTTAATTATATTGTTTTAAAATGTTAATTCTATTCATCGATGCCAGTCAAGTTATTTCTTTTTTTTAAACCCTTATATATATACTGTATATTATATATATGTATATGTATATGTATATATATGTATATGTATATGAATATATATGTATATATATATATATATATATATATATATATATATATATATATACTGTGTATTGGCTCCAAGGCAGAAGAGTGGTAAGGGCTAGGCAATGGGGGTCAAGTGACTTGCCCAGGTTCACACAGCTGGGAAGTGGCTGAAGCCGGATTCGAACCTAGGACCTCCCACCTCTAGGCTTGGCTCTCAATCCACTGAGCTACCCAGCCGCCCAATCCACTGAGCTACCCAGCCGCCCACCCACCCCCTTAGGATTCTTTACAATATCTAATGATAAATGGTTCTCACGATCAATTTAAGTGTTCATTGAGGAACTTTGTATGGAAATTGAAGTTATGGATCACAAACAAGAGGAAATAATCTCAAACTACAACTCTGCTGTGACTCAGTAATAGTCGCCTTTAGATATTCCATTTTCAAAGAGCCATCATGGAAGTGATGAATGAGACACAGTGACTCCAAAAGCAAATGTTGACAGCAGTAATAGAAAGTACAGATTTTGGTTGGCTTGTAGTACTTGCCCAGAGTTAGAAAATGAAGAAAAGTCTGGGGTCAGATTTGAACCTACGACCTCTGGTCTTGAGGCCCAGCTCTCTGTCCACTGAGCCACTCAGCTGCGCTCCAACTTCCTTTTCCTGAACTACTCAAGGGTTTTCAACTTTCCCAGCGTTGGTTGGTTTCGTTGTTTGGTAGCTAGGAGCCTGACTACATGGCTTCAAGGCTAAATGGCCACAGGTGCCCAGGCTATTTGGCTTGCTGGAGGCTTCATTCATTAGGACACTCAAAAAGCCTGCTGATCTGAACCATGGACTTCAGGAGAAGCCTGAGCTTCACAAAGCTTCCTTTGACAAAGGGCACTCCATCAACAAGTGCCTTCTTCTTCTGGGACAAGCACAATGGAGAAGCTGGGGAAATGGCTAATCGGTGCCAGTCCCAGCTGATTCAACCCTTTCTGCTGAGCCTCTCTTCCTTCCCTCCGTGGCCACAAAAAGCTCAGCTGAAAACAAGCCATAACCCTTCATGAGGAAGCTCTTCAGTGGGTTGATTTCCAAAGGTGCTGCCTGAGGATAGAAGGAAGGACTTCCCCAAAAGGTCCCCAGGGAGGTACCTGAACTAAAGAAAGAGTCCATGCTGTATCCACACCTGCTCTTACCCAGCTCTCTTTGTGGTCCCAGGATGGCTCCGATCTGAATAGAGCTCAACAGGTGGAACTGCATAAGGAGGATACCAGCAGAGACCAGCTTGACAATAGGAAAGAACTTCCTTGGGGAACAAAATTGGAACTGCCACCTATGGTCATAGAGCCAGACAGGTAGTGGAGAGATTTCTATCATTTCCATTGCCTGAGAGGGATGTCCAATAATAATTCCTTTCTTGGCTTCTATTTTTAATATTAAAGGGATTTCTCAACCCCAGGATGAATATTTTTTTCTTTTAGATGTTAATTATATTGTTTTAAAATGTTAATTCTATTCATCGATGCCAGTCAAGTTATTTCTTTTTTTAAACCCTTATATATATACTGTATATTATATATATGTATATGTATATGTATATATATGTATATGTATATGAATATATATGTATATATATATATATACTGTGTATTGGCTCCAAGGCAGAAGAGTGGTAAGGGCTAGGCAATGGGGGTCAAGTGACTTGCCCAGGTTCACACAGCTGGGAAGTGGCTGAAGCCGGATTCGAACCTAGGACCTCCCACCTCTAGGCTTGGCTCTCAATCCACTGAGCTACCCAGCCGCCCAATCCACTGAGCTACCCAGCCGCCCACCCACCCCCTTAGGATTCTTTACAATATCTAATGATAAATGGTTCTCACGATCAATTTAAGTGTTCATTGAGGAACTTTGTATGGAAATTGAAGTTATGGATCACAAACAAGAGGAAATAATCTCAAACTACAACTCTGCTGTGACTCAGTAATAGTCGCCTTTAGATATTCCATTTTCAAAGAGCCATCATGGAAGTGATGAATGAGACACAGTGACTCCAAAAGCAAATGTTGACAGCAGTAATAGAAAGTACAGATTTTGGTTGGCTTGTAGTACTTGCCCAGAGTTAGAAAATGAAGAAAAGTCTGGGGTCAGATTTGAACCTACGACCTCTGGTCTTGAGGCCCAGCTCTCTGTCCACTGAGCCACTCAGCTGCGCTCCAACTTCCTTTTCCTGAACTACTCAAGGGTTTTCAACTTTCCCAGGGTTGGTTGGTTTCGTTGTTTGGTAGCTAGGAGCCTGACTACATGGCTTCAAGGCTAAATGGCCACAGGTGCCCAGGCTATTTGGCTTGCTGGAGGCTTCATTCATTAGGACACTCAAAAAGCCTGCTGATCTGAACCATGGACTTCAGGAGAAGCCTGAGCTTCACAAAGCTTCCTTTGACAAAGGGCACTCCATCAACAAGTGCCTTCTTCTTCTGGGACAAGCACAATGGAGAAGCTGGGGAAATGGCTAATCGGTGCCAGTCCCAGCTGATTCAACCCTTTCTGCTGAGCCTCTCTTCCTTCCCTCCGTGGCCACAAAAAGCTCAGCTGAAAACAAGCCATAACCCTTCATGAGGAAGCTCTTCAGTGGGTTGATTTCCAAAGGTGCTGCCTGAGGATAGAAGGAAGGACTTCCCCAAAAGGTCCCCAGGGAGGTACCTGAACTAAAGAAAGAGTCCATGCTGTATCCACACCTGCTCTTACCCAGCTCTCTTTGTGGTCCCAGGATGGCTCCGATCTGAATAGAGCTCAACAGGTGGAACTGCATAAGGAGGATACCAGCAGAGACCAGCTTGACAATAGGAAAGAACTTCCTTGGGGAGCAAAATTGGAACAGCCACCTATGGTCATAGAGCCAGACAGGTAGTGGAGAGATTTCTATCATTTCCATTGCCTGAGAGGGATGTCCAATAATAATTCCTTTCTTGGCTTCTATTTTTAATATTAAAGGGATTTCTCAACCCCAGGATGAATATTTTTTTCTTTTAGATGTTAATTATATTGTTTTAAAATGTTAATTCTATTCATCGATGCCAGTCAAGTTATTTCTTTTTTTAAACCCTTATATATATACTGTATATTATATATATATGTATATGTATATGTATATATATGTATATGTATATGTATATATATGTATATATATATATATATATACTGTGTATTGGCTCCAAGGCAGAAGAGTGGTAAGGGCTAGGCAATGGGGGTCAAGTGACTTGCCCAGGTTCACACAGCTGGGAAGTGGCTGAAGCCGGATTCGAACCTAGGACCTCCCACCTCTAGGCTTGGCTCTCAATCCACTGAGCTACCCAGCCGCCCAATCCACTGAGCTACCCAGCCGCCCACCCACCCCCTTAGGATTCTTTACAATATCTAATGATAAATGGTTCTCACGATCAATTTAAGTGTTCATTGAGGAACTTTGTATGGAAATTGAAGTTATGGATCACGAACAAGAGGAAATAATCTCAAACTACAACTCTGCTGTGACTCAGTAATAGTCGCCTTTAGATATTCCATTTTCAAAGAGCCATCATGGAAGTGATGAATGAGACACAGTGACTCCAAAAGCAAATGTTGACAGCAGTAATAGAAAGTACAGATTTTGGTTGGCTTGTAGTACTTGCCCAGAGTTAGAAAATGAAGAAAAGTCTGGGGTCAGATTTGAACCTACGACCTCTGGTCTTGAGGCCCAGCGCTCTGTCCACTGAGCCACTCAGCTGCGCTCCAACTTCCTTTTCCTGAACTACTCAAGGGTTTTCAACTTTCCCAGCGTTGGTTGGTTTCGTTGTTTGGTAGCTAGGAGCCTGACTACATGGCTTCAAGGCTAAATGGCCACAGGTGCCCAGGCTATTTGGCTTGCTGGAGGCTTCATTCATTAGGACACTCAAAAAGCCTGCTGATCTGAACCATGGACTTCAGGAGAAGCCTGAGCTTCACAAAGCTTCCTTTGACAAAGGGCACTCCATCAACAAGTGCCTTCTTCTTCTGGGACAAGCACAATGGAGAAGCTGGGGAAATGGCTAATCGGTGCCAGTCCCAGCTGATTCAACCCTTTCTGCTGAGCCTCTCTTCCTTCCCTCCGTGGCCACAAAAAGCTCAGCTGAAAACAAGCCATAACCCTTCATGAGGAAGCTCTTCAGTGGGTTGATTTCCAAAGGTGCTGCCTGAGGATAGAAGGAAGGACTTCCCCAAAAGGTCCCCAGGGAGGTACCTGAACTAAAGAAAGAGTCCATGCTGTATCCACACCTGCTCTTACCCAGCTCTCTTTGTGGTCCCAGGATGGCTCCGATCTGAATAGAGCTCAACAGGTGGAACTGCATAAGGAGGATACCAGCAGAGACCAGCTTGACAATAGGAAAGAACTTCCTTGGGGAACAAAATTGGAACTGCCACCTATGGTCATAGAGCCAGACAGGTAGTGGAGAGATTTCTATCATTTCCATTGCCTGAGAGGGATGTCCAATAATAATTCCTTTCTTGGCTTCTATTTTTAATATTAAAGGGATTTCTCAACCCCAGGATGAATATTTTTTTCTTTTAGATGTTAATTATATTGTTTTAAAATGTTAATTCTATTCATCAATGCCAGTCAAGTTATTTCTTTTTTTTAAACCCTTATATATATACTGTATATTATATATATGTATATGTATATGTATATATATGTATATGTATATGTATATATATGTATATATATATATATATATATATATATATATATATATATATATATATATATATATATATATATATATATATATATATATATATATATATATATATATATATATATATATATATATATATATACTGCGTATTGGCTCCAAGGCAGAAGAGTGGTAAGGGCTAGGCAATGGGGGTCAAGTGACTTGCCCAGGTTCACACAGCTGGGAAGTGGCTGAAGCCGGATTCGAACCTAGGACCTCCCACCTCTAGGCTTGGCTCTCAATCCACTGAGCTACCCAGCCGCCCAATCCACTGAGCTACCCAGCCGCCCACCCACCCCCTTAGGATTCTTTACAATATCTAATGATAAATGGTTCTCACGATCAATTTAAGTGTTCATTGAGGAACTTTGTATGGAAATTGAAGTTATGGATCACGAACAAGAGGAAATAATCTCAAACTACAACTCTGCTGTGACTCAGTAATAGTCGCCTTTAGATATTCCATTTTCAAAGAGCCATCATGGAAGTGATGAATGAGACACAGTGACTCCAAAAGCAAATGTTGACAGCAGTAATAGAAAGTACAGATTTTGGTTGGCTTGTAGTACTTGCCCAGAGTTAGAAAATGAAGAAAAGTCTGGGGTCAGATTTGAACCTACGACCTCTGGTCTTGAGGCCCAGCTCTCTGTCCACTGAGCCACTCAGCTGCGCTCCAACTTCCTTTTCCTGAACTACTCAAGGGTTTTCAACTTTCCCAGCGTTGGTTGGTTTCGTTGTTTGGTAGCTAGGAGCCTGACTACATGGCTTCAAGGCTAAATGGCCACAGGTGCCCAGGCTATTTGGCTTGCTGGAGGCTTCATTCATTAGGACACTCAAAAAGCCTGCTGATCTGAACCATGGACTTCAGGAGAAGCCTGAGCTTCACAAAGCTTCCTTTGACAAAGGGCACTCCATCAACAAGTGCCTTCTTCTTCTGGGACAAGCACAATGGAGAAGCTGGGGAAATGGCTAATCGGTGCCAGTCCCAGCTGATTCAACCCTTTCTGCTGAGCCTCTCTTCCTTCCCTCCGTGGCCACAAAAAGCTCAGCTGAAAACAAGCCATAACCCTTCATGAGGAAGCTCTTCAGTGGGTTGATTTCCAAAGGTGCTGCCTGAGGATAGAAGGAAGGACTTCCCCAAAAGGTCCCCAGGGAGGTACCTGAACTAAAGAAAGAGTCCATGCTGTATCCACACCTGCTCTTACCCAGCTCTCTTTGTGGTCCCAGGATGGCTCCGATCTGAATAGTGCTCAACAGGTGGAACTGCATAAGGAGGATACCAGCAGAGACCAGCTTGACAATAGGAAAGAACTTCCTTGGGGAACAAAATTGGAACTGCCACCTATGGTCATAGAGCCAGACAGGTAGTGGAGAGATTTCTATCATTTCCATTGCCTGAGAGGGATGTCCAATAATAATTCCTTTCTTGGCTTCTATTTTTAATATTAAAGGGATTTCTCAACCCCAGGATGAATATTTTTTTCTTTTAGATGTTAATTATATTGTTTTAAAATGTTAATTCTATTCATCGATGCCAGTCAAGTTATTTCTTTTTTTTAAACCCTTATATATATACTGTATATTATATATATGTATATGTATATGTATATGTATATATATGTATATGTATATGAATATATATGTATATATATATATATATACTGTGTATTGGCTCCAAGGCAGAAGAGTGGTAAGGGCTAGGCAATGGGGGTCAAGTGACTTGCCCAGGTTCACACAGCTGGGAAGTGGCTGAAGCCGGATTCGAACCTAGGACCTCCCACCTCTAGGCTTGGCTCTCAATCCACTGAGCTACCCAGCCGCCCAATCCACTGAGCTACCCAGCCGCCCACCCACCCCCTTAGGATTCTTTACAATATCTAATGATAAATGGTTCTCACGATCAATTTAAGTGTTCATTGAGGAACTTTGTATGGAAATTGAAGTTATGGATCACGAACAAGAGGAAATAATCTCAAACTACAACTCTGCTGTGACTCAGTAATAGTCGCCTTTAGATATTCCATTTTCAAAGAGCCATCATGGAAGTGATGAATGAGACACAGTGACTCCAAAAGCAAATGTTGACAGCAGTAATAGAAAGTACAGATTTTGGTTGGCTTGTAGTATTTGCCCAGAGTTAGAAAATGAAGAAAAGTCTGGGGTCAGATTTGAACCTACGACCTCTGGTCTTGAGGCCCAGCTCTCTGTCCACTGAGCCACTCAGCTGCGCTCCAACTTCCTTTTCCTGAACTACTCAAGGGTTTTCAACTTTCCCAGCGTTGGTTGGTTTCGTTGTTTGGTAGCTAGGAGCCTGACTACATGGCTTCAAGGCTAAATGGCCACAGGTGCCCAGGCTATTTGGCTTGCTGGAGGCTTCATTCATTAGGACACTCAAAAAGCCTGCTGATCTGAACCATGGACTTCAGGAGAAGCCTGAGCTTCACAAAGCTTCCTTTGACAAAGGGCACTCCATCAACAAGTGCCTTCTTCTTCTGGGACAAGCACAATGGAGAAGCTGGGGAAATGGCTAATCGGTGCCAGTCCCAGCTGATTCAACCCTTTCTGCTGAGCCTCTCTTCCTTCCCTCCGTGGCCACAAAAAGCTCAGCTGAAAACAAGCCATAACCCTTCATGAGGAAGCTCTTCAGTGGGTTGATTTCCAAAGGTGCTGCCTGAGGATAGAAGGAAGGACTTCCCCAAAAGGTCCCCAGGGAGGTACCTGAACTAAAGAAAGAGTCCATGCTGTATCCACACCTGCTCTTACCCAGCTCTCTTTGTGGTCCCAGGATGGCTCCGATCTGAATAGTGCTCAACAGGTGGAACTGCATAAGGAGGATACCAGCAGAGACCAGCTTGACAATAGGAAAGAACTTCCTTGGGGAACAAAATTGGAACTGCCACCTATGGTCATAGAGCCAGACAGGTAGTGGAGAGATTTCTATCATTTCCATTGCCTGAGAGGGATGTCCAATAATAATTCCTTTCTTGGCTTCTATTTTTAATATTAAAGGGATTTCTCAACCCCAGGATGAATATTTTTTTCTTTTAGATGTTAATTATATTGTTTTAAAATGTTAATTCTATTCATCGATGCCAGTCAAGTTATTTCTTTTTTTTAAACCCTTATATATATACTGTATATTATATATATGTATATGTATATGTATATGTATATATATGTATATGTATATGAATATATATGTATATATATATATATACTGTGTATTGGCTCCAAGGCAGAAGAGTGGTAAGGGCTAGGCAATGGGGGTCAAGTGACTTGCCCAGGTTCACACAGCTGGGAAGTGGCTGAAGCCGGATTCGAACCTAGGACCTCCCACCTCTAGGCTTGGCTCTCAATCCACTGAGCTACCCAGCCGCCCAATCCACTGAGCTACCCAGCCGCCCACCCACCCCCTTAGGATTCTTTACAATATCTAATGATAATTGGTTCTCACGATCAATTTAAGTGTTCATTGAGGAACTTTGTATGGAAATTGAAGTTATGGATCACAAACAAGAGGAAATAATCTCAAACTACAACTCTGCTGTGACTCAGTAATAGTCGCCTTTAGATATTCCATTTTCAAAGAGCCATCATGGGAGTGATGAATGAGACACAGTGACTCCAAAAGCAAATGTTGACAGCAGTAATAGAAAGTACAGATTTTGGTTGGCTTGTAGTACTTGCCCAGAGTTAGAAAATGAAGAAAAGTCTGGGGTCAGATTTGAACCTACGACCTCTGGTCTTGAGGCCCAGCTCTCTGTCCACTGAGCCACTCAGCTGCGCTCCAACTTCCTTTTCCTGAACTACTCAAGGGTTTTCAACTTTCCCAGGGTTGGTTGGTTTCGTTGTTTGGTAGCTAGGAGCCTGACTACATGGCTTCAAGGCTAAATGGCCACAGGTGCCCAGGCTATTTGGCTTGCTGGAGGCTTCATTCATTAGGACACTCAAAAAGCCTGCTGATCTGAACCATGGACTTCAGGAGAAGCCTGAGCTTCACAAAGCTTCCTTTGACAAAGGGCACTCCATCAACAAGTGCCTTCTTCTTCTGGGACAAGCACAATGGAGAAGCTGGGGAAATGGCTAATCGGTGCCAGTCCCAGCTGATTCAACCCTTTCTGCTGAGCCTCTCTTCCTTCCCTCCGTGGCCACAAAAAGCTCAGCTGAAAACAAGCCATAACCCTTCATGAGGAAGCTCTTCAGTGGGTTGATTTCCAAAGGTGCTGCCTGAGGATAGAAGGAAGGACTTCCCCAAAAGGTCCCCAGGGAGGTACCTGAACTAAAGAAAGAGTCCATGCTGTATCCACACCTGCTCTTACCCAGCTCTCTTTGTGGTCCCAGGATGGCTCCGATCTGAATAGAGCTCAACAGGTGGAACTGCATAAGGAGGATACCAGCAGAGACCAGCTTGACAATAGGAAAGAACTTCCTTGGGGAGCAAAATTGGAACAGCCACCTATGGTCATAGAGCCAGACAGGTAGTGGAGAGATTTCTATCATTTCCATTGCCTGAGAGGGATGTCCAATAATAATTCCTTTCTTGGCTTCTATTTTTAATATTAAAGGGATTTCTCAACCCCAGGATGAATATTTTTTTCTTTTAGATGTTAATTATATTGTTTTAAAATGTTAATTCTATTCATCGATGCCAGTCAAGTTATTTCTTTTTTTTAAACCCTTATATATATACTGTATATTATATATATGTATATGTATATGTATATATCTGTATATGTATATGTATATGTATATATATATATATGTATATATATATATATATATATATATATATATATATATATATATATATATATATATATATATATACTGTGTATTGGCTCCAAGGCAGAAGAGTGGTAAGGGCTAGGCAATGGGGGTCAAGTGACTTGCCCAGGTTCACACAGCTGGGAAGTGGCTGAAGCCGGATTCGAACCTAGGACCTCCCACCTCTAGGCTTGGCTCTCAATCCACTGAGCTACCCAGCCGCCCAATCCACTGAGCTACCCAGCCGCCCACCCACCCCCTTAGGATTCTTTACAATATCTAATGATAAATGGTTCTCACGATCAATTTAAGTGTTCATTGAGGAACTTTGTATGGAAATTGAAGTTATGGATCACGAACAAGAGGAAATAATCTCAAACTACAACTCTGCTGTGACTCAGTAATAGTCGCCTTTAGATATTCCATTTTCAAAGAGCCATCATGGAAGTGATGAATGAGACACAGTGACTCCAAAAGCAAATGTTGACAGCAGTAATAGAAAGTACAGATTTTGGTTGGCTTGTAGTACTTGCCCAGAGTTAGAAAATGAAGAAAAGTCTGGGGTCAGATTTGAACCTACGACCTCTGGTCTTGAGGCCCAGCTCTCTGTCCACTGAGCCACTCAGCTGCGCTCCAACTTCCTTTTCCTGAACTACTCAAGGGTTTTCAACTTTCCCAGGGTTGGTTGGTTTCGTTCTTTGGTAGCTAGGAGCCTGACTACATGGCTTCAAGGCTAAATGGCCACAGGTGCCCAGGCTATTTGGCTTGCTGGAGGCTTCATTCATTAGGACACTCAAAAAGCCTGCTGATCTGAACCATGGACTTCAGGAGAAGCCCTAGCTTCACAAAGCTTCCTTTGACAAAGGGCACTCCATCAACAAGTGCCTTCTTCTTCTGGGACAAGCACAATGGAGAAGCTGGGGAAATGGCTAATCGGTGCCAGTCCCAGCTGATTCAACCCTTTCTGCTGAGCCTCTCTTCCTTCCCTCCGTGGCCACAAAAAGCTCAGCTGAAAACAAGCCATAACCCTTCATGAGGAAGCTCTTCAGTGGGTTGATTTCCAAAGGTGCTGCCTGAGGATAGAAGGAAGGACTTCCCCAAAAGGTCCCCAGGGAGGTACCTGAACTAAAGAAAGAGTCCATGCTGTATCCACACCTGCTCTTACCCAGCTCTCTTTGTGGTCCCAGGACGGCTCCGATCTGAATAGAGCTCAACAGGTGGAACTGCATAAGGAGGATACCAGCAGAGACCAGCTTGTCAATAGGAAAGAACTTCCTTGGGGAGCAAAATTGGAACAGCCACCTATGGTCATAGAGCCAGACAGGTAGTGGAGAGATTTCTATCATTTCCATTGCCTGAGAGGGATGTCCAATAATAATTCCTTTCTTGGCTTCTATTTTTAATATTAAAGGGATTTCTCAACCCCAGGATGAATATTTTTTTCTTTTAGATGTTAATTATATTGTTTTAAAATGTTAATTCTATTCATCGATGCCAGTCAAGTTATTTCTTTTTTTAAACCCTTATATATATACTGTATATTATATATATATGTATATGTATATGTATATATATGTATATGTATATGTATATATATGTATATATATATATATATATATACTGTGTATTGGCTCCAAGGCAGAAGAGTGGTAAGGGCTAGGCAATGGGGGTCAAGTGACTTGCCCAGGTTCACACAGCTGGGAAGTGGCTGAAGCCGGATTCGAACCTAGGACCTCCCACCTCTAGGCTTGGCTCTCAATCCACTGAGCTACCCAGCCGCCCAATCCACTGAGCTACCCAGCCGCCCACCCACCCCCTTAGGATTCTTTACAATATCTAATGATAAATGGTTCTCACGATCAATTTAAGTGTTCATTGAGGAACTTTGTATGGAAATTGAAGTTATGGATCACAAACAAGAGGAAATAATCTCAAACTACAACTCTGCTGTGACTCAGTAATAGTCGCCTTTAGATATTCCATTTTCAAAGAGCCATCATGGAAGTGATGAATGAGACACAGTGACTCCAAAAGCAAATGTTGACAGCAGTAATAGAAAGTACAGATTTTGGTTGGCTTGTAGTACTTGCCCAGAGTTAGAGAATGAAGAAAAGTCTGGGGTCAGATTTGAACCTACGACCTCTGGTCTTGAGGCCCAGCTCTCTGTCCACTGAGCCACTCAGCTGCGCTCCAACTTCCTTTTTCCTTTTCCTGAACTACTCAAGGGTTTTCAACTTTCCCAGGGTTGGTTGGTTTCGTTGTTTGGTAGCTAGGAGCCTGACTACATGGCTTCAAGGCTAAATGGCCACAGGTGCCCAGGCTATTTGGCTTGCTGGAGGCTTCATTCATTAGGACACTCAAAAAGCCTGCTGATCTGAACCATGGACTTCAGGAGAAGCCTGAGCTTCACAAAGCTTCCTTTGACAAAGGGCACTCCATCAACAAGTGCCTTCTTCTTCTGGGACAAGCACAATGGAGAAGCTGGGGAAATGGCTAATCGGTGCCAGTCCCAGCTGATTCAACCCTTTCTGCTGAGCCTCTCTTCCTTCCCTCCGTGGCCACAAAAAGCTCAGCTGAAAACAAGCCATAACCCTTCATGAGGAAGCTCTTCAGTGGGTTGATTTCCAAAGGTGCTGCCTGAGGATAGAAGGAAGGACTTCCCCAAAAGGTCCCCAGGGAGGTACCTGAACTAAAGAAAGAGTCCATGCTGTATCCACACCTGCTCTTACCCAGCTCTCTTTGTGGTCCCAGGATGGCTCCGATCTGAATAGAGCTCAACAGGTGGAACTGCATAAGGAGGATACCAGCAGAGACCAGCTTGACAATAGGAAAGAACTTCCTTGGGGAGCAAAATTGGAACTGCCACCTATGGTCATAGAGCCAGACAGGTAGTGGAGAGATTTCTATCATTTCCATTGCCTGAGAGGGATGTCCAATAATAATTCCTTTCTTGGCTTCTATTTTTAATATTAAAGGGATTTCTCAACCCCAGGATGAATATTTTTTTCTTTTAGATGTTAATTATATTGTTTTAAAATGTTAATTCTATTCATCGATGCCAGTCAAGTTATTTCTTTTTTTTAAACCCTTATATATATACTGTATATTATATATATGTATATGTATATGTATGTATATATATGTATATGTATATATATATATATACTGTGTATTGGCTCCAAGGCAGAAGAGTGGTAAGGGCTAGGCAATGGGGGTCAAGTGACTTGCCCAGGTTCACACAGCTGGGAAGTGGCTGAAGCCGGATTCGAACCTAGGACCTCCCACCTCTAGGCTTGGCTCTCAATCCACTGAGCTACCCAGCCGCCCAATCCACTGAGCTACCCAGCCGCCCACCCTCCCCCTTAGGATTCTTTACAATATCTAATGATAAATGGTTCTCACGATCAATTTAAGTGTTCATTGAGGAACTTTGTATGGAAATTGAAGTTATGGATCACAAACAAGAGGAAATAATCTCAAACTACAACTCTGCTGTGACTCAGTAATAGTCGCCTTTAGATATTCCATTTTCAAAGAGCCATCATGGAAGTGATGAATGAGACACAGTGACTCCAAAAGCAAATGTTGACAGCAGTAATAGAAAGTACAGATTTTGGTTGGCTTGTAGTACTTGCCCAGAGTTAGAAAATGAAGAAAAGTCTGGGGTCAGATTTGAACCTACGACCTCTGGTCTTGAGGCCCAGCTCTCTGTCCACTGAGCCACTCAGCTGCGCTCCAACTTCCTTTTCCTGAACTACTCAAGGGTTTTCAACTTTCCCAGGGTTGGTTGGTTTCGTTCTTTGGTAGCTAGGAGCCTGACTACATGGCTTCAAGGCTAAATGGCCACAGGTGCCCAGGCTATTTGGCTTGCTGGAGGCTTCATTCATTAGGACACTCAAAAAGCCTGCTGATCTGAACCATGGACTTCAGGAGAAGCCTGAGCTTCACAAAGCTTCCTTTGACAAAGGGCACTCCATCAACAAGTGCCTTCTTCTTCTGGGACAAGCACAATGGAGAAGCTGGGGAAATGGCTAATCGGTGCCAGTCCCAGCTGATTCAACCCTTTCTGCTGAGCCTCTCTTCCTTCCCTCCTTGGCCACAAAAAGCTCAGCTGAAAACAAGCCATAACCCTTCATGAGGAAGCTCTTCAGTGGGTTGATTTCCAAAGGTGCTGCCTGAGGATAGAAGGAAGGACTTCCCCAAAAGGTCCCCAGGGAGGTACCTGAACTAAAGAAAGAGTCCATGCTGTATCCACACCTGCTCTTACCCAGCTCTCTTTGTGGTCCCAGGATGGCTCCGATCTGAATAGAGCTCAACAGGTGGAACTGCATAAGGAGGATACCAGCAGAGACCAGCTTGACAATAGGAAAGAACTTCCTTGGGGAACAAAATTGGAACTGCCACCTATGGTCATAGAGCCAGACAGGTAGTGGAGAGATTTCTATCATTTCCATTGCCTGAGAGGGATGTCCAATAATAATTCCTTTCTTGGCTTCTATTTTTAATATTAAAGGGATTTCTCAACCCCAGGATGAATATTTTTTTCTTTTAGATGTTAATAATATTGTTTTAAAATGTTAATTCTATTCATCGATGCCAGTCAAGTTATTTCTTTTTTTTAAACCCTTATATATATACTGTATATGTATATATATGTATATGTATATGAATATATATGTATATATATATATATATATATATATATATATATATATATATATATATACTGTGTATTGGCTCCAAGGCAGAAGAGTGGTAAGGGCTAGGCAATGGGGGTCAAGTGACTTGCCCAGGTTCACACAGCTGGGAAGTGGCTGAAGCCGGATTCGAACCTAGGACCTCCCACCTCTAGGCTTGGCTCTCAATCCACTGAGCTACCCAGCCGCCCAATCCACTGAGCTACCCAGCCGCCCACCCACCCCCTTAGGATTCTTTACAATATCTAATGATAAATGGTTCTCACGATCAATTTAAGTGTTCATTGAGGAACTTTGTATGGAAATTGAAGTTATGGATCACAAACAAGAGGAAATAATCTCAAACTACAACTCTGCTGTGACTCAGTAATAGTCGCCTTTAGATATTCCATTTTCAAAGAGCCATCATGGAAGTGATGAATGAGACACAGTGACTCCAAAAGCAAATGTTGACAGCAGTAATAGAAAGTACAGATTTTGGTTGGCTTGTAGTACTTGCCCAGAGTTAGAAAATGAAGAAAAGTCTGGGGTCAGATTTGAACCTACGACCTCTGGTCTTGAGGCCCAGCTCTCTGTCCACTGAGCCACTCAGCTGCGCTCCAACTTCCTTTTCCTGAACTACTCAAGGGTTTTCAACTTTCCCAGGGTTGGTTGGTTTCGTTCTTTGGTAGCTAGGAGCCTGACTACATGGCTTCAAGGCTAAATGGCCACAGGTGCCCAGGCTATTTGGCTTGCTGGAGGCTTCATTCATTAGGACACTCAAAAAGCCTGCTGATCTGAACCATGGACTTCAGGAGAAGCCTGAGCTTCACAAAGCTTCCTTTGACAAAGGGCACTCCATCAACAAGTGCCTTCTTCTTCTGGGACAAGCACAATGGAGAAGCTGGGGAAATGGCTAATCGGTGCCAGTCCCAGCTGATTCAACCCTTTCTGCTGAGCCTCTCTTCCTTCCCTCCGTGGCCACAAAAAGCTCAGCTGAAAACAAGCCATAACCCTTCATGAGGAAGCTCTTCAGTGGGTTGATTTCCAAAGGTGCTGCCTGAGGATAGAAGGAAGGACTTCCCCAAAAGGTCCCCAGGGAGGTACCTGAACTAAAGAAAGAGTCCATGCTGTATCCACACCTGCTCTTACCCAGCTCTCTTTGTGGTCCCAGGATGGCTCCGATCTGAATAGAGCTCAACAGGTGGAACTGCATAAGGAGGATACCAGCAGAGACCAGCTTGACAATAGGAAAGAACTTCCTTGGGGAGCAAAATTGGAACTGCCACCTATGGTCATAGAGCCAGACAGGTAGTGGAGAGATTTCTATCATTTCCATTGCCTGAGAGGGATGTCCAATAATAATTCCTTTCTTGGCTTCTATTTTTAATATTAAAGGGATTTCTCAACCCCAGGATGAATATTTTTTTCTTTTAGATGTTAATTATATTGTTTTAAAATGTTAATTCTATTCATCGATGCCAGTCAAGTTATTTCTTTTTTTTAAACCCTTATATATATACTGTATATTATATATATGTATATGTATATGTATGTATATATATGTATATGTATATATATATATATATATATATATATATATATATATATATATATATATATATATATATATATATATATATATACTGTGTATTGGCTCCAAGGCAGAAGAGTGGTAAGGGCTAGGCAATGGGGGTCAAGTGACTTGCCCAGGTTCACACAGCTGGGAAGTGGCTGAAGCCGGATTCGAACCTAGGACCTCCCACCTCTAGGCTTGGCTCTCAATCCACTGAGCTACCCAGCCGCCCAATCCACTGAGCTACCCAGCCGCCCACCCTCCCCCTTAGGATTCTTTACAATATCTAATGATAAATGGTTCTCACGATCAATTTAAGTGTTCATTGAGGAACTTTGTATGGAAATTGAAGTTATGGATCACAAACAAGAGGAAATAATCTCAAACTACAACTCTGCTGTGACTCAGTAATAGTCGCCTTTAGATATTCCATTTTCAAAGAGCCATCATGGAAGTGATGAATGAGACACAGTGACTCCAAAAGCAAATGTTGACAGCAGTAATAGAAAGTACAGATTTTGGTTGGCTTGTAGTACTTGCCCAGAGTTAGAAAATGAAGAAAAGTCTGGGGTCAGATTTGAACCTACGACCTCTGGTCTTGAGGCCCAGCTCTCTGTCCACTGAGCCACTCAGCTGCGCTCCAACTTCCTTTTCCTGAACTACTCAAGGGTTTTCAACTTTCCCAGGGTTGGTTGGTTTCGTTCTTTGGTAGCTAGGAGCCTGACTACATGGCTTCAAGGCTAAATGGCCACAGGTGCCCAGGCTATTTGGCTTGCTGGAGGCTTCATTCATTAGGACACTCAAAAAGCCTGCTGATCTGAACCATGGACTTCAGGAGAAGCCTGAGCTTCACAAAGCTTCCTTTGACAAAGGGCACTCCATCAACAAGTGCCTTCTTCTTCTGGGACAAGCACAATGGAGAAGCTGGGGAAATGGCTAATCGGTGCCAGTCCCAGCTGATTCAACCCTTTCTGCTGAGCCTCTCTTCCTTCCCTCCTTGGCCACAAAAAGCTCAGCTGAAAACAAGCCATAACCCTTCATGAGGAAGCTCTTCAGTGGGTTGATTTCCAAAGGTGCTGCCTGAGGATAGAAGGAAGGACTTCCCCAAAAGGTCCCCAGGGAGGTACCTGAACTAAAGAAAGAGTCCATGCTGTATCCACACCTGCTCTTACCCAGCTCTCTTTGTGGTCCCAGGATGGCTCCGATCTGAATAGAGCTCAACAGGTGGAACTGCATAAGGAGGATACCAGCAGAGACCAGCTTGACAATAGGAAAGAACTTCCTTGGGGAACAAAATTGGAACTGCCACCTATGGTCATAGAGCCAGACAGGTAGTGGAGAGATTTCTATCATTTCCATTGCCTGAGAGGGATGTCAAATAATAATTCCTTTCTTGGCTTCTATTTTTAATATTAAAGGGATTTCTCAACCCCAGGATGAATATTTTTTTCTTTTAGATGTTAATAATATTGTTTTAAAATGTTAATTCTATTCATCGATGCCAGTCAAGTTATTTCTTTTTTTTAAACCCTTATATATATACTGTATATGTATATATATGTATATGTATATGAATATATATGTATATATATATATATATATATATATATATATATATATATATATATATATATATATATATATATATATATATATATATATATATATATATATATATATACTGTGTATTGGCTCCAAGGCAGAAGAGTGGTAAGGGCTAGGCAATGGGGGTCAAGTGACTTGCCCAGGTTCACACAGCTGGGAAGTGGCTGAAGCCGGATTCGAACCTAGGACCTCCCACCTCTAGGCTTGGCTCTCAATCCACTGAGCTACCCAGCCGCCCAATCCACTGAGCTACCCAGCCGCCCACCCACCCCCTTAGGATTCTTTACAATATCTAATGATAAATGGTTCTCACGATCAATTTAAGTGTTCATTGAGGAACTTTGTATGGAAATTGAAGTTATGGATCACAAACAAGAGGAAATAATCTCAAACTACAACTCTGCTGTGACTCAGTAATAGTCGCCTTTAGATATTCCATTTTCAAAGAGCCATCATGGAAGTGATGAATGAGACACAGTGACTCCAAAAGCAAATGTTGACAGCAGTAATAGAAAGTACAGATTTTGGTTGGCTTGTAGTACTTGCCCAGAGTTAGAAAATGAAGAAAAGTCTGGGGTCAGATTTGAACCTACGACCTCTGGTCTTGAGGCCCAGCTCTCTGTCCACTGAGCCACTCAGCTGCGCTCCAACTTCCTTTTCCTGAACTACTCAAGGGTTTTCAACTTTCCCAGGGTTGGTTGGTTTCGTTGTTTGGTAGCTAGGAGCCTGACTACATGGCTTCAAGGCTAAATGGCCACAGGTGCCCAGGCTATTTGGCTTGCTGGAGGCTTCATTCATTAGGACACTCAAAAAGCCTGCTGATCTGAACCATGGACTTCAGGAGAAGCCTGAGCTTCACAAAGCTTCCTTTGACAAAGGGCACTCCATCAACAAGTGCCTTCTTCTTCTGGGACAAGCACAATGGAGAAGCTGGGGAAATGGCTAATCGGTGCCAGTCCCAGCTGATTCAACCCTTTCTGCTGAGCCTCTCTTCCTTCCCTCCGTGGCCACAAAAAGCTCAGCTGAAAACAAGCCATAACCCTTCATGAGGAAGCTCTTCAGTGGGTTGATTTCCAAAGGTGCTGCCTGAGGATAGAAGGAAGGACTTCCCCAAAAGGTCCCCAGGGAGGTACCTGAACTAAAGAAAGAGTCCATGCTGTATCCACACCTGCTCTTACCCAGCTCTCTTTGTGGTCCCAGGATGGCTCCGATCTGAATAGAGCTCAACAGGTGGAACTGCATAAGGAGGATACCAGCAGAGACCAGCTTGACAATAGGAAAGAACTTCCTTGGGGAGCAAAATTGGAACAGCCACCTATGGTCATAGAGCCAGACAGGTAGTGGAGAGATTTCTATCATTTCCATTACCTGAGAGGGATGTCCAATAATAATTCCTTTCTTGGCTTCTATTTTTAATATTAAAGGGATTTCTCAACCCCAGGATGAATATTTTTTTCTTTTAGATGTTAATTATATTGTTTTAAAATGTTAATTCTATTCATCGATGCCAGTCAAGTTATTTCTTTTTTTAAACCCTTATATATATACTGTATATTATATATATATGTAAATGTATATGTATATATATGTATATGTATATGTATATATATGTATATATATATATATATATATATATATATATATATACTGTGTATTGGCTCCAAGGCAGAAGAGTGGTAAGGGCTAGGCAATGGGCGTCAAGTGACTTGCCCAGGTTCACACAGCTGGGAAGTGGCTGAAGCCGGATTCGAACCTAGGACCTCCCACCTCTAGGCTTGGCTCTCAATTCACTGAGCTACCCAGCCGCCCAATCCACTGAACTACCCAGCCGCCCACCCACCCTCCTTAGGATTCTTTACAATATCTAATGATAAATGGTTCTCACGATCAATGTAAGTGTTCATTGAGGAACTTTGTATGGAAATTGAAGTTATGGATCACGAACAAGAGGAAATAATCTCAAACTACAACTCTGCTGTGACTCAGTAATAGTCGCCTTTAGATATTCCATTTTGAAAGAGCCATCATGGAAGTGATGAATGAGACACAGTGACTCCAAAAGCAAATGTTGACAGCAGTAATAGAATGTACAGATTTTGGTTGGCTTGTAGTACTTGCCCAGAGTTAGAAAATGAAGAAAAGTCTGGGGTCAGATTTGAACCTACAACCTCTGGTCTTGAGGCCCAGCTCTCTGTCCACTGAGCCACTCAGCTGCGCTCCAACTTCCTTTTCCTGAACTACTCAAGGGTTTTCAACTTTCCCAGGGTTGGTTGGTTTCGTTGTTTGGTAGCTAGGAGCCTGACTACATGGCTTCAAGGCTAAATGGCCACAGGTGCCCAGGCTATTTGGCTTGCTGGAGGCTTCATTCATTAGGACACTCAAAAAGCCTGCTGATCTGAACCATGGACTTCAGGAGAAGCCTGAGCTTCACAAAGCTTCCTTTGACAAAGGGCACTCCATCAACAAGTGCCTTCTTCTTCTGGGACAAGCACAATGGAGAAGCTGGGGAAATGGCTAATCGGTGCCAGTCCCAGCTGATTCAACCCTTTCTGCTGAGCCTCTCTTCCTTCCCTCCGTGGCCACAAAAAGCTCAGCTGAAAACAAGCCATAACCCTTCATGAGGAAGCTCTTCAGTGGGTTGATTTCCAAAGGTGCTGCCTGAGGATAGAAGGAAGGACTTCCCCAAAAGGTCCCCAGGGAGGTACCTGAACTAAAGAAAGAGTCCATGCTGTATCCACACCTGCTCTTACCCAGCTCTCTTTGTGGTCCCAGGATGGCTCCGATCTGAATAGAGCTCAACAGGTGGAACTGCATAAGGAGGATACCAGCAGAGACCAGCTTGACAATAGGAAAGAATTTCCTTGGGGAGCAAAATTGGAACAGCCACCTATGGTCATAGAGCCAGACAGGTAGTGGAGAGATTTCTATCATTTCCATTGCCTGAGAGGGATGTCCAATAATAATTCCTTTCTTGGCTTCTATTTTTAATATTAAAGGGATTTCTCAACCCCAGGATGAATATTTTTTTCTTTTAGATGTTAATTATATTGTTTTAAAATGTTAATTCTATTCATCGATGCCAGTCAAGTTATTTCTTTTTTTAAACCCTTATATATATACTGTATATTATATATATATGTATATGTATATGTATATATATGTATATGTATATGTATATATATGTATATATATATATATATATATATATATACTGTGTATTGGCTCCAAGGCAGAAGAGTGGTAAGGGCTAGGCAATGGGGGTCAAGTGACTTGCCCAGGTTCACACAGCTGGGAAGTGGCTGAAGCCGGATTCGAACCTAGGACCTCCCACCTCTAGGCTTGGCTCTCAATCCACTGAGCTACCCAGCCGCCCAATCCACTGAGCTACCCAGCCGCCCACCCACCCCCTTAGGATTCTTTACAATATCTAATGATAAATGGTTCTCACGATCAATTTAAGTGTTCATTGAGGAACTTTGTATGGAAATTGAAGTTATGGATCACAAACAAGAGGAAATAATCTCAAACTACAACTCTGCTGTGACTCAGTAATAGTCGCCTTTAGATATTCCATTTTCAAAGAGCCATCATGGAAGTGATGAATGAGACACAGTGACTCCAAAAGCAAATGTTGACAGCAGTAATAGAAAGTACAGATTTTGGTTGGCTTGTAGTACTTGCCCAGAGTTAGAGAATGAAGAAAAGTCTGGGGTCAGATTTGAACCTACGACCTCTGGTCTTGAGGCCCAGCTCTCTGTCCACTGAGCCACTCAGCTGCGCTCCAACTTCCTTTTCCTGAACTACTCAAGGGTTTTCAACTTTCCCAGGGTTGGTTGGTTTCGTTGTTTGGTAGCTAGGAGCCTGACTACATGGCTTCAAGGCTAAATGGCCACAGGTGCCCAGGCTATTTGGCTTGCTGGAGGCTTCATTCATTAGGACACTCAAAAAGCCTGCTGATCTGAACCATGGACTTCAGGAGAAGCCTGAGCTTCACAAAGCTTCCTTTGACAAAGGGCACTCCATCAACAAGTGCCTTCTTCTTCTGGGACAAGCACAATGGAGAAGCTGGGGAAATGGCTAATCGGTGCCAGTCCCAGCTGATTCAACCCTTTCTGCTGAGCCTCTCTTCCTTCCCTCCGTGGCCACAAAAAGCTCAGCTGAAAACAAGCCATAACCCTTCATGAGGAAGCTCTTCAGTGGGTTGATTTCCAAAGGTGCTGCCTGAGGATAGAAGGAAGGACTTCCCCAAAAGGTCCCCAGGGAGGTACCTGAACTAAAGAAAGAGTCCATGCTGTATCCACACCTGCTCTTACCCAGCTCTCTTTGTGGTCCAAGGATGGCTCCGATCTGAATAGAGCTCAACAGGTGGAACTGCATAAGGAGGATACCAGCAGAGACCAGCTTGACAATAGGAAAGAACTTCCTTGGGGAGCAAAATTGGAACTGCCACCTATGGTCATAGAGCCAGACAGGTAGTGGAGAGATTTCTATCATTTCCATTGCCTGAGAGGGATGTCCAATAATAATTCCTTTCTTGGCTTCTATTTTTAATATTAAAGGGATTTCTCAACCCCAGGATGAATATTTTTTTCTTTTAGATGTTAATAATATTGTTTTAAAATGTTAATTCTATTCATCGATGCCAGTCAAGTTATTTCTTTTTTTTAAACCCTTATATATATACTGTATATTATATATATGTATATGTATATGTATATATATGTATATGTATATGTATATATATGTATATATATATATATATATATACTGTGTATTGGCTCCAAGGCAGAAGAGTGGTAAGGGCTAGGCAATGGGGGTCAAGTGACTTGCCCAGGTTCACACAGCTGGGAAGTGGCTGAAGCCGGATTCGAACCTAGGACCTCCCACCTCTAGGCTTGGCTCTCAATCCACTGAGCTACCCAGCCGCCAAATCCACTGAGCTACCCAGCCGCCCACCCACCCCCTTAGGATTCTTTACAATATCTAATGATAAATGGTTCTCACGATCAATTTAAGTGTTCATTGAGGAACTTTGTATGGAAATTGAAGTTATGGATCACGAACAAGAGGAAATAATCTCAAACTACAACTCTGCTGTGACTCAGTAATAGTCGCCTTTAGATATTCCATTTTCAAAGAGCCATCATGGAAGTGATGAATGAGACACAGTGACTCCAAAAGCAAATGTTGACAGCAGTAATAGAAAGTACAGATTTTGGTTGGCTTGTAGTACTTGCCCAGAGTTAGAAAATGAAGAAAAGTCTGGGGTCAGATTTGAACCTACGACCTCTGGTCTTGAGGCCCAGCTCTCTGTCCACTGAGCCACTCAGCTGCGCTCCAACTTCCTTTTCCTGAACTACTCAAGGGTTTTCAACTTTCCCAGGGTTGGTTGGTTTCGTTGTTTGGTAGCTAGGAGCCTGACTACATGGCTTCAAGGCTAAATGGCCACAGGTGCCCAGGCTATTTGGCTTGCTGGAGGCTTCATTCATTAGGACACTCAAAAAGCCTGCTGATCTGAACCATGGACTTCAGGAGAAGCCTGAGCTTCACAAAGCTTCCTTTGACAAAGGGCACTCCATCAACAAGTGCCTTCTTCTTCTGGGACAAGCACAATGGAGAAGCTGGGGAAATGGCTAATCGGTGCCAGTCCCAGCTGATTCAACCCTTTCTGCTGAGCCTCTCTTCCTTCCCTCCGTGGCCACAAAAAGCTCAGCTGAAAACAAGCCATAACCCTTCATGAGGAAGCTCTTCAGTGGGTTGATTTCCAAAGGTGCTGCCTGAGGATAGAAGGAAGGACTTCCCCAAAAGGTCCCCAGGGAGGTACCTGAACTAAAGAAAGAGTCCATGCTGTATCCACACCTGCTCTTACCCAGCTCTCTTTGTGGTCCCAGGATGGCTCCGATCTGAATAGAGCTCAACAGGTGGAACTGCATAAGGAGGATACCAGCAGAGACCAGCTTGACAATAGGAAAGAATTTCCTTGGGGAGCAAAATTGGAACTGCCACCTATGGTCATAGAGCCAGACAGGTAGTGGAGAGATTTCTATCATTTCCATTGCCTGAGAGGGATGTCCAATAATAATTCCTTTCTTGGCTTCTATTTTTAATATTAAAGGGATTTCTCAACCCCAGGATGAATATTTTTTTCTTTTAGATGTTAATTATATTGTTTTAAAATGTTAATTCTATTCATCGATGCCAGTCAAGTTATTTCTTTTTTTTAAACCCTTATATATATACTGTATATTATATATATGTATATGTATATGTATATATCTGTATCTGTATATGTATATATATGTATATATATATATATATATATACTGTGTATTGGCTCCAAGGCAGAAGAGTGGTAAGGGCTAGGCAATGGGGGTCAAGTGACTTGCCCAGGTTCACACAGCTGGGAAGTGGCTGAAGCCGGATTCGAACCTAGGACCTCCCACCTCTAGGCTTGGCTCTCAATCCACTGAGCTACCCAGCCGCCCACCCACCCCCTTAGGATTCTTTACAATATCTAATGATAAATGGTTCTCACGATCAATTTAAGTGTTCATTGAGGAACTTTGTATGGAAATTGAAGTTATGGATCACGAACAAGAGGAAATAATCTCAAACTACAACTCTGCTGTGACTCAGTAATAGTCGCCTTTAGATATTCCATTTTCAAAGAGCCATCATGGAAGTGATGAATGAGACACAGTGACTCCAAAAGCAAATGTTGACAGCAGTAATAGAAAGTACAGATTTTGGTTGGCTTGTAGTACTTGCCCAGAGTTAGAAAATGAAGAAAAGTCTGGGGTCAGATTTGAACCTACGACCTCTGGTCTTGAGGCCCAGCTCTCTGTCCACTGAGCCACTCAGCTGCGCTCCAACTTCCTTTTCCTGAACTACTCAAGGGTTTTCAACTTTCCCAGGGTTGGTTGGTTTCGTTGTTTGGTAGCTAGGAGCCTGACTACATGGCTTCAAGGCTAAATGGCCACAGGTGCCCAGGCTATTTGGCTTGCTGGAGGCTTCATTCATTAGGACACTCAAAAAGCCTGCTGATCTGAACCATGGACTTCAGGAGAAGCCTGAGCTTCACAAAGCTTCCTTTGACAAAGGGCACTCCATCAACAAGTGCCTTCTTCTTCTGGGACAAGCACAATGGAGAAGCTGGGGAAATGGCTAATCGGTGCCAGTCCCAGCTGATTCAACCCTTTCTGCTGAGCCTCTCTTCCTTCCCTCCGTGGCCACAAAAAGCTCAGCTGAAAACAAGCCATAACCCTTCATGAGGAAGCTCTTCAGTGGGTTGATTTCCAAAGGTGCTGCCTGAGGATAGAAGGAAGGACTTCCCCAAAAGGTCCCCAGGGAGGTACCTGAACTAAAGAAAGAGTCCATGCTGTATCCACACCTGCTCTTACCCAGCTCTCTTTGTGGTCCCAGGATGGCTCCGATCTGAATAGAGCTCAACAGGTGGAACTGCATAAGGAGGATACCAGCAGAGACCAGCTTGACAATAGGAAAGAATTTCCTTGGGGAGCAAAATTGGAACTGCCACCTATGGTCATAGAGCCAGACAGGTAGTGGAGAGATTTCTATCATTTCCATTGCCTGAGAGGGATGTCCAATAATAATTCCTTTCTTGGCTTCTATTTTTAATATTAAAGGGATTTCTCAACCCCAGGATGAATATTTTTTTCTCTTAGATGTTAATTATATTGTTTTAAAATGTTAATTCTATTCATCGATGCCAGTCAAGTTATTTCTTTTTTTTAAACCCTTATATATATACTGTATATTATATATATGTATATGTATATGTATATATCTGTATCTGTATATGTATATATATGTATATATATATATATATATATATACTGTGTATTGGCTCCAAGGCAGAAGAGTGGTAAGGGCTAGGCAATGGGGGTCAAGTGACTTGCCCAGGTTCACACAGCTGGGAAGTGGCTGAAGCCGGATTCGAACCTAGGACCTCCCACCTCTAGGCTTGGCTCTCAATCCACTGAGCTACCCAGCCGCCCAATCCACTGAGCTACCCAGCCGCCCACCCACCCCCTTAGGATTCTTTACAATATCTAATGATAAATGGTTCTCACGATCAATTTAAGTGTTCATTGAGGAACTTTGTATGGAAATTGAAGTTATGGATCACGAACAAGAGGAAATAATCTCAAACTACAACTCTGCTGTGACTCAGTAATAGTCGCCTTTAGATATTCCATTTTCAAAGAGCCATCATGGAAGTGATGAATGAGACACAGTGACTCCAAAAGCAAATGTTGACAGCAGTAATAGAAAGTACAGATTTTGGTTGGCTTGTAGTACTTGCCCAGAGTTAGAAAATGAAGAAAAGTCTGGGGTCAGATTTGAACCTACGACCTCTGGTCTTGAGGCCCAGCTCTCTGTCCACTGAGCCACTCAGCTGCGCTCCAACTTCCTTTTCCTGAACTACTCAAGGGTTTTCAACTTTCCCAGGGTTGGTTGGTTTCGTTGTTTGGTAGCTAGGAGCCTGACTACATGGCTTCAAGGCTAAATGGCCACAGGTGCCCAGGCTATTTGGCTTGCTGGAGGCTTCATTCATTAGGACACTCAAAAAGCCTGCTGATCTGAACCATGGACTTCAGGAGAAGCCTGAGCTTCACAAAGCTTCCTTTGACAAAGGGCACTCCATCAACAAGTGCCTTCTTCTTCTGGGACAAGCACAATGGAGAAGCTGGGGAAATGGCTAATCGGTGCCAGTCCCAGCTGATTCAACCCTTTCTGCTGAGCCTCTCTTCCTTCCCTCCGTGGCCACAAAAAGCTCAGCTGAAAACAAGCCATAACCCTTCATGAGGAAGCTCTTCAGTGGGTTGATTTCCAAAGGTGCTGCCTGAGGATAGAAGGAAGGACTTCCCCAAAAGGTCCCCAGGGAGGTACCTGAACTAAAGAAAGAGTCCATGCTGTATCCACACCTGCTCTTACCCAGCTCTCTTTGTGGTCCCAGGATGGCTCCGATCTGAATAGAGCTCAACAGGTGGAACTGCATAAGGAGGATACCAGCAGAGACCAGCTTGACAATAGGAAAGAATTTCCTTGGGGAGCAAAATTGGAACTGCCACCTATGGTCATAGAGCCAGACAGGTAGTGGAGAGATTTCTATCATTTCCATTGCCTGAGAGGGATGTCCAATAATAATTCCTTTCTTGGCTTCTATTTTTAATATTAAAGGGATTTCTCAACCCCAGGATGAATATTTTTTTCTTTTAGATGTTAATTATATTGTTTTAAAATGTTAATTCTATTCATCGATGCCAGTCAAGTTATTTCTTTTTTTTAAACCCTTATATATATACTGTATATTATATATATGTATATGTATATGTATGTATATATATGTATATGTATATATATATATATATATATATATATATATATATATATATATATATATATATATATATATATATATATATATATATATATATATATATATATATATACTGTGTATTGGCTCCAAGGCAGAAGAGTGGTAAGGGCTAGGCAATGGGGGTCAAGTGACTTGCCCAGGTTCACACAGCTGGGAAGTGGCTGAAGCCGGATTCGAACCTAGGACCTCCCACCTCTAGGCTTGGCTCTCAATCCACTGAGCTACCCAGCCGCCCAATCCACTGAGCTACCCAGCCGCCCACCCACCCCCTTAGGATTCTTTACAATATCTAATGATAAATGGTTCTCACGATCAATTTAAGTGTTCATTGAGGAACTTTGTATGGAAATTGAAGTTATGGATCACGAACAAGAGGAAATAATCTCAAACTACAACTCTGCTGTGACTCAGTAATAGTCGCCTTTAGATATTCCATTTTCAAAGAGCCATCATGGAAGTGATGAATGAGACACAGTGACTCCAAAAGCAAATGTTGACAGCAGTAATAGAAAGTACAGATTTTGGTTGGCTTGTAGTACTTGCCCAGAGTTAGAAAATGAAGAAAAGTCTGGGGTCAGATTTGAACCTACGACCTCTGGTCTTGAGGCCCAGCTCTCTGTCCACTGAGCCACTCAGCTGCGCTCCAACTTCCTTTTCCTGAACTACTCAAGGGTTTTCAACTTTCCCAGCGTTGGTTGGTTTCGTTGTTTGGTAGCTAGGAGCCTGACTACATGGCTTCAAGGCTAAATGGCCACAGGTGCCCAGGCTATTTGGCTTGCTGGAGGCTTCATTCATTAGGACACTCAAAAAGCCTGCTGATCTGAACCATGGACTTCAGGAGAAGCCTGAGCTTCACAAAGCTTCCTTTGACAAAGGGCACTCCATCAACAAGTGCCTTCTTCTTCTGGGACAAGCACAATGGAGAAGCTGGGGAAATGGCTAATCGGTGCCAGTCCCAGCTGATTCAACCCTTTCTGCTGAGCCTCTCTTCCTTCCCTCCGTGGCCACAAAAAGCTCAGCTGAAAACAAGCCATAACCCTTCATGAGGAAGCTCTTCAGTGGGTTGATTTCCAAAGGTGCTGCCTGAGGATAGAAGGAAGGACTTCCCCAAAAGGTCCCCAGGGAGGTACCTGAACTAAAGAAAGAGTCCATGCTGTATCCACACCTGCTCTTACCCAGCTCTCTTTGTGGTCCCAGGATGGCTCCGATCTGAATAGAGCTCAACAGGTGGAACTGCATAAGGAGGATACCAGCAGAGACCAGCTTGACAATAGGAAAGAATTTCCTTGGGGAGCAAAATTGGAACTGCCACCTATGGTCATAGAGCCAGACAGGTAGTGGAGAGATTTCTATCATTTCCATTGCCTGAGAGGGATGTCCAATAATAATTCCTTTCTTGGCTTCTATTTTTAATATTAAAGGGATTTCTCAACCCCAGGATGAATATTTTTTTCTTTTAGATGTTAATTATATTGTTTTAAAATGTTAATTCTATTCATCGATGCCAGTCAAGTTATTTCTTTTTTTTAAACCCTTATATATATACTGTATATTATATATATGTATATGTATATGTATATATCTGTATCTGTATATGTATATGTATATATATGTATATATATATATATATATACTGTGTATTGGCTCCAAGGCAGAAGAGTGGTAAGGGCTAGGCAATGGGGGTCAAGTGACTTGCCCAGGTTCACACAGCTGGGAAGTGGCTGAAGCCGGATTCGAACCTAGGACCTCCCACCTCTAGGCTTGGCTCTCAATCCACTGAGCTACCCAGCCGCCCAATCCACTGAGCTACCCAGCCGCCCACCCACCCCCTTAGGATTCTTTACAATATCTAATGATAAATGGTTCTCACGATCAATTTAAGTGTTCATTGAGGAACTTTGTATGGAAATTGAAGTTATGGATCACAAACAAGAGGAAATAATCTCAAACTACAACTCTGCTGTGACTCAGTAATAGTCGCCTTTAGATATTCCATTTTCAAAGAGCCATCATGGAAGTGATGAATGAGACACAGTGACTCCAAAAGCAAATGTTGACAGCAGTAATAGAAAGTACAGATTTTGGTTGGCTTGTAGTACTTGCCCAGAGTTAGAAAATGAAGAAAAGTCTGGGGTCAGATTTGAACCTACGACCTCTGGTCTTGAGGCCCAGCTCTCTGTCCACTGAGCCACTCAGCTGCGCTCCAACTTCCTTTTCCTGAACTACTCAAGGGTTTTCAACTTTCCCAGGGTTGGTTGGTTTCGTTGTTTGGTAGCTAGGAGCCTGACTACATGGCTTCAAGGCTAAATGGCCACAGGTGCCCAGGCTATTTGGCTTGCTGGAGGCTTCATTCATTAGGACACTCAAAAAGCCTGCTGATCTGAACCATGGACTTCAGGAGAAGCCTGAGCTTCACAAAGCTTCCTTTGACAAAGGGCACTCCATCAACAAGTGCCTTCTTCTTCTGGGACAAGCACAATGGAGAAGCTGGGGAAATGGCTAATCGGTGCCAGTCCCAGCTGATTCAACCCTTTCTGCTGAGCCTCTCTTCCTTCCCTCCGTGGCCACAAAAAGCTCAGCTGAAAACAAGCCATAACCCTTCATGAGGAAGCTCTTCAGTGGGTTGATTTCCAAAGGTGCTGCCTGAGGATAGAAGGAAGGACTTCCCCAAAAGGTCCCCAGGGAGGTACCTGAACTAAAGAAAGAGTCCATGCTGTATCCACACCTGCTCTTACCCAGCTCTCTTTGTGGTCCCAGGATGGCTCCGATCTGAATAGAGCTCAACAGGTGGAACTGCATAAGGAGGATACCAGCAGAGACCAGCTTGACAATAGGAAAGAACTTCCTTGGGGAGCAAAATTGGAACTGCCACCTATGGTCATAGAGCCAGACAGGTAGTGGAGAGATTTCTATCATTTCCATTGCCTGAGAGGGATGTCCAATAATAATTCCTTTCTTGGCTTCTATTTTTAATATTAAAGGGATTTCTCAACCCCAGGATGAATATTTTTTTCTTTTAGATGTTAATAATATTGTTTTAAAATGTTAATTCTATTCATCGATGCCAGTCAAGTTATTTCTTTTTTTTAAACCCTTATATATATACTGTATATTGTATATATGTATATGTATATGTATATATATGTATATGTATATGTATATATATGTATATATATATATATATATATATATATATATATATATATATATATATACTGTGTATTGGCTCCAAGGCAGAAGAGTGGTAAGGGCTAGGCAATGGGGGTCAAGTGACTTGCCCAGGTTCACACAGCTGGGAAGTGGCTGAAGCCGGATTCGAACCTAGGACCTCCCACCTCTAGGCTTGGCTCTCAATCCACTGAGCTACCCAGCCGCCCAATCCACTGAGCTACCCAGCCGCCCACCCACCCCCTTAGGATTCTTTACAATATCTAATGATAAATGGTTCTCACGATCAATTTAAGTGTTCATTGAGGAACTTTGTATGGAAATTGAAGTTATGGATCACGAACAAGAGGAAATAATCTCAAACTACAACTCTGCTGTGACTCAGTAATAGTCGCCTTTAGATATTCCATTTTCAAAGAGCCATCATGGAAGTGATGAATGAGACACAGTGACTCCAAAAGCAAATGTTGACAGCAGTAATAGAAAGTACAGATTTTGGTTGGCTTGTAGTACTTGCCCAGAGTTAGAAAATGAAGAAAAGTCTGGGGTCAGATTTGAACCTACGACCTCTGGTCTTGAGGCCCAGCTCTCTGTCCACTGAGCCACTCAGCTGCGCTCCAACTTCCTTTTCCTGAACTACTCAAGGGTTTTCAACTTTCCCAGGGTTGGTTGGTTTCGTTGTTTGGTAGCTAGGAGCCTGACTACATGGCTTCAAGGCTAAATGGCCACAGGTGCCCAGGCTATTTGGCTTGCTGGAGGCTTCATTCATTAGGACACTCAAAAAGCCTGCTGATCTGAACCATGGACTTCAGGAGAAGCCTGAGCTTCACAAGGCTTCCTTTGACAAAGGGCACTCCATCAACAAGTGCCTTCTTTCTGGGACAAGCACAATGGAGAAGCTGGGGAAATGGCTAATCGGTGCCAGTCCCAGCTGATTCAACCCTTTCTGCTGAGCCTCTCTTCCTTCCCTCCGTGGCCACAAAAAGCTCAGCTGAAAACAAGCCATAACCCTTCATGAGGAAGCTCTTCAGTGGGTTGATTTCCAAAGGTGCTGCCTGAGGATAGAAGGAAGGACTTCCCCAAAAGGTCCCCAGGGAGGTACCTGAACTAAAGAAAGAGTCCATGCTGTATCCACACCTGCTCTTACCCAGCTCTCTTTGTGGTCCCAGGATGGCTCCGATCTGAATAGAGCTCAACAGGTGGAACTGCATAAGGAGGATACCAGCAGAGACCAGCTTGACAATAGGAAAGAATTTCCTTGGGGAGCAAAATTGGAACTGCCACCTATGGTCATAGAGCCAGACAGGTAGTGGAGAGATTTCTATCATTTCCATTGCCTGAGAGGGATGTCCAATAATAATTCCTTTCTTGGCTTCTATTTTTAATATTAAAGGGATTTCTCAACCCCAGGATGAATATTTTTTTCTTTTAGATGTTAATTATATTGTTTTAAAATGTTAATTCTATTCATCGATGCCAGTCAAGTTATTTCTTTTTTTTAAACCCTTATATATATACTGTATATTATATATATGTATATGTATATGTATGTATATATATGTATATGTATATATATATATATATATATATATATATATATATATATATATATATATATATACTGTGTATTGGCTCCAAGGCAGAAGAGTGGTAAGGGCTAGGCAATGGGGGTCAAGTGACTTGCCCAGGTTCACACAGCTGGGAAGTGGCTGAAGCCGGATTCGAACCTAGGACCTCCCACCTCTAGGCTTGGCTCTCAATCCACTGAGCTACCCAGCCGCCCAATCCACTGAGCTACCCAGCCGCCCACCCACCCCCTTAGGATTCTTTACAATATCTAATGATAAATGGTTCTCACGATCAATTTAAGTGTTCATTGAGGAACTTTGTATGGAAATTGAAGTTATGGATCACGAACAAGAGGAAATAATCTCAAACTACAACTCTGCTGTGACTCAGTAATAGTCGCCTTTAGATATTCCATTTTCAAAGAGCCATCATGGAAGTGATGAATGAGACACAGTGACTCCAAAAGCAAATGTTGACAGCAGTAATAGAAAGTACAGATTTTGGTTGGCTTGTAGTACTTGCCCAGAGTTAGAAAATGAAGAAAAGTCTGGGGTCAGATTTGAACCTACGACCTCTGGTCTTGAGGCCCAGCTCTCTGTCCACTGAGCCACTCAGCTGCACTCCAACTTCCTTTTCCTGAACTACTCAAGGGTTTTCAACTTTCCCAGCGTTGGTTGGTTTCGTTGTTTGGTAGCTAGGAGCCTGACTACATGGCTTCAAGGCTAAATGGCCACAGGTGCCCAGGCTATTTGGCTTGCTGGAGGCTTCATTCATTAGGACACTCAAAAAGCCTGCTGATCTGAACCATGGACTTCAGGAGAAGCCTGAGCTTCACAAAGCTTCCTTTGACAAAGGGCACTCCATCAACAAGTGCCTTCTTCTTCTGGGACAAGCACAATGGAGAAGCTGGGGAAATGGCTAATCGGTGCCAGTCCCAGCTGATTCAACCCTTTCTGCTGAGCCTCTCTTCCTTCCCTCCGTGGCCACAAAAAGCTCAGCTGAAAACAAGCCATAACCCTTCATGAGGAAGCTCTTCAGTGGGTTGATTTCCAAAGGTGCTGCCTGAGGATAGAAGGAAGGACTTCCCCAAAAGGTCCCCAGGGAGGTACCTGAACTAAAGAAAGAGTCCATGCTGTATCCACACCTGCTCTTACCCAGCTCTCTTTGTGGTCCCAGGATGGCTCCGATCTGAATAGAGCTCAACAGGTGGAACTGCATAAGGAGGATACCAGCAGAGACCAGCTTGACAATAGGAAAGAATTTCCTTGGGGAGCAAAATTGGAACTGCCACCTATGGTCATAGAGCCAGACAGGTAGTGGAGAGATTTCTATCATTTCCATTGCCTGAGAGGGATGTCCAATAATAATTCCTTTCTTGGCTTCTATTTTTAATATTAAAGGGATTTCTCAACCCCAGGATGAATATTTTTTTCTTTTAGATGTTAATTATATTGTTTTAAAATGTTAATTCTATTCATCGATGCCAGTCAAGTTATTTCTTTTTTTTAAACCCTTATATATATACTGTATATTATATATATGTATATGTATATGTATATATCTGTATCTGTATATGTATATGTATATATATGTATATATATATATATATATATATACTGTGTATTGGCTCCAAGGCAGAAGAGTGGTAAGGGCTAGGCAATGGGGGTCAAGTGACTTGCCCAGGTTCACACAGCTGGGAAGTGGCTGAAGCCGGATTCGAACCTAGGACCTCCCACCTCTAGGCTTGGCTCTCAATCCACTGAGCTACCCAGCCGCCCAATCCACTGAGCTACCCAGCCGCCCACCCACCCCCTTAGGATTCTTTACAATATCTAATGATAAATGGTTCTCACGATCAATTTAAGTGTTCATTGAGGAACTTTGTATGGAAATTGAAGTTATGGATCACAAACAAGAGGAAATAATCTCAAACTACAACTCTGCTGTGACTCAGTAATAGTCGCCTTTAGATATTCCATTTTCAAAGAGCCATCATGGAAGTGATGAATGAGACACAGTGACTCCAAAAGCAAATGTTGACAGCAGTAATAGAAAGTACAGATTTTGGTTGGCTTGTAGTACTTGCCCAGAGTTAGAAAATGAAGAAAAGTCTGGGGTCAGATTTGAACCTACGACCTCTGGTCTTGAGGCCCAGCTCTCTGTCCACTGAGCCACTCAGCTGCGCTCCAACTTCCTTTTCCTGAACTACTCAAGGGTTTTCAACTTTCCCAGGGTTGGTTGGTTTCGTTGTTTGGTAGCTAGGAGCCTGACTACATGGCTTCAAGGCTAAATGGCCACAGGTGCCCAGGCTATTTGGCTTGCTGGAGGCTTCATTCATTAGGACACTCAAAAAGCCTGCTGATCTGAACCATGGACTTCAGGAGAAGCCTGAGCTTCACAAAGCTTCCTTTGACAAAGGGCACTCCATCAACAAGTGCCTTCTTCTTCTGGGACAAGCACAATGGAGAAGCTGGGGAAATGGCTAATCGGTGCCAGTCCCAGCTGATTCAACCCTTTCTGCTGAGCCTCTCTTCCTTCCCTCCTTGGCCACAAAAAGCTCAGCTGAAAACAAGCCATAACCCTTCATGAGGAAGCTCTTCAGTGGGTTGATTTCCAAAGGTGCTGCCTGAGGATAGAAGGAAGGACTTCCCCAAAAGGTCCCCAGGGAGGTACCTGAACTAAAGAAAGAGTCCATGCTGTATCCACACCTGCTCTTACCCAGCTCTCTTTGTGGTCCCAGGATGGCTCCGATCTGAATAGAGCTCAACAGGTGGAACTGCATAAGGAGGATACCAGCAGAGACCAGCTTGACAATAGGAAAGAACTTCCTTGGGGAACAAAATTGGAACTGCCACCTATGGTCATAGAGCCAGACAGGTAGTGGAGAGATTTCTATCATTTCCATTGCCTGAGAGGGATGTCAAATAATAATTCCTTTCTTGGCTTCTATTTTTAATATTAAAGGGATTTCTCAACCCCAGGATGAATATTTTTTTCTTTTAGATGTTAATAATATTGTTTTAAAATGTTAATTCTATTCATCGATGCCAGTCAAGTTATTTCTTTTTTTTAAACCCTTATATATATACTGTATATGTATATATATGTATATGTATATGAATATATATGTATATATATATATATATATATATATATATATATATATATATATATATATATATATATATATATATATATATATATATATATATATATATATATATACTGTGTATTGGCTCCAAGGCAGAAGAGTGGTAAGGGCTAGGCAATGGGGGTCAAGTGACTTGCCCAGGTTCACACAGCTGGGAAGTGGCTGAAGCCGGATTCGAACCTAGGACCTCCCACCTCTAGGCTTGGCTCTCAATCCACTGAGCTACCCAGCCGCCCAATCCACTGAGCTACCCAGCCGCCCACCCACCCCCTTAGGATTCTTTACAATATCTAATGATAAATGGTTCTCACGATCAATTTAAGTGTTCATTGAGGAACTTTGTATGGAAATTGAAGTTATGGATCACAAACAAGAGGAAATAATCTCAAACTACAACTCTGCTGTGACTCAGTAATAGTCGCCTTTAGATATTCCATTTTCAAAGAGCCATCATGGAAGTGATGAATGAGACACAGTGACTCCAAAAGCAAATGTTGACAGCAGTAATAGAAAGTACAGATTTTGGTTGGCTTGTAGTACTTGCCCAGAGTTAGAAAATGAAGAAAAGTCTGGGGTCAGATTTGAACCTACGACCTCTGGTCTTGAGGCCCAGCTCTCTGTCCACTGAGCCACTCAGCTGCGCTCCAACTTCCTTTTCCTGAACTACTCAAGGGTTTTCAACTTTCCCAGGGTTGGTTGGTTTCGTTGTTTGGTAGCTAGGAGCCTGACTACATGGCTTCAAGGCTAAATGGCCACAGGTGCCCAGGCTATTTGGCTTGCTGGAGGCTTCATTCATTAGGACACTCAAAAAGCCTGCTGATCTGAACCATGGACTTCAGGAGAAGCCTGAGCTTCACAAAGCTTCCTTTGACAAAGGGCACTCCATCAACAAGTGCCTTCTTCTTCTGGGACAAGCACAATGGAGAAGCTGGGGAAATGGCTAATCGGTGCCAGTCCCAGCTGATTCAACCCTTTCTGCTGAGCCTCTCTTCCTTCCCTCCGTGGCCACAAAAAGCTCAGCTGAAAACAAGCCATAACCCTTCATGAGGAAGCTCTTCAGTGGGTTGATTTCCAAAGGTGCTGCCTGAGGATAGAAGGAAGGACTTCCCCAAAAGGTCCCCAGGGAGGTACCTGAACTAAAGAAAGAGTCCATGCTGTATCCACACCTGCTCTTACCCAGCTCTCTTTGTGGTCCCAGGATGGCTCCGATCTGAATAGAGCTCAACAGGTGGAACTGCATAAGGAGGATACCAGCAGAGACCAGCTTGACAATAGGAAAGAACTTCCTTGGGGAGCAAAATTGGAACAGCCACCTATGGTCATAGAGCCAGACAGGTAGTGGAGAGATTTCTATCATTTCCATTACCTGAGAGGGATGTCCAATAATAATTCCTTTCTTGGCTTCTATTTTTAATATTAAAGGGATTTCTCAACCCCAGGATGAATATTTTTTTCTTTTAGATGTTAATTATATTGTTTTAAAATGTTAATTCTATTCATCGATGCCAGTCAAGTTATTTCTTTTTTTAAACCCTTATATATATACTGTATATTATATATATATGTAAATGTATATGTATATATATGTATATGTATATGTATATATATGTATATATATATATATATATATATATATATATATATACTGTGTATTGGCTCCAAGGCAGAAGAGTGGTAAGGGCTAGGCAATGGGCGTCAAGTGACTTGCCCAGGTTCACACAGCTGGGAAGTGGCTGAAGCCGGATTCGAACCTAGGACCTCCCACCTCTAGGCTTGGCTCTCAATTCACTGAGCTACCCAGCCGCCCAATCCACTGAACTACCCAGCCGCCCACCCACCCTCCTTAGGATTCTTTACAATATCTAATGATAAATGGTTCTCACGATCAATGTAAGTGTTCATTGAGGAACTTTGTATGGAAATTGAAGTTATGGATCACGAACAAGAGGAAATAATCTCAAACTACAACTCTGCTGTGACTCAGTAATAGTCGCCTTTAGATATTCCATTTTGAAAGAGCCATCATGGAAGTGATGAATGAGACACAGTGACTCCAAAAGCAAATGTTGACAGCAGTAATAGAATGTACAGATTTTGGTTGGCTTGTAGTACTTGCCCAGAGTTAGAAAATGAAGAAAAGTCTGGGGTCAGATTTGAACCTACAACCTCTGGTCTTGAGGCCCAGCTCTCTGTCCACTGAGCCACTCAGCTGCGCTCCAACTTCCTTTTCCTGAACTACTCAAGGGTTTTCAACTTTCCCAGGGTTGGTTGGTTTCGTTGTTTGGTAGCTAGGAGCCTGACTACATGGCTTCAAGGCTAAATGGCCACAGGTGCCCAGGCTATTTGGCTTGCTGGAGGCTTCATTCATTAGGACACTCAAAAAGCCTGCTGATCTGAACCATGGACTTCAGGAGAAGCCTGAGCTTCACAAAGCTTCCTTTGACAAAGGGCACTCCATCAACAAGTGCCTTCTTCTTCTGGGACAAGCACAATGGAGAAGCTGGGGAAATGGCTAATCGGTGCCAGTCCCAGCTGATTCAACCCTTTCTGCTGAGCCTCTCTTCCTTCCCTCCGTGGCCACAAAAAGCTCAGCTGAAAACAAGCCATAACCCTTCATGAGGAAGCTCTTCAGTGGGTTGATTTCCAAAGGTGCTGCCTGAGGATAGAAGGAAGGACTTCCCCAAAAGGTCCCCAGGGAGGTACCTGAACTAAAGAAAGAGTCCATGCTGTATCCACACCTGCTCTTACCCAGCTCTCTTTGTGGTCCCAGGATGGCTCCGATCTGAATAGAGCTCAACAGGTGGAACTGCATAAGGAGGATACCAGCAGAGACCAGCTTGACAATAGGAAAGAATTTCCTTGGGGAGCAAAATTGGAACAGCCACCTATGGTCATAGAGCCAGACAGGTAGTGGAGAGATTTCTATCATTTCCATTGCCTGAGAGGGATGTCCAATAATAATTCCTTTCTTGGCTTCTATTTTTAATATTAAAGGGATTTCTCAACCCCAGGATGAATATTTTTTTCTTTTAGATGTTAATTATATTGTTTTAAAATGTTAATTCTATTCATCGATGCCAGTCAAGTTATTTCTTTTTTTAAACCCTTATATATATACTGTATATTATATATATATGTATATGTATATGTATATATATGTATATGTATATGTATATATATGTATATATATATATATATATATATATATACTGTGTATTGGCTCCAAGGCAGAAGAGTGGTAAGGGCTAGGCAATGGGGGTCAAGTGACTTGCCCAGGTTCACACAGCTGGGAAGTGGCTGAAGCCGGATTCGAACCTAGGACCTCCCACCTCTAGGCTTGGCTCTCAATCCACTGAGCTACCCAGCCGCCCAATCCACTGAGCTACCCAGCCGCCCACCCACCCCCTTAGGATTCTTTACAATATCTAATGATAAATGGTTCTCACGATCAATTTAAGTGTTCATTGAGGAACTTTGTATGGAAATTGAAGTTATGGATCACAAACAAGAGGAAATAATCTCAAACTACAACTCTGCTGTGACTCAGTAATAGTCGCCTTTAGATATTCCATTTTCAAAGAGCCATCATGGAAGTGATGAATGAGACACAGTGACTCCAAAAGCAAATGTTGACAGCAGTAATAGAAAGTACAGATTTTGGTTGGCTTGTAGTACTTGCCCAGAGTTAGAGAATGAAGAAAAGTCTGGGGTCAGATTTGAACCTACGACCTCTGGTCTTGAGGCCCAGCTCTCTGTCCACTGAGCCACTCAGCTGCGCTCCAACTTCCTTTTCCTGAACTACTCAAGGGTTTTCAACTTTCCCAGGGTTGGTTGGTTTCGTTGTTTGGTAGCTAGGAGCCTGACTACATGGCTTCAAGGCTAAATGGCCACAGGTGCCCAGGCTATTTGGCTTGCTGGAGGCTTCATTCATTAGGACACTCAAAAAGCCTGCTGATCTGAACCATGGACTTCAGGAGAAGCCTGAGCTTCACAAAGCTTCCTTTGACAAAGGGCACTCCATCAACAAGTGCCTTCTTCTTCTGGGACAAGCACAATGGAGAAGCTGGGGAAATGGCTAATCGGTGCCAGTCCCAGCTGATTCAACCCTTTCTGCTGAGCCTCTCTTCCTTCCCTCCGTGGCCACAAAAAGCTCAGCTGAAAACAAGCCATAACCCTTCATGAGGAAGCTCTTCAGTGGGTTGATTTCCAAAGGTGCTGCCTGAGGATAGAAGGAAGGACTTCCCCAAAAGGTCCCCAGGGAGGTACCTGAACTAAAGAAAGAGTCCATGCTGTATCCACACCTGCTCTTACCCAGCTCTCTTTGTGGTCCAAGGATGGCTCCGATCTGAATAGAGCTCAACAGGTGGAACTGCATAAGGAGGATACCAGCAGAGACCAGCTTGACAATAGGAAAGAACTTCCTTGGGGAGCAAAATTGGAACTGCCACCTATGGTCATAGAGCCAGACAGGTAGTGGAGAGATTTCTATCATTTCCATTGCCTGAGAGGGATGTCCAATAATAATTCCTTTCTTGGCTTCTATTTTTAATATTAAAGGGATTTCTCAACCCCAGGATGAATATTTTTTTCTTTTAGATGTTAATTATATTGTTTTAAAATGTTAATTCTATTCATCGATGCCAGTCAAGTTATTTCTTTTTTTTAAACCCTTATATATATACTGTATATTATATATATGTATATGTATATGTATGTATATATATGTATATGTATATATATATATATATATATATATATATATATATATATATATATATATATATATATATATATATATATATATATATATATATACTGTGTATTGGCTCCAAGGCAGAAGAGTGGTAAGGGCTAGGCAATGGGGGTCAAGTGACTTGCCCAGGTTCACACAGCTGGGAAGTGGCTGAAGCCGGATTCGAACCTAGGACCTCCCACCTCTAGGCTTGGCTCTCAATCCACTGAGCTACCCAGCCGCCCAATCCACTGAGCTACCCAGCCGCCCACCCTCCCCCTTAGGATTCTTTACAATATCTAATGATAAATGGTTCTCACGATCAATTTAAGTGTTCATTGAGGAACTTTGTATGGAAATTGAAGTTATGGATCACAAACAAGAGGAAATAATCTCAAACTACAACTCTGCTGTGACTCAGTAATAGTCGCCTTTAGATATTCCATTTTCAAAGAGCCATCATGGAAGTGATGAATGAGACACAGTGACTCCAAAAGCAAATGTTGACAGCAGTAATAGAAAGTACAGATTTTGGTTGGCTTGTAGTACTTGCCCAGAGTTAGAAAATGAAGAAAAGTCTGGGGTCAGATTTGAACCTACGACCTCTGGTCTTGAGGCCCAGCTCTCTGTCCACTGAGCCACTCAGCTGCGCTCCAACTTCCTTTTCCTGAACTACTCAAGGGTTTTCAACTTTCCCAGGGTTGGTTGGTTTCGTTGTTTGGTAGCTAGGAGCCTGACTACATGGCTTCAAGGCTAAATGGCCACAGGTGCCCAGGCTATTTGGCTTGCTGGAGGCTTCATTCATTAGGACACTCAAAAAGCCTGCTGATCTGAACCATGGACTTCAGGAGAAGCCTGAGCTTCACAAAGCTTCCTTTGACAAAGGGCACTCCATCAACAAGTGCCTTCTTCTTCTGGGACAAGCACAATGGAGAAGCTGGGGAAATGGCTAATCGGTGCCAGTCCCAGCTGATTCAACCCTTTCTGCTGAGCCTCTCTTCCTTCCCTCCTTGGCCACAAAAAGCTCAGCTGAAAACAAGCCATAACCCTTCATGAGGAAGCTCTTCAGTGGGTTGATTTCCAAAGGTGCTGCCTGAGGATAGAAGGAAGGACTTCCCCAAAAGGTCCCCAGGGAGGTACCTGAACTAAAGAAAGAGTCCATGCTGTATCCACACCTGCTCTTACCCAGCTCTCTTTGTGGTCCCAGGATGGCTCCGATCTGAATAGAGCTCAACAGGTGGAACTGCATAAGGAGGATACCAGCAGAGACCAGCTTGACAATAGGAAAGAACTTCCTTGGGGAACAAAATTGGAACTGCCACCTATGGTCATAGAGCCAGACAGGTAGTGGAGAGATTTCTATCATTTCCATTGCCTGAGAGGGATGTCCAATAATAATTCCTTTCTTGGCTTCTATTTTTAATATTAAAGGGATTTCTCAACCCCAGGATGAATATTTTTTTCTTTTAGATGTTAATAATATTGTTTTAAAATGTTAATTCTATTCATCGATGCCAGTCAAGTTATTTCTTTTTTTTAAACCCTTATATATATACTGTATATTATATATATGTATATGTATATGTATATATATGTATATGTATATGTATATATATGTATATATATATATATATATATACTGTGTATTGGCTCCAAGGCAGAAGAGTGGTAAGGGCTAGGCAATGGGGGTCAAGTGACTTGCCCAGGTTCACACAGCTGGGAAGTGGCTGAAGCCGGATTCGAACCTAGGACCTCCCACCTCTAGGCTTGGCTCTCAATCCACTGAGCTACCCAGCCGCCAAATCCACTGAGCTACCCAGCCGCCCACCCACCCCCTTAGGATTCTTTACAATATCTAATGATAAATGGTTCTCACGATCAATTTAAGTGTTCATTGAGGAACTTTGTATGGAAATTGAAGTTATGGATCACGAACAAGAGGAAATAATCTCAAACTACAACTCTGCTGTGACTCAGTAATAGTCGCCTTTAGATATTCCATTTTCAAAGAGCCATCATGGAAGTGATGAATGAGACACAGTGACTCCAAAAGCAAATGTTGACAGCAGTAATAGAAAGTACAGATTTTGGTTGGCTTGTAGTACTTGCCCAGAGTTAGAAAATGAAGAAAAGTCTGGGGTCAGATTTGAACCTACGACCTCTGGTCTTGAGGCCCAGCTCTCTGTCCACTGAGCCACTCAGCTGCGCTCCAACTTCCTTTTCCTGAACTACTCAAGGGTTTTCAACTTTCCCAGGGTTGGTTGGTTTCGTTGTTTGGTAGCTAGGAGCCTGACTACATGGCTTCAAGGCTAAATGGCCACAGGTGCCCAGGCTATTTGGCTTGCTGGAGGCTTCATTCATTAGGACACTCAAAAAGCCTGCTGATCTGAACCATGGACTTCAGGAGAAGCCTGAGCTTCACAAAGCTTCCTTTGACAAAGGGCACTCCATCAACAAGTGCCTTCTTCTTCTGGGACAAGCACAATGGAGAAGCTGGGGAAATGGCTAATCGGTGCCAGTCCCAGCTGATTCAACCCTTTCTGCTGAGCCTCTCTTCCTTCCCTCCGTGGCCACAAAAAGCTCAGCTGAAAACAAGCCATAACCCTTCATGAGGAAGCTCTTCAGTGGGTTGATTTCCAAAGGTGCTGCCTGAGGATAGAAGGAAGGACTTCCCCAAAAGGTCCCCAGGGAGGTACCTGAACTAAAGAAAGAGTCCATGCTGTATCCACACCTGCTCTTACCCAGCTCTCTTTGTGGTCCCAGGATGGCTCCGATCTGAATAGAGCTCAACAGGTGGAACTGCATAAGGAGGATACCAGCAGAGACCAGCTTGACAATAGGAAAGAATTTCCTTGGGGAGCAAAATTGGAACTGCCACCTATGGTCATAGAGCCAGACAGGTAGTGGAGAGATTTCTATCATTTCCATTGCCTGAGAGGGATGTCCAATAATAATTCCTTTCTTGGCTTCTATTTTTAATATTAAAGGGATTTCTCAACCCCAGGATGAATATTTTTTTCTTTTAGATGTTAATTATATTGTTTTAAAATGTTAATTCTATTCATCGATGCCAGTCAAGTTATTTCTTTTTTTTAAACCCTTATATATATACTGTATATTATATATATGTATATGTATATGTATATATCTGTATCTGTATATGTATATATATGTATATATATATATATATATATACTGTGTATTGGCTCCAAGGCAGAAGAGTGGTAAGGGCTAGGCAATGGGGGTCAAGTGACTTGCCCAGGTTCACACAGCTGGGAAGTGGCTGAAGCCGGATTCGAACCTAGGACCTCCCACCTCTAGGCTTGGCTCTCAATCCACTGAGCTACCCAGCCGCCCACCCACCCCCTTAGGATTCTTTACAATATCTAATGATAAATGGTTCTCACGATCAATTTAAGTGTTCATTGAGGAACTTTGTATGGAAATTGAAGTTATGGATCACGAACAAGAGGAAATAATCTCAAACTACAACTCTGCTGTGACTCAGTAATAGTCGCCTTTAGATATTCCATTTTCAAAGAGCCATCATGGAAGTGATGAATGAGACACAGTGACTCCAAAAGCAAATGTTGACAGCAGTAATAGAAAGTACAGATTTTGGTTGGCTTGTAGTACTTGCCCAGAGTTAGAAAATGAAGAAAAGTCTGGGGTCAGATTTGAACCTACGACCTCTGGTCTTGAGGCCCAGCTCTCTGTCCACTGAGCCACTCAGCTGCGCTCCAACTTCCTTTTCCTGAACTACTCAAGGGTTTTCAACTTTCCCAGGGTTGGTTGGTTTCGTTGTTTGGTAGCTAGGAGCCTGACTACATGGCTTCAAGGCTAAATGGCCACAGGTGCCCAGGCTATTTGGCTTGCTGGAGGCTTCATTCATTAGGACACTCAAAAAGCCTGCTGATCTGAACCATGGACTTCAGGAGAAGCCTGAGCTTCACAAAGCTTCCTTTGACAAAGGGCACTCCATCAACAAGTGCCTTCTTCTTCTGGGACAAGCACAATGGAGAAGCTGGGGAAATGGCTAATCGGTGCCAGTCCCAGCTGATTCAACCCTTTCTGCTGAGCCTCTCTTCCTTCCCTCCGTGGCCACAAAAAGCTCAGCTGAAAACAAGCCATAACCCTTCATGAGGAAGCTCTTCAGTGGGTTGATTTCCAAAGGTGCTGCCTGAGGATAGAAGGAAGGACTTCCCCAAAAGGTCCCCAGGGAGGTACCTGAACTAAAGAAAGAGTCCATGCTGTATCCACACCTGCTCTTACCCAGCTCTCTTTGTGGTCCCAGGATGGCTCCGATCTGAATAGAGCTCAACAGGTGGAACTGCATAAGGAGGATACCAGCAGAGACCAGCTTGACAATAGGAAAGAATTTCCTTGGGGAGCAAAATTGGAACTGCCACCTATGGTCATAGAGCCAGACAGGTAGTGGAGAGATTTCTATCATTTCCATTGCCTGAGAGGGATGTCCAATAATAATTCCTTTCTTGGCTTCTATTTTTAATATTAAAGGGATTTCTCAACCCCAGGATGAATATTTTTTTCTCTTAGATGTTAATTATATTGTTTTAAAATGTTAATTCTATTCATCGATGCCAGTCAAGTTATTTCTTTTTTTTAAACCCTTATATATATACTGTATATTATATATATGTATATGTATATGTATATATCTGTATCTGTATATGTATATATATGTATATATATATATATATATATATACTGTGTATTGGCTCCAAGGCAGAAGAGTGGTAAGGGCTAGGCAATGGGGGTCAAGTGACTTGCCCAGGTTCACACAGCTGGGAAGTGGCTGAAGCCGGATTCGAACCTAGGACCTCCCACCTCTAGGCTTGGCTCTCAATCCACTGAGCTACCCAGCCGCCCAATCCACTGAGCTACCCAGCCGCCCACCCACCCCCTTAGGATTCTTTACAATATCTAATGATAAATGGTTCTCACGATCAATTTAAGTGTTCATTGAGGAACTTTGTATGGAAATTGAAGTTATGGATCACGAACAAGAGGAAATAATCTCAAACTACAACTCTGCTGTGACTCAGTAATAGTCGCCTTTAGATATTCCATTTTCAAAGAGCCATCATGGAAGTGATGAATGAGACACAGTGACTCCAAAAGCAAATGTTGACAGCAGTAATAGAAAGTACAGATTTTGGTTGGCTTGTAGTACTTGCCCAGAGTTAGAAAATGAAGAAAAGTCTGGGGTCAGATTTGAACCTACGACCTCTGGTCTTGAGGCCCAGCTCTCTGTCCACTGAGCCACTCAGCTGCGCTCCAACTTCCTTTTCCTGAACTACTCAAGGGTTTTCAACTTTCCCAGGGTTGGTTGGTTTCGTTGTTTGGTAGCTAGGAGCCTGACTACATGGCTTCAAGGCTAAATGGCCACAGGTGCCCAGGCTATTTGGCTTGCTGGAGGCTTCATTCATTAGGACACTCAAAAAGCCTGCTGATCTGAACCATGGACTTCAGGAGAAGCCTGAGCTTCACAAAGCTTCCTTTGACAAAGGGCACTCCATCAACAAGTGCCTTCTTCTTCTGGGACAAGCACAATGGAGAAGCTGGGGAAATGGCTAATCGGTGCCAGTCCCAGCTGATTCAACCCTTTCTGCTGAGCCTCTCTTCCTTCCCTCCGTGGCCACAAAAAGCTCAGCTGAAAACAAGCCATAACCCTTCATGAGGAAGCTCTTCAGTGGGTTGATTTCCAAAGGTGCTGCCTGAGGATAGAAGGAAGGACTTCCCCAAAAGGTCCCCAGGGAGGTACCTGAACTAAAGAAAGAGTCCATGCTGTATCCACACCTGCTCTTACCCAGCTCTCTTTGTGGTCCCAGGATGGCTCCGATCTGAATAGAGCTCAACAGGTGGAACTGCATAAGGAGGATACCAGCAGAGACCAGCTTGACAATAGGAAAGAATTTCCTTGGGGAGCAAAATTGGAACTGCCACCTATGGTCATAGAGCCAGACAGGTAGTGGAGAGATTTCTATCATTTCCATTGCCTGAGAGGGATGTCCAATAATAATTCCTTTCTTGGCTTCTATTTTTAATATTAAAGGGATTTCTCAACCCCAGGATGAATATTTTTTTCTTTTAGATGTTAATTATATTGTTTTAAAATGTTAATTCTATTCATCGATGCCAGTCAAGTTATTTCTTTTTTTTAAACCCTTATATATATACTGTATATTATATATATGTATATGTATATGTATGTATATATATGTATATGTATATATATATATATATATATATATATATATATATATATATATATATATATATATATATATATATATATATATATATATATATATATATATATATATATACTGTGTATTGGCTCCAAGGCAGAAGAGTGGTAAGGGCTAGGCAATGGGGGTCAAGTGACTTGCCCAGGTTCACACAGCTGGGAAGTGGCTGAAGCCGGATTCGAACCTAGGACCTCCCACCTCTAGGCTTGGCTCTCAATCCACTGAGCTACCCAGCCGCCCAATCCACTGAGCTACCCAGCCGCCCACCCACCCCCTTAGGATTCTTTACAATATCTAATGATAAATGGTTCTCACGATCAATTTAAGTGTTCATTGAGGAACTTTGTATGGAAATTGAAGTTATGGATCACGAACAAGAGGAAATAATCTCAAACTACAACTCTGCTGTGACTCAGTAATAGTCGCCTTTAGATATTCCATTTTCAAAGAGCCATCATGGAAGTGATGAATGAGACACAGTGACTCCAAAAGCAAATGTTGACAGCAGTAATAGAAAGTACAGATTTTGGTTGGCTTGTAGTACTTGCCCAGAGTTAGAAAATGAAGAAAAGTCTGGGGTCAGATTTGAACCTACGACCTCTGGTCTTGAGGCCCAGCTCTCTGTCCACTGAGCCACTCAGCTGCGCTCCAACTTCCTTTTCCTGAACTACTCAAGGGTTTTCAACTTTCCCAGCGTTGGTTGGTTTCGTTGTTTGGTAGCTAGGAGCCTGACTACATGGCTTCAAGGCTAAATGGCCACAGGTGCCCAGGCTATTTGGCTTGCTGGAGGCTTCATTCATTAGGACACTCAAAAAGCCTGCTGATCTGAACCATGGACTTCAGGAGAAGCCTGAGCTTCACAAAGCTTCCTTTGACAAAGGGCACTCCATCAACAAGTGCCTTCTTCTTCTGGGACAAGCACAATGGAGAAGCTGGGGAAATGGCTAATCGGTGCCAGTCCCAGCTGATTCAACCCTTTCTGCTGAGCCTCTCTTCCTTCCCTCCGTGGCCACAAAAAGCTCAGCTGAAAACAAGCCATAACCCTTCATGAGGAAGCTCTTCAGTGGGTTGATTTCCAAAGGTGCTGCCTGAGGATAGAAGGAAGGACTTCCCCAAAAGGTCCCCAGGGAGGTACCTGAACTAAAGAAAGAGTCCATGCTGTATCCACACCTGCTCTTACCCAGCTCTCTTTGTGGTCCCAGGATGGCTCCGATCTGAATAGAGCTCAACAGGTGGAACTGCATAAGGAGGATACCAGCAGAGACCAGCTTGACAATAGGAAAGAATTTCCTTGGGGAGCAAAATTGGAACTGCCACACCTATGGTCATAGAGCCAGACAGGTAGTGGAGAGATTTCTATCATTTCCATTGCCTGAGAGGGATGTCCAATAATAATTCCTTTCTTGGCTTCTATTTTTAATATTAAAGGGATTTCTCAACCCCAGGATGAATATTTTTTTCTTTTAGATGTTAATTATATTGTTTTAAAATGTTAATTCTATTCATCGATGCCAGTCAAGTTATTTCTTTTTTTTAAACCCTTATATATATACTGTATATTATATATATGTATATGTATATGTATATATCTGTATCTGTATATGTATATGTATATATATGTATATATATATATATATATACTGTGTATTGGCTCCAAGGCAGAAGAGTGGTAAGGGCTAGGCAATGGGGGTCAAGTGACTTGCCCAGGTTCACACAGCTGGGAAGTGGCTGAAGCCGGATTCGAACCTAGGACCTCCCACCTCTAGGCTTGGCTCTCAATCCACTGAGCTACCCAGCCGCCCAATCCACTGAGCTACCCAGCCGCCCACCCACCCCCTTAGGATTCTTTACAATATCTAATGATAAATGGTTCTCACGATCAATTTAAGTGTTCATTGAGGAACTTTGTATGGAAATTGAAGTTATGGATCACAAACAAGAGGAAATAATCTCAAACTACAACTCTGCTGTGACTCAGTAATAGTCGCCTTTAGATATTCCATTTTCAAAGAGCCATCATGGAAGTGATGAATGAGACACAGTGACTCCAAAAGCAAATGTTGACAGCAGTAATAGAAAGTACAGATTTTGGTTGGCTTGTAGTACTTGCCCAGAGTTAGAAAATGAAGAAAAGTCTGGGGTCAGATTTGAACCTACGACCTCTGGTCTTGAGGCCCAGCTCTCTGTCCACTGAGCCACTCAGCTGCGCTCCAACTTCCTTTTCCTGAACTACTCAAGGGTTTTCAACTTTCCCAGGGTTGGTTGGTTTCGTTGTTTGGTAGCTAGGAGCCTGACTACATGGCTTCAAGGCTAAATGGCCACAGGTGCCCAGGCTATTTGGCTTGCTGGAGGCTTCATTCATTAGGACACTCAAAAAGCCTGCTGATCTGAACCATGGACTTCAGGAGAAGCCTGAGCTTCACAAAGCTTCCTTTGACAAAGGGCACTCCATCAACAAGTGCCTTCTTCTTCTGGGACAAGCACAATGGAGAAGCTGGGGAAATGGCTAATCGGTGCCAGTCCCAGCTGATTCAACCCTTTCTGCTGAGCCTCTCTTCCTTCCCTCCGTGGCCACAAAAAGCTCAGCTGAAAACAAGCCATAACCCTTCATGAGGAAGCTCTTCAGTGGGTTGATTTCCAAAGGTGCTGCCTGAGGATAGAAGGAAGGACTTCCCCAAAAGGTCCCCAGGGAGGTACCTGAACTAAAGAAAGAGTCCATGCTGTATCCACACCTGCTCTTACCCAGCTCTCTTTGTGGTCCCAGGATGGCTCCGATCTGAATAGAGCTCAACAGGTGGAACTGCATAAGGAGGATACCAGCAGAGACCAGCTTGACAATAGGAAAGAACTTCCTTGGGGAGCAAAATTGGAACTGCCACCTATGGTCATAGAGCCAGACAGGTAGTGGAGAGATTTCTATCATTTCCATTGCCTGAGAGGGATGTCCAATAATAATTCCTTTCTTGGCTTCTATTTTTAATATTAAAGGGATTTCTCAACCCCAGGATGAATATTTTTTTCTTTTAGATGTTAATAATATTGTTTTAAAATGTTAATTCTATTCATCGATGCCAGTCAAGTTATTTCTTTTTTTTAAACCCTTATATATATACTGTATATTGTATATATGTATATGTATATGTATATATATGTATATGTATATGTATATATATGTATATATATATATATATATATATATATATATATATATATATATATATACTGTGTATTGGCTCCAAGGCAGAAGAGTGGTAAGGGCTAGGCAATGGGGGTCAAGTGACTTGCCCAGGTTCACACAGCTGGGAAGTGGCTGAAGCCGGATTCGAACCTAGGACCTCCCACCTCTAGGCTTGGCTCTCAATCCACTGAGCTACCCAGCCGCCCAATCCACTGAGCTACCCAGCCGCCCACCCACCCCCTTAGGATTCTTTACAATATCTAATGATAAATGGTTCTCACGATCAATTTAAGTGTTCATTGAGGAACTTTGTATGGAAATTGAAGTTATGGATCACGAACAAGAGGAAATAATCTCAAACTACAACTCTGCTGTGACTCAGTAATAGTCGCCTTTAGATATTCCATTTTCAAAGAGCCATCATGGAAGTGATGAATGAGACACAGTGACTCCAAAAGCAAATGTTGACAGCAGTAATAGAAAGTACAGATTTTGGTTGGCTTGTAGTACTTGCCCAGAGTTAGAAAATGAAGAAAAGTCTGGGGTCAGATTTGAACCTACGACCTCTGGTCTTGAGGCCCAGCTCTCTGTCCACTGAGCCACTCAGCTGCGCTCCAACTTCCTTTTCCTGAACTACTCAAGGGTTTTCAACTTTCCCAGGGTTGGTTGGTTTCGTTGTTTGGTAGCTAGGAGCCTGACTACATGGCTTCAAGGCTAAATGGCCACAGGTGCCCAGGCTATTTGGCTTGCTGGAGGCTTCATTCATTAGGACACTCAAAAAGCCTGCTGATCTGAACCATGGACTTCAGGAGAAGCCTGAGCTTCACAAGGCTTCCTTTGACAAAGGGCACTCCATCAACAAGTGCCTTCTTCTTCTGGGACAAGCACAATGGAGAAGCTGGGGAAATGGCTAATCGGTGCCAGTCCCAGCTGATTCAACCCTTTCTGCTGAGCCTCTCTTCCTTCCCTCCGTGGCCACAAAAAGCTCAGCTGAAAACAAGCCATAACCCTTCATGAGGAAGCTCTTCAGTGGGTTGATTTCCAAAGGTGCTGCCTGAGGATAGAAGGAAGGACTTCCCCAAAAGGTCCCCAGGGAGGTACCTGAACTAAAGAAAGAGTCCATGCTGTATCCACACCTGCTCTTACCCAGCTCTCTTTGTGGTCCCAGGATGGCTCCGATCTGAATAGAGCTCAACAGGTGGAACTGCATAAGGAGGATACCAGCAGAGACCAGCTTGACAATAGGAAAGAATTTCCTTGGGGAGCAAAATTGGAACTGCCACCTATGGTCATAGAGCCAGACAGGTAGTGGAGAGATTTCTATCATTTCCATTGCCTGAGAGGGATGTCCAATAATAATTCCTTTCTTGGCTTCTATTTTTAATATTAAAGGGATTTCTCAACCCCAGGATGAATATTTTTTTCTTTTAGATGTTAATTATATTGTTTTAAAATGTTAATTCTATTCATCGATGCCAGTCAAGTTATTTCTTTTTTTTAAACCCTTATATATATACTGTATATTATATATATGTATATGTATATGTATGTATATATATGTATATGTATATATATATATATATATATATATATATATATATATATATATATATATATATACTGTGTATTGGCTCCAAGGCAGAAGAGTGGTAAGGGCTAGGCAATGGGGGTCAAGTGACTTGCCCAGGTTCACACAGCTGGGAAGTGGCTGAAGCCGGATTCGAACCTAGGACCTCCCACCTCTAGGCTTGGCTCTCAATCCACTGAGCTACCCAGCCGCCCAATCCACTGAGCTACCCAGCCGCCCACCCACCCCCTTAGGATTCTTTACAATATCTAATGATAAATGGTTCTCACGATCAATTTAAGTGTTCATTGAGGAACTTTGTATGGAAATTGAAGTTATGGATCACGAACAAGAGGAAATAATCTCAAACTACAACTCTGCTGTGACTCAGTAATAGTCGCCTTTAGATATTCCATTTTCAAAGAGCCATCATGGAAGTGATGAATGAGACACAGTGACTCCAAAAGCAAATGTTGACAGCAGTAATAGAAAGTACAGATTTTGGTTGGCTTGTAGTACTTGCCCAGAGTTAGAAAATGAAGAAAAGTCTGGGGTCAGATTTGAACCTACGACCTCTGGTCTTGAGGCCCAGCTCTCTGTCCACTGAGCCACTCAGCTGCACTCCAACTTCCTTTTCCTGAACTACTCAAGGGTTTTCAACTTTCCCAGCGTTGGTTGGTTTCGTTGTTTGGTAGCTAGGAGCCTGACTACATGGCTTCAAGGCTAAATGGCCACAGGTGCCCAGGCTATTTGGCTTGCTGGAGGCTTCATTCATTAGGACACTCAAAAAGCCTGCTGATCTGAACCATGGACTTCAGGAGAAGCCTGAGCTTCACAAAGCTTCCTTTGACAAAGGGCACTCCATCAACAAGTGCCTTCTTCTTCTGGGACAAGCACAATGGAGAAGCTGGGGAAATGGCTAATCGGTGCCAGTCCCAGCTGATTCAACCCTTTCTGCTGAGCCTCTCTTCCTTCCCTCCGTGGCCACAAAAAGCTCAGCTGAAAACAAGCCATAACCCTTCATGAGGAAGCTCTTCAGTGGGTTGATTTCCAAAGGTGCTGCCTGAGGATAGAAGGAAGGACTTCCCCAAAAGGTCCCCAGGGAGGTACCTGAACTAAAGAAAGAGTCCATGCTGTATCCACACCTGCTCTTACCCAGCTCTCTTTGTGGTCCCAGGATGGCTCCGATCTGAATAGAGCTCAACAGGTGGAACTGCATAAGGAGGATACCAGCAGAGACCAGCTTGACAATAGGAAAGAATTTCCTTGGGGAGCAAAATTGGAACTGCCACCTATGGTCATAGAGCCAGACAGGTAGTGGAGAGATTTCTATCATTTCCATTGCCTGAGAGGGATGTCCAATAATAATTCCTTTCTTGGCTTCTATTTTTAATATTAAAGGGATTTCTCAACCCCAGGATGAATATTTTTTTCTTTTAGATGTTAATTATATTGTTTTAAAATGTTAATTCTATTCATCGATGCCAGTCAAGTTATTTCTTTTTTTTAAACCCTTATATATATACTGTATATTATATATATGTATATGTATATGTATATATCTGTATCTGTATATGTATATGTATATATATGTATATATATATATATATATATATACTGTGTATTGGCTCCAAGGCAGAAGAGTGGTAAGGGCTAGGCAATGGGGGTCAAGTGACTTGCCCAGGTTCACACAGCTGGGAAGTGGCTGAAGCCGGATTCGAACCTAGGACCTCCCACCTCTAGGCTTGGCTCTCAATCCACTGAGCTACCCAGCCGCCCAATCCACTGAGCTACCCAGCCGCCCACCCACCCCCTTAGGATTCTTTACAATATCTAATGATAAATGGTTCTCACGATCAATTTAAGTGTTCATTGAGGAACTTTGTATGGAAATTGAAGTTATGGATCACAAACAAGAGGAAATAATCTCAAACTACAACTCTGCTGTGACTCAGTAATAGTCGCCTTTAGATATTCCATTTTCAAAGAGCCATCATGGAAGTGATGAATGAGACACAGTGACTCCAAAAGCAAATGTTGACAGCAGTAATAGAAAGTACAGATTTTGGTTGGCTTGTAGTACTTGCCCAGAGTTAGAAAATGAAGAAAAGTCTGGGGTCAGATTTGAACCTACGACCTCTGGTCTTGAGGCCCAGCTCTCTGTCCACTGAGCCACTCAGCTGCGCTCCAACTTCCTTTTCCTGAACTACTCAAGGGTTTTCAACTTTCCCAGGGTTGGTTGGTTTCGTTGTTTGGTAGCTAGGAGCCTGACTACATGGCTTCAAGGCTAAATGGCCACAGGTGCCCAGGCTATTTGGCTTGCTGGAGGCTTCATTCATTAGGACACTCAAAAAGCCTGCTGATCTGAACCATGGACTTCAGGAGAAGCCTGAGCTTCACAAAGCTTCCTTTGACAAAGGGCACTCCATCAACAAGTGCCTTCTTCTTCTGGGACAAGCACAATGGAGAAGCTGGGGAAATGGCTAATCGGTGCCAGTCCCAGCTGATTCAACCCTTTCTGCTGAGCCTCTCTTCCTTCCCTCCGTGGCCACAAAAAGCTCAGCTGAAAACAAGCCATAACCCTTCATGAGGAAGCTCTTCAGTGGGTTGATTTCCAAAGGTGCTGCCTGAGGATAGAAGGAAGGACTTCCCCAAAAGGTCCCCAGGGAGGTACCTGAACTAAAGAAAGAGTCCATGCTGTATCCACACCTGCTCTTACCCAGCTCTCTTTGTGGTCCCAGGATGGCTCCGATCTGAATAGAGCTCAACAGGTGGAACTGCATAAGGAGGATACCAGCAGAGACCAGCTTGACAATAGGAAAGAACTTCCTTGGGGAGCAAAATTGGAACTGCCACCTATGGTCATAGAGCCAGACAGGTAGTGGAGAGATTTCTATCATTTCCATTGCCTGAGAGGGATGTCCAATAATAATTCCTTTCTTGGCTTCTATTTTTAATATTAAAGGGATTTCTCAACCCCAGGATGAATATTTTTTTCTTTTAGATGTTAATAATATTGTTTTAAAATGTTAATTCTATTCATCGATGCCAGTCAAGTTATTTCTTTTTTTTAAACCCTTATATATATACTGTATATTATATATATGTATATGTATATGTATATATATGTATATGTATATGTATATATATGTATATATATATATATATATATATATATATATATATATATATATATATATATATATATATATATACTGTGTATTGGCTCCAAGGCAGAAGAGTGGTAAGGGCTAGGCAATGGGGGTCAAGTGACTTGCCCAGGTTCACACAGCTGGGAAGTGGCTGAAGCCGGATTCGAACCTAGGACCTCCCACCTCTAGGCTTGGCTCTCAATCCACTGAGCTACCCAGCCGCCCAATCCACTGAGCTACCCAGCCGCCCACCCACCCCCTTAGGATTCTTTACAATATCTAATGATAAATGGTTCTCACGATCAATTTAAGTGTTCATTGAGGAACTTTGTATGGAAATTGAAGTTATGGATCACGAACAAGAGGAAATAATCTCAAACTACAACTCTGCTGTGACTCAGTAATAGTCGCCTTTAGATATTCCATTTTCAAAGAGCCATCATGGAAGTGATGAATGAGACACAGTGACTCCAAAAGCAAATGTTGACAGCAGTAATAGAAAGTACAGATTTTGGTTGGCTTGTAGTACTTGCCCAGAGTTAGAAAATGAAGAAAAGTCTGGGGTCAGATTTGAACCTACGACCTCTGGTCTTGAGGCCCAGCTCTCTGTCCACTGAGCCACTCAGCTGCGCTCCAACTTCCTTTTCCTGAACTACTCAAGGGTTTTCAACTTTCCCAGGGTTGGTTGGTTTCGTTGTTTGGTAGCTAGGAGCCTGACTACATGGCTTCAAGGCTAAATGGCCACAGGTGCCCAGGCTATTTGGCTTGCTGGAGGCTTCATTCATTAGGACACTCAAAAAGCCTGCTGATCTGAACCATGGACTTCAGGAGAAGCCTGAGCTTCACAAAGCTTCCTTTGACAAAGGGCACTCCATCAACAAGTGCCTTCTTCTTCTGGGACAAGCACAATGGAGAAGCTGGGGAAATGGCTAATCGGTGCCAGTCCCAGCTGATTCAACCCTTTCTGCTGAGCCTCTCTTCCTTCCCTCCGTGGCCACAAAAAGCTCAGCTGAAAACAAGCCATAACCCTTCATGAGGAAGCTCTTCAGTGGGTTGATTTCCAAAGGTGCTGCCTGAGGATAGAAGGAAGGACTTCCCCAAAAGGTCCCCAGGGAGGTACCTGAACTAAAGAAAGAGTCCATGCTGTATCCACACCTGCTCTTACCCAGCTCTCTTTGTGGTCCCAGGATGGCTCCGATCTGAATAGAGCTCAACAGGTGGAACTGCATAAGGAGGATACCAGCAGAGACCAGCTTGACAATAGGAAAGAATTTCCTTGGGGAGCAAAATTGGAACTGCCACCTATGGTCATAGAGCCAGACAGGTAGTGGAGAGATTTCTATCATTTCCATTGCCTGAGAGGGATGTCCAATAATAATTCCTTTCTTGGCTTCTATTTTTAATATTAAAGGGATTTCTCAACCCCAGGATGAATATTTTTTTCTTTTAGATGTTAATTATATTGTTTTAAAATGTTAATTCTATTCATCGATGCCAGTCAAGTTATTTCTTTTTTTTAAACCCTTATATATATACTGTATATTATATATATGTATATGTATATGTATATATCTGTATCTGTATATGTATATATATGTATATATATATATATATATATACTGTGTATTGGCTCCAAGGCAGAAGAGTGGTAAGGGCTAGGCAATGGGGGTCAAGTGACTTGCCCAGGTTCACACAGCTGGGAAGTGGCTGAAGCCGGATTCGAACCTAGGACCTCCCACCTCTAGGCTTGGCTCTCAATCCACTGAGCTACCCAGCCGCCCAATCCACTGAGCTACCCAGCCGCCCACCCACCCCCTTAGGATTCTTTACAATATCTAATGATAAATGGTTCTCACGATCAATTTAAGTGTTCATTGAGGAACTTTGTATGGAAATTGAAGTTATGGATCACGAACAAGAGGAAATAATCTCAAACTACAACTCTGCTGTGACTCAGTAATAGTCGCCTTTAGATATTCCATTTTCAAAGAGCCATCATGGAAGTGATGAATGAGACACAGTGACTCCAAAAGCAAATGTTGACAGCAGTAATAGAAAGTACAGATTTTGGTTGGCTTGTAGTACTTGCCCAGAGTTAGAAAATGAAGAAAAGTCTGGGGTCAGATTTGAACCTACGACCTCTGGTCTTGAGGCCCAGCTCTCTGTCCACTGAGCCACTCAGCTGCGCTCCAACTTCCTTTTCCTGAACTACTCAAGGGTTTTCAACTTTCCCAGCGTTGGTTGGTTTCGTTGTTTGGTAGCTAGGAGCCTGACTACATGGCTTCAAGGCTAAATGGCCACAGGTGCCCAGGCTATTTGGCTTGCTGGAGGCTTCATTCATTAGGACACTCAAAAAGCCTGCTGATCTGAACCATGGACTTCAGGAGAAGCCTGAGCTTCACAAAGCTTCCTTTGACAAAGGGCACTCCATCAACAAGTGCCTTCTTCTTCTGGGACAAGCACAATGGAGAAGCTGGGGAAATGGCTAATCGGTGCCAGTCCCAGCTGATTCAACCCTTTCTGCTGAGCCTCTCTTCCTTCCCTCCGTGGCCACAAAAAGCTCAGCTGAAAACAAGCCATAACCCTTCATGAGGAAGCTCTTCAGTGGGTTGATTTCCAAAGGTGCTGCCTGAGGATAGAAGGAAGGACTTCCCCAAAAGGTCCCCAGGGAGGTACCTGAACTAAAGAAAGAGTCCATGCTGTATCCACACCTGCTCTTACCCAGCTCTCTTTGTGGTCCCAGGATGGCTCCGATCTGAATAGAGCTCAACAGGTGGAACTGCATAAGGAGGATACCAGCAGAGACCAGCTTGACAATAGGAAAGAATTTCCTTGGGGAGCAAAATTGGAACTGCCACCTATGGTCATAGAGCCAGACAGGTAGTGGAGAGATTTCTATCATTTCCATTGCCTGAGAGGGATGTCCAATAATAATTCCTTTCTTGGCTTCTATTTTTAATATTAAAGGGATTTCTCAACCCCAGGATGAATATTTTTTTCTTTTAGATGTTAATTATATTGTTTTAAAATGTTAATTCTATTCATCGATGCCAGTCAAGTTATTTCTTTTTTTTAAACCCTTATATATATACTGTATATTATATATATGTATATGTATATGTATATATCTGTATCTGTATATGTATATATATGTATATATATATATATATATATACTGTGTATTGGCTCCAAGGCAGAAGAGTGGTAAGGGCTAGGCAATGGGGGTCAAGTGACTTGCCCAGGTTCACACAGCTGGGAAGTGGCTGAAGCCGGATTCGAACCTAGGACCTCCCACCTCTAGGCTTGGCTCTCAATCCACTGAGCTACCCAGCCGCCCAATCCACTGAGCTACCCAGCCGCCCACCCACCCCCTTAGGATTCTTTACAATATCTAATGATAAATGGTTCTCACGATCAATTTAAGTGTTCATTGAGGAACTTTGTATGGAAATTGAAGTTATGGATCACGAACAAGAGGAAATAATCTCAAACTACAACTCTGCTGTGACTCAGTAATAGTCGCCTTTAGATATTCCATTTTCAAAGAGCCATCATGGAAGTGATGAATGAGACACAGTGACTCCAAAAGCAAATGTTGACAGCAGTAATAGAAAGTACAGATTTTGGTTGGCTTGTAGTACTTGCCCAGAGTTAGAAAATGAAGAAAAGTCTGGGGTCAGATTTGAACCTACGACCTCTGGTCTTGAGGCCCAGCTCTCTGTCCACTGAGCCACTCAGCTGCGCTCCAACTTCCTTTTCCTGAACTACTCAAGGGTTTTCAACTTTCCCAGCGTTGGTTGGTTTCGTTGTTTGGTAGCTAGGAGCCTGACTACATGGCTTCAAGGCTAAATGGCCACAGGTGCCCAGGGTATTTGGCTTGCTGGAGGCTTCATTCATTAGGACACTCAAAAAGCCTGCTGATCTGAACCATGGACTTCAGGAGAAGCCTGAGCTTCACAAAGCTTCCTTTGACAAAGGGCACTCCATCAACAAGTGCCTTCTTCTTCTGGGACAAGCACAATGGAGAAGCTGGGGAAATGGCTAATCGGTGCCAGTCCCAGCTGATTCAACCCTTTCTGCTGAGCCTCTCTTCCTTCCCTCCGTGGCCACAAAAAGCTCAGCTGAAAACAAGCCATAACCCTTCATGAGGAAGCTCTTCAGTGGGTTGATTTCCAAAGGTGCTGCCTGAGGATAGAAGGAAGGACTTCCCCAAAAGGTCCCCAGGGAGGTACCTGAACTAAAGAAAGAGTCCATGCTGTATCCACACCTGCTCTTACCCAGCTCTCTTTGTGGTCCCAGGATGGCTCCGATCTGAATAGAGCTCAACAGGTGGAACTGCATAAGGAGGATACCAGCAGAGACCAGCTTGACAATAGGAAAGAATTTCCTTGGGGAGCAAAATTGGAACTGCCACCTATGGTCATAGAGCCAGACAGGTAGTGGAGAGATTTCTATCATTTCCATTGCCTGAGAGGGATGTCCAATAATAATTCCTTTCTTGGCTTCTATTTTTAATATTAAAGGGATTTCTCAACCCCAGGATGAATATTTTTTTCTTTTAGATGTTAATTATATTGTTTTAAAATGTTAATTCTATTCATCGATGCCAGTCAAGTTATTTCTTTTTTTTAAACCCTTATATATATACTGTATATTATATATATGTATATGTATATGTATATATCTGTATCTGTATATGTATATGTATATACATGTATATATATATATATACTGTGTATTGGCTCCAAGGCAGAAGAGTGGTAAGGGCTAGGCAATGGGGGTCAAGTGACTTGCCCAGGTTCACACAGCTGGGAAGTGGCTGAAGCCGGATTCGAACCTAGGACCTCCCACCTCTAGGCTTGGCTCTCAATCCACTGAGCTACCCAGCCGCCCAATCCACTGAGCTACCCAGCCGCCCACCCACCCCCTTAGGATTCTTTACAATATCTAATGATAAATGGTTCTCACGATCAATTTAAGTGTTCATTGAGGAACTTTGTATGGAAATTGAAGTTATGGATCACAAACAAGAGGAAATAATCTCAAACTACAACTCTGCTGTGACTCAGTAATAGTCGCCTTTAGATATTCCATTTTCAAAGAGCCATCATGGAAGTGATGAATGAGACACAGTGACTCCAAAAGCAAATGTTGACAGCAGTAATAGAAAGTACAGATTTTGGTTGGCTTGTAGTACTTGCCCAGAGTTAGAAAATGAAGAAAAGTCTGGGGTCAGATTTGAACCTACGACCTCTGGTCTTGAGGCCCAGCTCTCTGTCCACTGAGCCACTCAGCTGCGCTCCAACTTCCTTTTCCTGAACTACTCAAGGGTTTTCAACTTTCCCAGGGTTGGTTGGTTTCGTTGTTTGGTAGCTAGGAGCCTGACTACATGGCTTCAAGGCTAAATGGCCACAGGTGCCCAGGCTATTTGGCTTGCTGGAGGCTTCATTCATTAGGACACTCAAAAAGCCTGCTGATCTGAACCATGGACTTCAGGAGAAGCCTGAGCTTCACAAAGCTTCCTTTGACAAAGGGCACTCCATCAACAAGTGCCTTCTTCTTCTGGGACAAGCACAATGGAGAAGCTGGGGAAATGGCTAATCGGTGCCAGTCCCAGCTGATTCAACCCTTTCTGCTGAGCCTCTCTTCCTTCCCTCCGTGGCCACAAAAAGCTCAGCTGAAAACAAGCCATAACCCTTCATGAGGAAGCTCTTCAGTGGGTTGATTTCCAAAGGTGCTGCCTGAGGATAGAAGGAAGGACTTCCCCAAAAGGTCCCCAGGGAGGTACCTGAACTAAAGAAAGAGTCCATGCTGTATCCACACCTGCTCTTACCCAGCTCTCTTTGTGGTCCCAGGATGGCTCCGATCTGAATAGAGCTCAACAGGTGGAACTGCATAAGGAGGATACCAGCAGAGACCAGCTTGACAATAGGAAAGAATTTCCTTGGGGAGCAAAATTGGAACTGCCACCTATGGTCATAGAGCCAGACAGGTAGTGGAGAGATTTCTATCATTTCCATTGCCTGAGAGGGATGTCCAATAATAATTCCTTTCTTGGCTTCTATTTTTAATATTAAAGGGATTTCTCAACCCCAGGATGAATATTTTTTTCTTTTAGATGTTAATTATATTGTTTTAAAATGTTAATTCTATTCATCGATGCCAGTCAAGTTATTTCTTTTTTTTAAACCCTTATATATATACTGTATATTATATATATGTATATGTATATGTATATATCTGTATCTGTATATGTATATGTATATACATGTATATATATATATATACTGTGTATTGGCTCCAAGGCAGAAGAGTGGTAAGGGCTAGGCAATGGGGGTCAAGTGACTTGCCCAGGTTCACACAGCTGGGAAGTGGCTGAAGCCGGATTCGAACCTAGGACCTCCCACCTCTAGGCTTGGCTCTCAATCCACTGAGCTACCCAGCCGCCCAATCCACTGAGCTACCCAGCCGCCCACCCACCCCCTTAGGATTCTTTACAATATCTAATGATAAATGGTTCTCACGATCAATTTAAGTGTTCATTGAGGAACTTTGTATGGAAATTGAAGTTATGGATCACAAACAAGAGGAAATAATCTCAAACTACAACTCTGCTGTGACTCAGTAATAGTCGCCTTTAGATATTCCATTTTCAAAGAGCCATCATGGAAGTGATGAATGAGACACAGTGACTCCAAAAGCAAATGTTGACAGCAGTAATAGAAAGTACAGATTTTGGTTGGCTTGTAGTACTTGCCCAGAGTTAGAAAATGAAGAAAAGTCTGGGGTCAGATTTGAACCTACGACCTCTGGTCTTGAGGCCCAGCTCTCTGTCCACTGAGCCACTCAGCTGCGCTCCAACTTCCTTTTCCTGAACTACTCAAGGGTTTTCAACTTTCCCAGGGTTGGTTGGTTTCGTTGTTTGGTAGCTAGGAGCCTGACTACATGGCTTCAAGGCTAAATGGCCACAGGTGCCCAGGCTATTTGGCTTGCTGGAGGCTTCATTCATTAGGACACTCAAAAAGCCTGCTGATCTGAACCATGGACTTCAGGAGAAGCCTGAGCTTCACAAAGCTTCCTTTGACAAAGGGCACTCCATCAACAAGTGCCTTCTTCTTCTGGGACAAGCACAATGGAGAAGCTGGGGAAATGGCTAATCGGTGCCAGTCCCAGCTGATTCAACCCTTTCTGCTGAGCCTCTCTTCCTTCCCTCCGTGGCCACAAAAAGCTCAGCTGAAAACAAGCCATAACCCTTCATGAGGAAGCTCTTCAGTGGGTTGATTTCCAAAGGTGCTGCCTGAGGATAGAAGGAAGGACTTCCCCAAAAGGTCCCCAGGGAGGTACCTGAACTAAAGAAAGAGTCCATGCTGTATCCACACCTGCTCTTACCCAGCTCTCTTTGTGGTCCCAGGATGGCTCCGATCTGAATAGAGCTCAACAGGTGGAACTGCATAAGGAGGATACCAGCAGAGACCAGCTTGACAATAGGAAAGAACTTCCTTGGGGAGCAAAATTGGAACTGCCACCTATGGTCATAGAGCCAGACAGGTAGTGGAGAGATTTCTATCATTTCCATTGCCTGAGAGGGATGTCCAATAATAATTCCTTTCTTGGCTTCTATTTTTAATATTAAAGGGATTTCTCAACCCCAGGATGAATATTTTTTTCTTTTAGATGTTAATTATATTGTTTTAAAATGTTAATTCTATTCATCGATGCCAGTCAAGTTATTTCTTTTTTTTAAACCCTTATATATATACTGTATATTATATATATGTATATGTATATGTATATATATGTATATATATATATATATATATATATATATATATATGTATATATATATATATATATATATATATATATATATATATATATATATATATATATACTGTGTATTGGCTCCAAGGCAGAAGAGTGGTAAGGGCTAGGCAATGGGGGTCAAGTGACTTGCCCAGGTTCACACAGCTGGGAAGTGGCTGAAGCCGGATTCGAACCTAGGACCTCCCACCTCTAGGCTTGGCTCTCAATCCACTGAGCTACCCAGCCGCCCACCCACCCCCTTAGGATTCTTTACAATATCTAATGATAAATGGTTCTCACGATTAATTTAAGTGTTCATTGAGGAACTTTGTATGGAAATTGAAGTTATGGATCACGAACAAGAGGAAATAATCTCAAACTACAACTCTGCTGTGACTCAGTAATAGTCGCCTTTAGATATTCCATTTTCAAAGAGCCATCATGGAAGTGATGAATGAGACACAGTGACTCCAAAAGCAAATGTTGACAGCAGTAATAGAAAGTACAGATTTTGGTTGGCTTGTAGTACTTGCCCAGAGTTAGAAAATGAAGAAAAGTCTGGGGTCAGATTTGAACCTACGACCTCTGGTCTTGAGGCCCAGCTCTCTGTCCACTGAGCCACTCAGCTGCGCTCCAACTTCCTTTTCCTTAACTACTCAAGGGTTTTCAACTTTCCCAGGGTTGGTTGGTTTCGTTGTTTGGTAGCTAGGAGCCTGACTACATGGCTTCAAGGCTAAATGGCCACAGGTGCCCAGGGTATTTGGCTTGCTGGAGGCTTCATTCATTAGGACACTCAAAAAGCCTGCTGATCTGAACCATGGACTTCAGGAGAAGCCTGAGCTTCACAAAGCTTCCTTTGACAAAGGGCACTCCATCAACAAGTGCCTTCTTCTTCTGGGACAAGCACAATGGAGAAGCTGGGGAAATGGCTAATCGGTGCCAGTCCCAGCTGATTCAACCCTTTCTGCTGAGCCTCTCTTCCTTCCCTCCGTGGCCACAAAAAGCTCAGCTGAAAACAAGCCATAACCCTTCATGAGGAAGCTCTTCAGTGGGTTGATTTCCAAAGGTGCTGCCTGAGGATAGAAGGAAGGACTTCCCCAAAAGGTCCCCAGGGAGGTACCTGAACTAAAGAAAGAGTCCATGCTGTATCCACACCTGCTCTTACCCAGCTCTCTTTGTGGTCCCAGGATGGCTCCGATCTGAATAGAGCTCAACAGGTGGAACTGCATAAGGAGGATACCAGCAGAGACCAGCTTGACAATAGGAAAGAACTTCCTTGGGGAGCAAAATTGGAACTGCCACCTATGGTCATAGAGCCAGACAGGTAGTGGAGAGATTTCTATCATTTCCATTGCCTGAGAGGGATGTCCAATAATAATTCCTTTCTTGGCTTCTATTTTTGATATTAAAGGGATTTCTCAACCCCAGGATGAATATTTTTTTCTTTTAGATGTTAATTATATTGTTTTAAAATGTTAATTCTATTCATCGATGCCAGTCAAGTTATTTCTTTTTTTTAAACCCTTATATATATACTGTATATTATATATATGTATATGTATATGTATATGTATATATATGTATATGTATATGTATATATATGTATATATATATACTGTGTATTGGCTCCAAGGCAGAAGAGTGGTAAGGGCTAGGCAATGGGGGTCAAGTGACTTGCCCAGGTTCACACAGCTGGGAAGTGGCTGAAGCCGGATTCGAACCTAGGACCTCCCACCTCTAGGCTTGGCTCCCAATCCACTGAGCTACCCAGCTGCCCAATCCACTGAGCTACCCAGCCGCCCACCCACCCCCTTAGGATTCTTTACAATATCTAATGATAAATGGTTCTCACGATCAATTTAAGTGTTCATTGAGGAACTTTGTATGGAAATTGAAGTTATGGATCACGAACAAGAGGAAATAATCTCAAACTACAACTCTGCTGTGACTCAGTAATAGTCGCCTTTAGATATTCCATTTTCAAAGAGCCATCATGGAAGTGATGAATGAGACACAGTGACTCCAAAAGCAAATGTTGACAGCAGTAATAGAAAGTACAGATTTTGGTTGGCTTGTAGTACTTGCCCAGAGTTAGAAAATGAAGAAAAGTCTGGGGTCAGATTTGAACCTACGACCTCTGGTCTTGAGGCCCAGCTCTCTGTCCACTGAGCCACTCAGCTGCGCTCCAACTTCCTTTTCCTGAACTACTCAAGGGTTTTCAACTTTCCCAGGGTTGGTTGGTTTCGTTGTTTGGTAGCTAGGAGCCTGACTACATGGCTTCAAGGCTAAATGGCCACAGGTGCCCAGGCTATTTGGCTTGCTGGAGGCTTCATTCATTAGGACACTCAAAAAGCCTGCTGATCTGAACCATGGACTTCAGGAGAAGCCTGAGCTTCACAAAGCTTCCTTTGACAAAGGGCACTCCATCAACAAGTGCCTTCTTCTTCTGGGACAAGCACAATGGAGAAGCTGGGGAAATGGCTAATCGGTGCCAGTCCCAGCTGATTCAACCCTTTCTGCTGAGCCTCTCTTCCTTCCCTCCGTGGCCACAAAAAGCTCAGCTGAAAACAAGCCATAACCCTTCATGAGGAAGCTCTTCAGTGGGTTGATTTCCAAAGGTGCTGCCTGAGGATAGAAGGAAGGACTTCCCCAAAAGGTCCCCAGGGAGGTACCTGAACTAAAGAAAGAGTCCATGCTGTATCCACACCTGCTCTTACCCAGCTCTCTTTGTGGTCCCAGGATGGCTCCGATCTGAATAGAGCTCAACAGGTGGAACTGCATAAGGAGGATACCAGCAGAGACCAGCTTGACAATAGGAAAGAATTTCCTTGGGGAGCAAAATTGGAACTGCCACCTATGGTCATAGAGCCAGACAGGTAGTGGAGAGATTTCTATCATTTCCATTGCCTGAGAGGGATGTCCAATAATAATTCCTTTCTTGGCTTCTATTTTTAATATTAAAGGGATTTCTCAACCCCAGGATGAATATTTTTTTCTTTTAGATGTTAATTATATTGTTTTAAAATGTTAATTCTATTCATCGATGCCAGTCAAGTTATTTCTTTTTTTTAAACCCTTATATATATACTGTATATTATATATATGTATATGTATATGTATATATCTGTATCTGTATATGTATATGTATATACATGTATATATATATATATACTGTGTATTGGCTCCAAGGCAGAAGAGTGGTAAGGGCTAGGCAATGGGGGTCAAGTGACTTGCCCAGGTTCACACAGCTGGGAAGTGGCTGAAGCCGGATTCGAACCTAGGACCTCCCACCTCTAGGCTTGGCTCTCAATCCACTGAGCTACCCAGCCGCCCAATCCACTGAGCTACCCAGCCGCCCACCCACCCCCTTAGGATTCTTTACAATATCTAATGATAAATGGTTCTCACGATCAATTTAAGTGTTCATTGAGGAACTTTGTATGGAAATTGAAGTTATGGATCACGAACAAGAGGAAATAATCTCAAACTACAACTCTGCTGTGACTCAGTAATAGTCGCCTTTAGATATTCCATTTTCAAAGAGCCATCATGGAAGTGATGAATGAGACACAGTGACTCCAAAAGCAAATGTTGACAGCAGTAATAGAAAGTACAGATTTTGGTTGGCTTGTAGTACTTGCCCAGAGTTAGAAAATGAAGAAAAGTCTGGGGTCAGATTTGAACCTACGACCTCTGGTCTTGAGGCCCAGCTCTCTGTCCACTGAGCCACTCAGCTGCGCTCCAACTTCCTTTTCCTGAACTACTCAAGGGTTTTCAACTTTCCCAGGGTTGGTTGGTTTCGTTGTTTGGTAGCTAGGAGCCTGACTACATGGCTTCAAGGCTAAATGGCCACAGGTGCCCAGGCTATTTGGCTTGCTGGAGGCTTCATTCATTAGGACACTCAAAAAGCCTGCTGATCTGAACCATGGACTTCAGGAGAAGCCTGAGCTTCACAAAGCTTCCTTTGACAAAGGGCACTCCATCAACAAGTGCCTTCTTCTTCTGGGACAAGCACAATGGAGAAGCTGGGGAAATGGCTAATCGGTGCCAGTCCCAGCTGATTCAACCCTTTCTGCTGAGCCTCTCTTCCTTCCCTCCGTGGCCACAAAAAGCTCAGCTGAAAACAAGCCATAACCCTTCATGAGGAAGCTCTTCAGTGGGTTGATTTCCAAAGGTGCTGCCTGAGGATAGAAGGAAGGACTTCCCCAAAAGGTCCCCAGGGAGGTACCTGAACTAAAGAAAGAGTCCATGCTGTATCCACACCTGCTCTTACCCAGCTCTCTTTGTGGTCCCAGGATGGCTCCGATCTGAATAGAGCTCAACAGGTGGAACTGCATAAGGAGGATACCAGCAGAGACCAGCTTGACAATAGGAAAGAATTTCCTTGGGGAGCAAAATTGGAACTGCCACCTATGGTCATAGAGCCAGACAGGTAGTGGAGAGATTTCTATCATTTCCATTGCCTGAGAGGGATGTCCAATAATAATTCCTTTCTTGGCTTCTATTTTTAATATTAAAGGGATTTCTCAACCCCAGGATGAATATTTTTTTCTTTTAGATGTTAATTATATTGTTTTAAAATGTTAATTCTATTCATCGATGCCAGTCAAGTTATTTCTTTTTTTTAAACCCTTATATATATACTGTATATTATATATATGTATATGTATATGTATATATCTGTATCTGTATATGTATATGTATATACATGTATATATATATATATACTGTGTATTGGCTCCAAGGCAGAAGAGTGGTAAGGGCTAGGCAATGGGGGTCAAGTGACTTGCCCAGGTTCACACAGCTGGGAAGTGGCTGAAGCCGGATTCGAACCTAGGACCTCCCACCTCTAGGCTTGGCTCTCAATCCACTGAGCTACCCAGCCGCCCAATCCACTGAGCTACCCAGCCGCCCACCCACCCCCTTAGGATTCTTTACAATATCTAATGATAAATGGTTCTCACGATCAATTTAAGTGTTCATTGAGGAACTTTGTATGGAAATTGAAGTTATGGATCACAAACAAGAGGAAATAATCTCAAACTACAACTCTGCTGTGACTCAGTAATAGTCGCCTTTAGATATTCCATTTTCAAAGAGCCATCATGGAAGTGATGAATGAGACACAGTGACTCCAAAAGCAAATGTTGACAGCAGTAATAGAAAGTACAGATTTTGGTTGGCTTGTAGTACTTGCCCAGAGTTAGAAAATGAAGAAAAGTCTGGGGTCAGATTTGAACCTACGACCTCTGGTCTTGAGGCCCAGCTCTCTGTCCACTGAGCCACTCAGCTGCGCTCCAACTTCCTTTTCCTGAACTACTCAAGGGTTTTCAACTTTCCCAGGGTTGGTTGGTTTCGTTGTTTGGTAGCTAGGAGCCTGACTACATGGCTTCAAGGCTAAATGGCCACAGGTGCCCAGGCTATTTGGCTTGCTGGAGGCTTCATTCATTAGGACACTCAAAAAGCCTGCTGATCTGAACCATGGACTTCAGGAGAAGCCTGAGCTTCACAAAGCTTCCTTTGACAAAGGGCACTCCATCAACAAGTGCCTTCTTCTTCTGGGACAAGCACAATGGAGAAGCTGGGGAAATGGCTAATCGGTGCCAGTCCCAGCTGATTCAACCCTTTCTGCTGAGCCTCTCTTCCTTCCCTCCGTGGCCACAAAAAGCTCAGCTGAAAACAAGCCATAACCCTTCATGAGGAAGCTCTTCAGTGGGTTGATTTCCAAAGGTGCTGCCTGAGGATAGAAGGAAGGACTTCCCCAAAAGGTCCCCAGGGAGGTACCTGAACTAAAGAAAGAGTCCATGCTGTATCCACACCTGCTCTTACCCAGCTCTCTTTGTGGTCCCAGGATGGCTCCGATCTGAATAGAGCTCAACAGGTGGAACTGCATAAGGAGGATACCAGCAGAGACCAGCTTGACAATAGGAAAGAACTTCCTTGGGGAGCAAAATTGGAACTGCCACCTATGGTCATAGAGCCAGACAGGTAGTGGAGAGATTTCTATCATTTCCATTGCCTGAGAGGGATGTCCAATAATAATTCCTTTCTTGGCTTCTATTTTTAATATTAAAGGGATTTCTCAACCCCAGGATGAATATTTTTTTCTTTTAGATGTTAATTATATTGTTTTAAAATGTTAATTCTATTCATCGATGCCAGTCAAGTTATTTCTTTTTTTTAAACCCTTATATATATACTGTATATTATATATATGTATATGTATATGTATATATATGTATCTGTATATGTATATGTATATATATGTATATATATATATATATATATATATATATATATATATATATATATATATATATATATATATATATATATATACTGTGTATTGGCTCCAAGGCAGAAGAGTGGTAAGGGCTAGGCAATGGGGGTCAAGTGACTTGCCCAGGTTCACACAGCTGGGAAGTGGCTGAAGCCGGATTCGAACCTAGGACCTCCCACCTCTAGGCTTGGCTCTCAATCCACTGAGCTACCCAGCCGCCCACCCACCCCCTTAGGATTCTTTACAATATCTAATGATAAATGGTTCTCACGATTAATTTAAGTGTTCATTGAGGAACTTTGTATGGAAATTGAAGTTATGGATCACGAACAAGAGGAAATAATCTCAAACTACAACTCTGCTGTGACTCAGTAATAGTCGCCTTTAGATATTCCATTTTCAAAGAGCCATCATGGAAGTGATGAATGAGACACAGTGACTCCAAAAGCAAATGTTGACAGCAGTAATAGAAAGTACAGATTTTGGTTGGCTTGTAGTACTTGCCCAGAGTTAGAAAATGAAGAAAAGTCTGGGGTCAGATTTGAACCTACGACCTCTGGTCTTGAGGCCCAGCTCTCTGTCCACTGAGCCACTCAGCTGCGCTCCAACTTCCTTTTCCTGAACTACTCAAGGGTTTTCAACTTTCCCAGGGTTGGTTGGTTTCGTTGTTTGGTAGCTAGGAGCCTGACTACATGGCTTCAAGGCTAAATGGCCACAGGTGCCCAGGGTATTTGGCTTGCTGGAGGCTTCATTCATTAGGACACTCAAAAAGCCTGCTGATCTGAACCATGGACTTCAGGAGAAGCCTGAGCTTCACAAAGCTTCCTTTGACAAAGGGCACTCCATCAACAAGTGCCTTCTTCTTCTGGGACAAGCACAATGGAGAAGCTGGGGAAATGGCTAATCGGTGCCAGTCCCAGCTGATTCAACCCTTTCTGCTGAGCCTCTCTTCCTTCCCTCCGTGGCCACAAAAAGCTCAGCTGAAAACAAGCCATAACCCTTCATGAGGAAGCTCTTCAGTGGGTTGATTTCCAAAGGTGCTGCCTGAGGATAGAAGGAAGGACTTCCCCAAAAGGTCCCCAGGGAGGTACCTGAACTAAAGAAAGAGTCCATGCTGTATCCACACCTGCTCTTACCCAGCTCTCTTTGTGGTCCCAGGATGGCTCCGATCTGAATAGAGCTCAACAGGTGGAACTGCATAAGGAGGATACCAGCAGAGACCAGCTTGACAATAGGAAAGAACTTCCTTGGGGAGCAAAATTGGAACTGCCACCTATGGTCATAGAGCCAGACAGGTAGTGGAGAGATTTCTATCATTTCCATTGCCTGAGAGGGATGTCCAATAATAATTCCTTTCTTGGCTTCTATTTTTGATATTAAAGGGATTTCTCAACCCCAGGATGAATATTTTTTTCTTTTAGATGTTAATTATATTGTTTTAAAATGTTAATTCTATTCATCGATGCCAGTCAAGTTATTTCTTTTTTTTAAACCCTTATATATATACTGTATATTATATATATGTATATGTATATGTATATGTATATATATGTATATGTATATGTATATATATGTATATATATACTGTGTATTGGCTCCAAGGCAGAAGAGTGGTAAGGGCTAGGCAATGGGGGTCAAGTGACTTGCCCAGGTTCACACAGCTGGGAAGTGGCTGAAGCCGGATTCGAACCTAGGACCTCCCACCTCTAGGCTTGGCTCCCAATCCACTGAGCTACCCAGCTGCCCAATCCACTGAGCTACCCAGCCGCCCACCCACCCCCTTAGGATTCTTTACAATATCTAATGATAAATGGTTCTCACGATCAATTTAAGTGTTCATTGAGGAACTTTGTATGGAAATTGAAGTTATGGATCACGAACAAGAGGAAATAATCTCAAACTACAACTCTGCTGTGACTCAGTAATAGTCGCCTTTAGATATTCCATTTTCAAAGAGCCATCATGGAAGTGATGAATGAGACACAGTGACTCCAAAAGCAAATGTTGACAGCAGTAATAGAAAGTACAGATTTTGGTTGGCTTGTAGTACTTGCCCAGAGTTAGAAAATGAAGAAAAGTCTGGGGTCAGATTTGAACCTACGACCTCTGGTCTTGAGGCCCAGCTCTCTGTCCACTGAGCCACTCAGCTGCGCTCCAACTTCCTTTTCCTGAACTACTCAAGGGTTTTCAACTTTCCCAGGGTTGGTTGGTTTCGTTGTTTGGTAGCTAGGAGCCTGACTACATGGCTTCAAGGCTAAATGGCCACAGGTGCCCAGGCTATTTGGCTTGCTGGAGGCTTCATTCATTAGGACACTCAAAAAGCCTGCTGATCTGAACCATGGACTTCAGGAGAAGCCTGAGCTTCACAAAGCTTCCTTTGACAAAGGGCTCTCCATCAACAAGTGCCTTCTTCTTCTGGGACAAGCACAATGGAGAAGCTGGGGAAATGGCTAATCGGTGCCAGTCCCAGCTGATTCAACCCTTTCTGCTGAGCCTCTCTTCCTTCCCTCCGTGGCCACAAAAAGCTCAGCTGAAAACAAGCCATAACCCTTCATGAGGAAGCTCTTCAGTGGGTTGATTTCCAAAGGTGCTGCCTGAGGATAGAAGGAAGGACTTCCCCAAAAGGTCCCCAGGGAGGTACCTGAACTAAAGAAAGAGTCCATGCTGTATCCACACCTGCTCTTACCCAGCTCTCTTTGTGGTCCCAGGATGGCTCCGATCTGAATAGAGCTCAACAGGTGGAACTGCATAAGGAGGATACCAGCAGAGACCAGCTTGACAATAGGAAAGAACTTCCTTGGGGAGCAAAATTGGAACTGCCACCTATGGTCATAGAGCCAGACAGGTAGTGGAGAGATTTCTATCATTTCCATTGCCTGAGAGGGATGTCCAATAATAATTCCTTTCTTGGCTTCTATTTTTAATATTAAAGGGATTTCTCAACCCCAGGATGAATATTTTTTTCTTTTAGATGTTAATTATATTGTTTTAAAATGTTAATTCTATTCATCGATGCCAGTCAAGTTATTTCTTTTTTTTAAACCCTTATATATATACTGTATATTATATATATGTATATGTATATGTATATATCTGTATCTGTATCTGTATATGTATATACATGTATATATATATATATACTGTGTATTGGCTCCAAGGCAGAAGAGTGGTAAGGGCTAGGCAATGGGGGTCAAGTGACTTGCCCAGGTTCACACAGCTGGGAAGTGGCTGAAGCCGGATTCGAACCTAGGACCTCCCACCTCTAGGCTTGGCTCTCAATCCACTGAGCTACCCAGCCGCCCAATCCACTGAGCTACCCAGCCGCCCACCCACCCCCTTAGGATTCTTTACAATATCTAATGATAAATGGTTCTCACGATCAATTTAAGTGTTCATTGAGGAACTTTGTATGGAAATTGAAGTTATGGATCACGAACAAGAGGAAATAATCTCAAACTACAACTCTGCTGTGACTCAGTAATAGTCGCCTTTAGATATTCCATTTTCAAAGAGCCATCATGGAAGTGATGAATGAGACACAGTGACTCCAAAAGCAAATGTTGACAGCAGTAATAGAAAGTACAGATTTTGGTTGGCTTGTAGTACTTGCCCAGAGTTAGAAAATGAAGAAAAGTCTGGGGTCAGATTTGAACCTACGACCTCTGGTCTTGAGGCCCAGCTCTCTGTCCACTGAGCCACTCAGCTGCGCTCCAACTTCCTTTTCCTGAACTACTCAAGGGTTTTCAACTTTCCCAGGGTTGGTTGGTTTCGTTGTTTGGTAGCTAGGAGCCTGACTACATGGCTTCAAGGCTAAATGGCCACAGGTGCCCAGGCTATTTGGCTTGCTGGAGGCTTCATTCATTAGGACACTCAAAAAGCCTGCTGATCTGAACCATGGACTTCAGGAGAAGCCTGAGCTTCACAAAGCTTCCTTTGACAAAGGGCACTCCATCAACAAGTGCCTTCTTCTTCTGGGACAAGCACAATGGAGAAGCTGGGGAAATGGCTAATCGGTGCCAGTCCCAGCTGATTCAACCCTTTCTGCTGAGCCTCTCTTCCTTCCCTCCGTGGCCACAAAAAGCTCAGCTGAAAACAAGCCATAACCCTTCATGAGGAAGCTCTTCAGTGGGTTGATTTCCAAAGGTGCTGCCTGAGGATAGAAGGAAGGACTTCCCCAAAAGGTCCCCAGGGAGGTACCTGAACTAAAGAAAGAGTCCATGCTGTATCCACACCTGCTCTTACCCAGCTCTCTTTGTGGTCCCAGGATGGCTCCGATCTGAATAGAGCTCAACAGGTGGAACTGCATAAGGAGGATACCAGCAGAGACCAGCTTGACAATAGGAAAGAACTTCCTTGGGGAGCAAAATTGGAACTGCCACCTATGGTCATAGAGCCAGACAGGTAGTGGAGAGATTTCTATCATTTCCATTGCCTGAGAGGGATGTCCAATAATAATTCCTTTCTTGGCTTCTATTTTTAATATTAAAGGGATTTCTCAACCCCAGGATGAATATTTTTTTCTTTTAGATGTTAATTATATTGTTTTAAAATGTTAATTCTATTCATCGATGCCAGTCAAGTTATTTCTTTTTTTTAAACCCTTATATATATACTGTATATTATATATATGTATATGTATATGTATATATCTGTATCTGTATCTGTATATGTATATATATGTATATATATATATATATACTGTGTATTGGCTCCAAGGCAGAAGAGTGGTAAGGGCTAGGCAATGGGGGTCAAGTGACTTGCCCAGGTTCACACAGCTGGGAAGTGGCTGAAGCCGGATTCGAACCTAGGACCTCCCACCTCTAGGCTTGGCTCTCAATCCACTGAGCTACCCAGCCGCCCAATCCACTGAGCTACCCAGCCGCCCACCCACCCCCTTAGGATTCTTTACAATATCTAATGATAAATGGTTCTCACGATCAATTTAAGTGTTCATTGAGGAACTTTGTATGGAAATTGAAGTTATGGATCACGAACAAGAGGAAATAATCTCAAACTACAACTCTGCTGTGACTCAGTAATAGTCGCCTTTAGATATTCCATTTTCAAAGAGCCATCATGGAAGTGATGAATGAGACACAGTGACTCCAAAAGCAAATGTTGACAGCAGTAATAGAAAGTACAGATTTTGGTTGGCTTGTAGTACTTGCCCAGAGTTAGAAAATGAAGAAAAGTCTGGGGTCAGATTTGAACCTACGACCTCTGGTCTTGAGGCCCAGCTCTCTGTCCACTGAGCCACTCAGCTGCGCTCCAACTTCCTTTTCCTGAACTACTCAAGGGTTTTCAACTTTCCCAGGGTTGGTTGGTTTCGTTGTTTGGTAGCTAGGAGCCTGACTACATGGCTTCAAGGCTAAATGGCCACAGGTGCCCAGGCTATTTGGCTTGCTGGAGGCTTCATTCATTAGGACACTCAAAAAGCCTGCTGATCTGAACCATGGACTTCAGGAGAAGCCTGAGCTTCACAAAGCTTCCTTTGACAAAGGGCACTCCATCAACAAGTGCCTTCTTCTTCTGGGACAAGCACAATGGAGAAGCTGGGGAAATGGCTAATCGGTGCCAGTCCCAGCTGATTCAACCCTTTCTGCTGAGCCTCTCTTCCTTCCCTCCGTGGCCACAAAAAGCTCAGCTGAAAACAAGCCATAACCCTTCATGAGGAAGCTCTTCAGTGGGTTGATTTCCAAAGGTGCTGCCTGAGGATAGAAGGAAGGACTTCCCCAAAAGGTCCCCAGGGAGGTACCTGAACTAAAGAAAGAGTCCATGCTGTATCCACACCTGCTCTTACCCAGCTCTCTTTGTGGTCCCAGGATGGCTCCGATCTGAATAGAGCTCAACAGGTGGAACTGCATAAGGAGGATACCAGCAGAGACCAGCTTGACAATAGGAAAGAACTTCCTTGGGGAGCAAAATTGGAACTGCCACCTATGGTCATAGAGCCAGACAGGTAGTGGAGAGATTTCTATCATTTCCATTGCCTGAGAGGGAAGTCCAATAATAATTCCTTTCTTGGCTTCTATTTTTAATATTAAAGGGATTTCTCAACCCCAGGATGAATATTTTTTTCTTTTAGATGTTAATTATATTGTTTTAAAATGTTAATTCTATTCATCGATGCCAGTCAAGTTATTTCTTTTTTTTAAACCCTTATATATATACTGTATATTATATATATGTATATGTATATGTATATATCTGTATCTGTATATGTATATGTATATATATGTATATATATATATAAACTGTGTATTGGCTCCAAGGCAGAAGAGTGGTAAGGGCTAGGCAATGGGGGTCAAGTGACTTGCCCAGGTTCACACAGCTGGGAAGTGGCTGAAGCCGGATTCGAACCTAGGACCTCCCACCTCTAGGCTTGGCTCTCAATCCACTGAGCTACCCAGCCACCCAATCCACTGAGCTACCCAGCCGCCCACCCACCCCCTTAGGATTCTTTACAATATCTAATGATAAATGGTTCTCACGATCAATTTAAGTGTTCATTGAGGAACTTTGTATGGAAATTGAAGTTATGGATCACGAACAAGAGGAAATAATCTCAAACTACAACTCTGCTGTGACTCAGTAATAGTCGCCTTTAGATATTCCATTTTCAAAGAGCCATCATGGAAGTGATGAATGAGACACAGTGACTCCAAAAGCAAATGTTGACAGCAGTAATAGAAAGTACAGATTTTGGTTGGCTTGTAGTACTTGCCCAGAGTTAGAAAATGAAGAAAAGTCTGGGGTCAGATTTGAACCTACGACCTCTGGTCTTGAGGCCCAGCTCTCTGTCCACTGAGCCACTCAGCTGCGCTCCAACTTCCTTTTCCTGAACTACTCAAGGGTTTTCAACTTTCCCAGGGTTGGTTGGTTTCGTTGTTTGGTAGCTAGGAGCCTGACTACATGGCTTCAAGGCTAAATGGCCACAGGTGCCCAGGCTATTTGGCTTGCTGGAGGCTTCATTCATTAGGACACTCAAAAAGCCTGCTGATCTGAACCATGGACTTCAGGAGAAGCCTGAGCTTCACAAAGCTTCCTTTGACAAAGGGCACTCCATCAACAAGTGCCTTCTTCTTCTGGGACAAGCACAATGGAGAAGCTGGGGAAATGGCTAATCGGTGCCAGTCCCAGCTGATTCAACCCTTTCTGCTGAGCCTCTCTTCCTTCCCTCCGTGGCCACAAAAAGCTCAGCTGAAAACAAGCCATAACCCTTCATGAGGAAGCTCTTCAGTGGGTTGATTTCCAAAGGTGCTGCCTGAGGATAGAAGGAAGGACTTCCCCAAAAGGTCCCCAGGGAGGTACCTGAACTAAAGAAAGAGTCCATGCTGTATCCACACCTGCTCTTACCCAGCTCTCTTTGTGGTCCCAGGATGGCTCCGATCTGAATAGAGCTCAACAGGTGGAACTGCATAAGGAGGATACCAGCAGAGACCAGCTTGACAATAGGAAAGAACTTCCTTGGGGAGCAAAATTGGAACTGCCACCTATGGTCATAGAGCCAGACAGGTAGTGGAGAGATTTCTATCATTTCCATTGCCTGAGAGGGATGTCCAATAATAATTCCTTTCTTGGCTTCTATTTTTAATATTAAAGGGATTTCTCAACCCCAGGATGAATATTTTTTTCTTTTAGATGTTAATTATATTGTTTTAAAATGTTAATTCTATTCATCGATGCCAGTCAAGTTATTTCTTTTTTTTAAACCCTTATATATATACTGTATATTATATATATGTATATGTATATGTATATATCTGTATCTGTATATGTATATATATGTATATACATGTATATATATATACTGTGTATTGGCTCCAAGGCAGAAGAGTGGTAAGGGCTAGGCAATGGGGGTCAAGTGACTTGCCCAGGTTCACACAGCTGGGAAGTGGCTGAAGCCGGATTCGAACCTAGGACCTCCCACCTCTAGGCTTGGCTCTCAATCCACTGAGCTACCCAGCCGCCCAATCCACTGAGCTACCCAGCCGCCCACCCACCCCCTTAGGATTCTTTACAATATCTAATGATAAATGGTTCTCACGATCAATTTAAGTGTTCATTGAGGAACTTTGTATGGAAATTGAAGTTATGGATCACGAACAAGAGGAAATAATCTCAAACTACAACTCTGCTGTGACTCAGTAATAGTCGCCTTTAGATATTCCATTTTCAAAGAGCCATCATGGAAGTGATGAATGAGACACAGTGACTCCAAAAGCAAATGTTGACAGCAGTAATAGAAAGTACAGATTTTGGTTGGCTTGTAGTACTTGCCCAGAGTTAGAAAATGAAGAAAAGTCTGGGGTCAGATTTGAACCTACGACCTCTGGTCTTGAGGCCCAGCTCTCTGTCCACTGAGCCACTCAGCTGCGCTCCAACTTCCTTTTCCTGAACTACTCAAGGGTTTTCAACTTTCCCAGGGTTGGTTGGTTTCGTTGTTTGGTAGCTAGGAGCCTGACTACATGGCTTCAAGGCTAAATGGCCACAGGTGCCCAGGCTATTTGGCTTGCTGGAGGCTTCATTCATTAGGACACTCAAAAAGCCTGCTGATCTGAACCATGGACTTCAGGAGAAGCCTGAGCTTCACAAAGCTTCCTTTGACAAAGGGCACTCCATCAACAAGTGCCTTCTTCTTCTGGGACAAGCACAATGGAGAAGCTGGGGAAATGGCTAATCGGTGCCAGTCCCAGCTGATTCAACCCTTTCTGCTGAGCCTCTCTTCCTTCCCTCCGTGGCCACAAAAAGCTCAGCTGAAAACAAGCCATAACCCTTCATGAGGAAGCTCTTCAGTGGGTTGATTTCCAAAGGTGCTGCCTGAGGATAGAAGGAAGGACTTCCCCAAAAGGTCCCCAGGGAGGTACCTGAACTAAAGAAAGAGTCCATGCTGTATCCACACCTGCTCTTACCCAGCTCTCTTTGTGGTCCCAGGATGGCTCCGATCTGAATAGAGCTCAACAGGTGGAACTGCATAAGGAGGATACCAGCAGAGACCAGCTTGACAATAGGAAAGAACTTCCTTGGGGAGCAAAATTGGAACTGCCACCTATGGTCATAGAGCCAGACAGGTAGTGGAGAGATTTCTATCATTTCCATTGCCTGAGAGGGATGTCCAATAATAATTCCTTTCTTGGCTTCTATTTTTAATATTAAAGGGATTTCTCAACCCCAGGATGAATATTTTTTTCTTTTAGATGTTAATTATATTGTTTTAAAATGTTAATTCTATTCATCGATGCCAGTCAAGTTATTTCTTTTTTTTAAACCCTTATATATATACTGTATATTATATATATGTATATGTATATGTATATATCTGTATCTGTATCTGTATATGTATATATATGTATATATATATATATATATACTGTGTATTGGCTCCAAGGCAGAAGAGTGGTAAGGGCTAGGCAATGGGGGTCAAGTGACTTGCCCAGGTTCACACAGCTGGGAAGTGGCTGAAGCCGGATTCGAACCTAGGACCTCCCACCTCTAGGCTTGGCTCTCAATCCACTGAGCTACCCAGCCGCCCAATCCACTGAGCTACCCAGCCGCCCACCCACCCCCTTAGGATTCTTTACAATATCTAATGATAAATGGTTCTCACGATCAATTTAAGTGTTCATTGAGGAACTTTGTATGGAAATTGAAGTTATGGATCACGAACAAGAGGAAATAATCTCAAACTACAACTCTGCTGTGACTCAGTAATAGTCGCCTTTAGATATTCCATTTTCAAAGAGCCATCATGGAAGTGATGAATGAGACACAGTGACTCCAAAAGCAAATGTTGACAGCAGTAATAGAAAGTACAGATTTTGGTTGGCTTGTAGTACTTGCCCAGAGTTAGAAAATGAAGAAAAGTCTGGGGTCAGATTTGAACCTACGACCTCTGGTCTTGAGGCCCAGCTCTCTGTCCACTGAGCCACTCAGCTGCGCTCCAACTTCCTTTTCCTGAACTACTCAAGGGTTTTCAACTTTCCCAGGGTTGGTTGGTTTCGTTGTTTGGTAGCTAGGAGCCTGACTACATGGCTTCAAGGCTAAATGGCCACAGGTGCCCAGGCTATTTGGCTTGCTGGAGGCTTCATTCATTAGGACACTCAAAAAGCCTGCTGATCTGAACCATGGACTTCAGGAGAAGCCTGAGCTTCACAAAGCTTCCTTTGACAAAGGGCTCTCCATCAACAAGTGCCTTCTTCTTCTGGGACAAGCACAATGGAGAAGCTGGGGAAATGGCTAATCGGTGCCAGTCCCAGCTGATTCAACCCTTTCTGCTGAGCCTCTCTTCCTTCCCTCCGTGGCCACAAAAAGCTCAGCTGAAAACAAGCCATAACCCTTCATGAGGAAGCTCTTCAGTGGGTTGATTTCCAAAGGTGCTGCCTGAGGATAGAAGGAAGGACTTCCCCAAAAGGTCCCCAGGGAGGTACCTGAACTAAAGAAAGAGTCCATGCTGTATCCACACCTGCTCTTACCCAGCTCTCTTTGTGGTCCCAGGATGGCTCCGATCTGAATAGAGCTCAACAGGTGGAACTGCATAAGGAGGATACCAGCAGAGACCAGCTTGACAATAGGAAAGAACTTCCTTGGGGAGCAAAATTGGAACTGCCACCTATGGTCATAGAGCCAGACAGGTAGTGGAGAGATTTCTATCATTTCCATTGCCTGAGAGGGATGTCCAATAACAATTCCTTTCTTGGCTTCTATTTTTAATATTAAAGGGATTTCTCAACCCCAGGATGAATATTTTTTTCTTTTAGATGTTAATTATATTGTTTTAAAATGTTAATTCTATTCATCGATGCCAGTCAAGTTATTTCTTTTTTTTAAACCCTTATATATATACTGTATATTATATATATGTATATGTATATGTATATATCTGTATCTGTATCTGTATATGTATATATATGTATATATATATATATATACTGTGTATTGGCTCCAAGGCAGAAGAGTGGTAAGGGCTAGGCAATGGGGGTCAAGTGACTTGCCCAGGTTCACACAGCTGGGAAGTGGCTGAAGCCGGATTCGAACCTAGGACCTCCCACCTCTAGGCTTGGCTCTCAATCCACTGAGCTACCCAGCCGCCCAATCCACTGAGCTACCCAGCCGCCCACCCACCCCCTTAGGATTCTTTACAATATCTAATGATAAATGGTTCTCACGATCAATTTAAGTGTTCATTGAGGAACTTTGTATGGAAATTGAAGTTATGGATCACGAACAAGAGGAAATAATCTCAAACTACAACTCTGCTGTGACTCAGTAATAGTCGCCTTTAGATATTCCATTTTCAAAGAGCCATCATGGAAGTGATGAATGAGACACAGTGACTCCAAAAGCAAATGTTGACAGCAGTAATAGAAAGTACAGATTTTGGTTGGCTTGTAGTACTTGCCCAGAGTTAGAAAATGAAGAAAAGTCTGGGGTCAGATTTGAACCTACGACCTCTGGTCTTGAGGCCCAGCTCTCTGTCCACTGAGCCACTCAGCTGCGCTCCAACTTCCTTTTCCTGAACTACTCAAGGGTTTTCAACTTTCCCAGGGTTGGTTGGTTTCGTTGTTTGGTAGCTAGGAGCCTGACTACATGGCTTCAAGGCTAAATGGCCACAGGTGCCCAGGCTATTTGGCTTGCTGGAGGCTTCATTCATTAGGACACTCAAAAAGCCTGCTGATCTGAACCATGGACTTCAGGAGAAGCCTGAGCTTCACAAAGCTTCCTTTGACAAAGGGCACTCCATCAACAAGTGCCTTCTTCTTCTGGGACAAGCACAATGGAGAAGCTGGGGAAATGGCTAATCGGTGCCAGTCCCAGCTGATTCAACCCTTTCTGCTGAGCCTCTCTTCCTTCCCTCCGTGGCCACAAAAAGCTCAGCTGAAAACAAGCCATAACCCTTCATGAGGAAGCTCTTCAGTGGGTTGATTTCCAAAGGTGCTGCCTGAGGATAGAAGGAAGGACTTCCCCAAAAGGTCCCCAGGGAGGTACCTGAACTAAAGAAAGAGTCCATGCTGTATCCACACCTGCTCTTACCCAGCTCTCTTTGTGGTCCCAGGATGGCTCCGATCTGAATAGAGCTCAACAGGTGGAACTGCATAAGGAGGATACCAGCAGAGACCAGCTTGACAATAGGAAAGAACTTCCTTGGGGAGCAAAATTGGAACTGCCACCTATGGTCATAGAGCCAGACAGGTAGTGGAGAGATTTCTATCATTTCCATTGCCTGAGAGGGAAGTCCAATAATAATTCCTTTCTTGGCTTCTATTTTTAATATTAAAGGGATTTCTCAACCCCAGGATGAATATTTTTTTCTTTTAGATGTTAATTATATTGTTTTAAAATGTTAATTCTATTCATCGATGCCAGTCAAGTTATTTCTTTTTTTTAAACCCTTATATATATACTGTATATTATATATATGTATATGTATATGTATATATCTGTATCTGTATCTGTATATGTATATATATGTATATATATATATATACTGTGTATTGGCTCCAAGGCAGAAGAGTGGTAAGGGCTAGGCAATGGGGGTCAAGTGACTTGCCCAGGTTCACACAGCTGGGAAGTGGCTGAAGCCGGATTCGAACCTAGGACCTCCCACCTCTAGGCTTGGCTCTCAATCCACTGAGCTACCCAGCCGCCCAATCCACTGAGCTACCCAGCCGCCCACCCACCCCCTTAGGATTCTTTACAATATCTAATGATAAATGGTTCTCACGATCAATTTAAGTGTTCATTGAGGAACTTTGTATGGAAATTGAAGTTATGGATCACGAACAAGAGGAAATAATCTCAAACTACAACTCTGCTGTGACTCAGTAATAGTCGCCTTTAGATATTCCATTTTCAAAGAGCCATCATGGAAGTGATGAATGAGACACAGTGACTCCAAAAGCAAATGTTGACAGCAGTAATAGAAAGTACAGATTTTGGTTGGCTTGTAGTACTTGCCCAGAGTTAGAAAATGAAGAAAAGTCTGGGGTCAGATTTGAACCTACGACCTCTGGTCTTGAGGCCCAGCTCTCTGTCCACTGAGCCACTCAGCTGCGCTCCAACTTCCTTTTCCTGAACTACTCAAGGGTTTTCAACTTTCCCAGGGTTGGTTGGTTTCGTTGTTTGGTAGCTAGGAGCCTGACTACATGGCTTCAAGGCTAAATGGCCACAGGTGCCCAGGCTATTTGGCTTGCTGGAGGCTTCATTCATTAGGACACTCAAAAAGCCTGCTGATCTGAACCATGGACTTCAGGAGAAGCCTGAGCTTCACAAAGCTTCCTTTGACAAAGGGCTCTCCATCAACAAGTGCCTTCTTCTTCTGGGACAAGCACAATGGAGAAGCTGGGGAAATGGCTAATCGGTGCCAGTCCCAGCTGATTCAACCCTTTCTGCTGAGCCTCTCTTCCTTCCCTCCGTGGCCACAAAAAGCTCAGCTGAAAACAAGCCATAACCCTTCATGAGGAAGCTCTTCAGTGGGTTGATTTCCAAAGGTGCTGCCTGAGGATAGAAGGAAGGACTTCCCCAAAAGGTCCCCAGGGAGGTACCTGAACTAAAGAAAGAGTCCATGCTGTATCCACACCTGCTCTTACCCAGCTCTCTTTGTGGTCCCAGGATGGCTCCGATCTGAATAGAGCTCAACAGGTGGAACTGCATAAGGAGGATACCAGCAGAGACCAGCTTGACAATAGGAAAGAACTTCCTTGGGGAGCAAAATTGGAACTGCCACCTATGGTCATAGAGCCAGACAGGTAGTGGAGAGATTTCTATCATTTCCATTGCCTGAGAGGGATGTCCAATAATAATTCCTTTCTTGGCTTCTATTTTTAATATTAAAGGGATTTCTCAACCCCAGGATGAATATTTTTTTCTTTTAGATGTTAATTATATTGTTTTAAAATGTTAATTCTATTCATCGATGCCAGTCAAGTTATTTCTTTTTTTTAAACCCTTATATATATACTGTATATTATATATATGTATATGTATATGTATATATCTGTATCTGTATCTGTATATGTATATATATGTATATATATATATATACTGTGTATTGGCTCCAAGGCAGAAGAGTGGTAAGGGCTAGGCAATGGGGGTCAAGTGACTTGCCCAGGTTCACACAGCTGGGAAGTGGCTGAAGCCGGATTCGAACCTAGGACCTCCCACCTCTAGGCTTGGCTCTCAATCCACTGAGCTACCCAGCCGCCCAATCCACTGAGCTACCCAGCCGCCCACCCACCCCCTTAGGATTCTTTACAATATCTAATGATAAATGGTTCTCACGATCAATTTAAGTGTTCATTGAGGAACTTTGTATGGAAATTGAAGTTATGGATCACGAACAAGAGGAAATAATCTCAAACTACAACTCTGCTGTGACTCAGTAATAGTCGCCTTTAGATATTCCATTTTCAAAGAGCCATCATGGAAGTGATGAATGAGACACAGTGACTCCAAAAGCAAATGTTGACAGCAGTAATAGAAAGTACAGATTTTGGTTGGCTTGTAGTACTTGCCCAGAGTTAGAAAATGAAGAAAAGTCTGGGGTCAGATTTGAACCTACGACCTCTGGTCTTGAGGCCCAGCTCTCTGTCCACTGAGCCACTCAGCTGCGCTCCAACTTCCTTTTCCTGAACTACTCAAGGGTTTTCAACTTTCCCAGGGTTGGTTGGTTTCGTTGTTTGGTAGCTAGGAGCCTGACTACATGGCTTCAAGGCTAAATGGCCACAGGTGCCCAGGCTATTTGGCTTGCTGGAGGCTTCATTCATTAGGACACTCAAAAAGCCTGCTGATCTGAACCATGGACTTCAGGAGAAGCCTGAGCTTCACAAAGCTTCCTTTGACAAAGGGCACTCCATCAACAAGTGCCTTCTTCTTCTGGGACAAGCACAATGGAGAAGCTGGGGAAATGGCTAATCGGTGCCAGTCCCAGCTGATTCAACCCTTTCTGCTGAGCCTCTCTTCCTTCCCTCCGTGGCCACAAAAAGCTCAGCTGAAAACAAGCCATAACCCTTCATGAGGAAGCTCTTCAGTGGGTTGATTTCCAAAGGTGCTGCCTGAGGATAGAAGGAAGGACTTCCCCAAAAGGTCCCCAGGGAGGTACCTGAACTAAAGAAAGAGTCCATGCTGTATCCACACCTGCTCTTACCCAGCTCTCTTTGTGGTCCCAGGATGGCTCCGATCTGAATAGAGCTCAACAGGTGGAACTGCATAAGGAGGATACCAGCAGAGACCAGCTTGACAATAGGAAAGAATTTCCTTGGGGAGCAAAATTGGAACTGCCACCTATGGTCATAGAGCCAGACAGGTAGTGGAGAGATTTCTATCATTTCCATTGCCTGAGAGGGAAGTCCAATAATAATTCCTTTCTTGGCTTCTATTTTTAATATTAAAGGGATTTCTCAACCCCAGGATGAATATTTTTTTCTTTTAGATGTTAATTATATTGTTTTAAAATGTTAATTCTATTCATCGATGCCAGTCAAGTTATTTCTTTTTTTTAAACCCTTATATATATACTGTATATTATATATATGTATATGTATATGTATATATCTGTATCTGTATATGTATATATATGTATATATATATATATATACTGTGTATTGGCTCCAAGGCAGAAGAGTGGTAAGGGCTAGGCAATGGGGGTCAAGTGACTTGCCCAGGTTCACACAGCTGGGAAGTGGCTGAAGCCGGATTCGAACCTAGGACCTCCCACCTCTAGGCTTGGCTCTCAATCCACTGAGCTACCCAGCCGCCCAATCCACTGAGCTACCCAGCCGCCCACCCACCCCCTTAGGATTCTTTACAATATCTAATGATAAATGGTTCTCACGATCAATTTAAGTGTTCATTGAGGAACTTTGTATGGAAATTGAAGTTATGGATCACGAACAAGAGGAAATAATCTCAAACTACAACTCTGCTGTGACTCAGTAATAGTCGCCTTTAGATATTCCATTTTCAAAGAGCCATCATGGAAGTGATGAATGAGACACAGTGACTCCAAAAGCAAATGTTGACAGCAGTAATAGAAAGTACAGATTTTGGTTGGCTTGTAGTACTTGCCCAGAGTTAGAAAATGAAGAAAAGTCTGGGGTCAGATTTGAACCTACGACCTCTGGTCTTGAGGCCCAGCTCTCTGTCCACTGAGCCACTCAGCTGCGCTCCAACTTCCTTTTCCTGAACTACTCAAGGGTTTTCAACTTTCCCAGGGTTGGTTGGTTTCGTTGTTTGGTAGCTAGGAGCCTGACTACATGGCTTCAAGGCTAAATGGCCACAGGTGCCCAGGCTATTTGGCTTGCTGGAGGCTTCATTCATTAGGACACTCAAAAAGCCTGCTGATCTGAACCATGGACTTCAGGAGAAGCCTGAGCTTCACAAAGCTTCCTTTGACAAAGGGCACTCCATCAACAAGTGCCTTCTTCTTCTGGGACAAGCACAATGGAGAAGCTGGGGAAATGGCTAATCGGTGCCAGTCCCAGCTGATTCAACCCTTTCTGCTGAGCCTCTCTTCCTTCCCTCCGTGGCCACAAAAAGCTCAGCTGAAAACAAGCCATAACCCTTCATGAGGAAGCTCTTCAGTGGGTTGATTTCCAAAGGTGCTGCCTGAGGATAGAAGGAAGGACTTCCCCAAAAGGTCCCCAGGGAGGTACCTGAACTAAAGAAAGAGTCCATGCTGTATCCACACCTGCTCTTACCCAGCTCTCTTTGTGGTCCCAGGATGGCTCCGATCTGAATAGAGCTCAACAGGTGGAACTGCATAAGGAGGATACCAGCAGAGACCAGCTTGACAATAGGAAAGAATTTCCTTGGGGAGCAAAATTGGAACTGCCACCTATGGTCATAGAGCCAGACAGGTAGTGGAGAGATTTCTATCATTTCCATTGCCTGAGAGGGAAGTCCAATAATAATTCCTTTCTTGGCTTCTATTTTTAATATTAAAGGGATTTCTCAACCCCAGGATGAATATTTTTTTCTTTTAGATGTTAATTATATTGTTTTAAAATGTTAATTCTATTCATCGATGCCAGTCAAGTTATTTCTTTTTTTTAAACCCTTATATATATACTGTATATTATATATATGTATATGTATATGTATATATCTGTATCTGTATATGTATATATATGTATATATATATATATATACTGTGTATTGGCTCCAAGGCAGAAGAGTGGTAAGGGCTAGGCAATGGGGGTCAAGTGACTTGCCCAGGTTCACACAGCTGGGAAGTGGCTGAAGCCGGATTCGAACCTAGGACCTCCCACCTCTAGGCTTGGCTCTCAATCCACTGAGCTACCCAGCCGCCCAATCCACTGAGCTACCCAGCCGCCCACCCACCCCCTTAGGATTCTTTACAATATCTAATGATAAATGGTTCTCACGATCAATTTAAGTGTTCATTGAGGAACTTTGTATGGAAATTGAAGTTATGGATCACGAACAAGAGGAAATAATCTCAAACTACAACTCTGCTGTGACTCAGTAATAGTCGCCTTTAGATATTCCATTTTCAAAGAGCCATCATGGAAGTGATGAATGAGACACAGTGACTCCAAAAGCAAATGTTGACAGCAGTAATAGAAAGTACAGATTTTGGTTGGCTTGTAGTACTTGCCCAGAGTTAGAAAATGAAGAAAAGTCTGGGGTCAGATTTGAACCTACGACCTCTGGTCTTGAGGCCCAGCTCTCTGTCCACTGAGCCACTCAGCTGCGCTCCAACTTCCTTTTCCTGAACTACTCAAGGGTTTTCAACTTTCCCAGGGTTGGTTGGTTTCGTTGTTTGGTAGCTAGGAGCCTGACTACATGGCTTCAAGGCTAAATGGCCACAGGTGCCCAGGCTATTTGGCTTGCTGGAGGCTTCATTCATTAGGACACTCAAAAAGCCTGCTGATCTGAACCATGGACTTCAGGAGAAGCCTGAGCTTCACAAAGCTTCCTTTGACAAAGGGCTCTCCATCAACAAGTGCCTTCTTCTTCTGGGACAAGCACAATGGAGAAGCTGGGGAAATGGCTAATCGGTGCCAGTCCCAGCTGATTCAACCCTTTCTGCTGAGCCTCTCTTCCTTCCCTCCGTGGCCACAAAAAGCTCAGCTGAAAACAAGCCATAACCCTTCATGAGGAAGCTCTTCAGTGGGTTGATTTCCAAAGGTGCTGCCTGAGGATAGAAGGAAGGACTTCCCCAAAAGGTCCCCAGGGAGGTACCTGAACTAAAGAAAGAGTCCATGCTGTATCCACACCTGCTCTTACCCAGCTCTCTTTGTGGTCCCAGGATGGCTCCGATCTGAATAGAGCTCAACAGGTGGAACTGCATAAGGAGGATACCAGCAGAGACCAGCTTGACAATAGGAAAGAACTTCCTTGGGGAGCAAAATTGGAACTGCCACCTATGGTCATAGAGCCAGACAGGTAGTGGAGAGATTTCTATCATTTCCATTGCCTGAGAGGGATGTCCAATAATAATTCCTTTCTTGGCTTCTATTTTTAATATTAAAGGGATTTCTCAATCCCCAGGATGAATATTTTTTTCTTTTAGATGTTAATTATATTGTTTTAAAATGTTAATTCTATTCATCGATGCCAGTCAAGTTATTTCTTTTTTTTAAACCCTTATATATATACTGTATATTATATATATGTATATGTATATGTATATATCTGTATCTGTATCTGTATATGTATATATATGTATATATATATATATACTGTGTATTGGCTCCAAGGCAGAAGAGTGGTAAGGGCTAGGCAATGGGGGTCAAGTGACTTGCCCAGGTTCACACAGCTGGGAAGTGGATGAAGCCGGATTCGAACCTAGGACCTCCCACCTCTAGGCTTGGCTCTCAATCCACTGAGCTACCCAGCCGCCCAATCCACTGAGCTACCCAGCCGCCCACCCACCCCCTTAGGATTCTTTACAATATCTAATGATAAATGGTTCTCACGATCAATTTAAGTGTTCATTGAGGAACTTTGTATGGAAATTGAAGTTATGGATCACGAACAAGAGGAAATAATCTCAAACTACAACTCTGCTGTGACTCAGTAATAGTCGCCTTTAGATATTCCATTTTGAAAGAGCCATCATGGAAGTGATGAATGAGACACAGTGACTCCAAAAGCAAATGTTGACAGCAGTAATAGAAAGTACAGATTTTGGTTGGCTTGTAGTACTTGCCCAGAGTTAGAAAATGAAGAAAAGTCTGGGGTCAGATTTGAACCTACGACCTCTGGTCTTGAGGCCCAGCTCTCTGTCCACTGAGCCACTCAGCTGCGCTCCAACTTCCTTTTCCTGAACTACTCAAGGGTTTTCAACTTTCCCAGGGTTGGTTGGTTTCGTTGTTTGGTAGCTAGGAGCCTGACTACATGGCTTCAAGGCTAAATGGCCACAGGTGCCCAGGCTATTTGGCTTGCTGGAGGCTTCATTCATTAGGACACTCAAAAAGCCTGCTGATCTGAACCATGGACTTCAGGAGAAGCCTGAGCTTCACAAAGCTTCCTTTGACAAAGGGCACTCCATCAACAAGTGCCTTCTTCTTCTGGGACAAGCACAATGGAGAAGCTGGGGAAATGGCTAATCGGTGCCAGTCCCAGCTGATTCAACCCTTTCTGCTGAGCCTCTCTTCCTTCCCTCCGTGGCCACAAAAAGCTCAGCTGAAAACAAGCCATAACCCTTCATGAGGAAGCTCTTCAGTGGGTTGATTTCCAAAGGTGCTGCCTGAGGATAGAAGGAAGGACTTCCCCAAAAGGTCCCCAGGGAGGTACCTGAACTAAAGAAAGAGTCCATGCTGTATCCACACCTGCTCTTACCCAGCTCTCTTTGTGGTCCCAGGATGGCTCCGATCTGAATAGAGCTCAACAGGTGGAACTGCATAAGGAGGATACCAGCAGAGACCAGCTTGACAATAGGAAAGAATTTCCTTGGGGAGCAAAATTGGAACTGCCACCTATGGTCATAGAGCCAGACAGGTAGTGGAGAGATTTCTATCATTTCCATTGCCTGAGAGGGAAGTCCAATAATAATTCCTTTCTTGGCTTCTATTTTTAATATTAAAGGGATTTCTCAACCCCAGGATGAATATTTTTTTCTTTTAGATGTTAATTATATTGTTTTAAAATGTTAATTCTATTCATCGATGCCAGTCAAGTTATTTCTTTTTTTTAAACCCTTATATATATACTGTATATTATATATATGTATATGTATATGTATATATCTGTATCTGTATATGTATATATATGTATATATATATATATATACTGTGTATTGGCTCCAAGGCAGAAGAGTGGTAAGGGCTAGGCAATGGGGGTCAAGTGACTTGCCCAGGTTCACACAGCTGGGAAGTGGCTGAAGCCGGATTCGAACCTAGGACCTCCCACCTCTAGGCTTGGCTCTCAATCCACTGAGCTACCCAGCCGCCCAATCCACTGAGCTACCCAGCCGCCCACCCACCCCCTTAGGATTCTTTACAATATCTAATGATAAATGGTTCTCACGATCAATTTAAGTGTTCATTGAGGAACTTTGTATGGAAATTGAAGTTATGGATCACGAACAAGAGGAAATAATCTCAAACTACAACTCTGCTGTGACTCAGTAATAGTCGCCTTTAGATATTCCATTTTCAAAGAGCCATCATGGAAGTGATGAATGAGACACAGTGACTCCAAAAGCAAATGTTGACAGCAGTAATAGAAAGTACAGATTTTGGTTGGCTTGTAGTACTTGCCCAGAGTTAGAAAATGAAGAAAAGTCTGGGGTCAGATTTGAACCTACGACCTCTGGTCTTGAGGCCCAGCTCTCTGTCCACTGAGCCACTCAGCTGCGCTCCAACTTCCTTTTCCTGAACTACTCAAGGGTTTTCAACTTTCCCAGGGTTGGTTGGTTTCGTTGTTTGGTAGCTAGGAGCCTGACTACATGGCTTCAAGGCTAAATGGCCACAGGTGCCCAGGCTATTTGGCTTGCTGGAGGCTTCATTCATTAGGACACTCAAAAAGCCTGCTGATCTGAACCATGGACTTCAGGAGAAGCCTGAGCTTCACAAAGCTTCCTTTGACAAAGGGCACTCCATCAACAAGTGCCTTCTTCTTCTGGGACAAGCACAATGGAGAAGCTGGGGAAATGGCTAATCGTTGCCAGTCCCAGCTGATTCAACCCTTTCTGCTGAGCCTCTCTTCCTTCCCTCCGTGGCCACAAAAAGCTCAGCTGAAAACAAGCCATAACCCTTCATGAGGAAGCTCTTCAGTGGGTTGATTTCCAAAGGTGCTGCCTGAGGATAGAAGGAAGGACTTCCCCAAAAGGTCCCCAGGGAGGTACCTGAACTAAAGAAAGAGTCCATGCTGTATCCACACCTGCTCTTACCCAGCTCTCTTTGTGGTCCCAGGATGGCTCCGATCTGAATAGAGCTCAACAGGTGGAACTGCATAAGGAGGATACCAGCAGAGACCAGCTTGACAATAGGAAAGAACTTCCTTGGGGAGCAAAATTGGAACTGCCACCTATGGTCATAGAGCCAGACAGGTAGTGGAGAGATTTCTATCATTTCCATTGCCTGAGAGGGATGTCCAATAATAATTCCTTTCTTGGCTTCTATTTTTAATATTAAAGGGATTTCTCAACCCCAGGATGAATATTTTTTTCTTTTAGATGTTAATTATATTGTTTTAAAATGTTAATTCTATTCATCGATGCCAGTCAAGTTATTTCTTTTTTTTAAACCCTTATATATATACTGTATATTATATATATGTATATGTATATGTATATATCTGTATCTGTATCTGTATATGTATATATATGTATATATATATATATATACTGTGTATTGGCTCCAAGGCAGAAGAGTGGTAAGGGCTAGGCAATGGGGGTCAAGTGACTTGCCCAGGTTCACACAGCTGGGAAGTGGCTGAAGCCGGATTCGAACCTAGGACCTCCCACCTCTAGGCTTGGCTCTCAATCCACTGAGCTACCCAGCCGCCCAATCCACTGAGCTACCCAGCCGCCCACCCACCCCCTTAGGATTCTTTACAATATCTAATGATAAATGGTTCTCACGATCAATTTAAGTGTTCATTGAGGAACTTTGTATGGAAATTGAAGTTATGGATCACGAACAAGAGGAAATAATCTCAAACTACAACTCTGCTGTGACTCAGTAATAGTCGCCTTTAGATATTCCATTTTCAAAGAGCCATCATGGAAGTGATGAATGAGACACAGTGACTCCAAAAGCAAATGTTGACAGCAGTAATAGAAAGTACAGATTTTGGTTGGCTTGTAGTACTTGCCCAGAGTTAGAAAATGAAGAAAAGTCTGGGGTCAGATTTGAACCTACGACCTCTGGTCTTGAGGCCCAGCTCTCTGTCCACTGAGCCACTCAGCTGCGCTCCAACTTCCTTTTCCTGAACTACTCAAGGGTTTTCAACTTTCCCAGGGTTGGTTGGTTTCGTTGTTTGGTAGCTAGGAGCCTGACTACATGGCTTCAAGGCTAAATGGCCACAGGTGCCCAGGCTATTTGGCTTGCTGGAGGCTTCATTCATTAGGACACTCAAAAAGCCTGCTGATCTGAACCATGGACTTCAGGAGAAGCCTGAGCTTCACAAAGCTTCCTTTGACAAAGGGCACTCCATCAACAAGTGCCTTCTTCTTCTGGGACAAGCACAATGGAGAAGCTGGGGAAATGGCTAATCGTTGCCAGTCCCAGCTGATTCAACCCTTTCTGCTGAGCCTCTCTTCCTTCCCTCCGTGGCCACAAAAAGCTCAGCTGAAAACAAGCCATAACCCTTCATGAGGAAGCTCTTCAGTGGGTTGATTTCCAAAGGTGCTGCCTGAGGATAGAAGGAAGGACTTCCCCAAAAGGTCCCCAGGGAGGTACCTGAACTAAAGAAAGAGTCCATGCTGTATCCACACCTGCTCTTACCCAGCTCTCTTTGTGGTCCCAGGATGGCTCCGATCTGAATAGAGCTCAACAGGTGGAACTGCATAAGGAGGATACCAGCAGAGACCAGCTTGACAATAGGAAAGAACTTCCTTGGGGAGCAAAATTGGAACTGCCACCTATGGTCATAGAGCCAGACAGGTAGTGGAGAGATTTCTATCATTTCCATTGCCTGAGAGGGATGTCCAATAATAATTCCTTTCTTGGCTTCTATTTTTAATATTAAAGGGATTTCTCAACCCCAGGATGAATATTTTTTTCTTTTAGATGTTAATTATATTGTTTTAAAATGTTAATTCTATTCATCGATGCCAGTCAAGTTATTTCTTTTTTTTAAACCCTTATATATATACTGTATATTATATATATGTATATGTATATGTATATATCTGTATCTGTATCTGTATATGTATATATATGTATATATATATATATACTGTGTATTGGCTCCAAGGCAGAAGAGTGGTAAGGGCTAGGCAATGGGGGTCAAGTGACTTGCCCAGGTTCACACAGCTGGGAAGTGGCTGAAGCCGGATTCGAACCTAGGACCTCCCACCTCTAGGCTTGGCTCTCAATCCACTGAGCTACCCAGCCGCCCAATCCACTGAGCTACCCAGCCGCCCACCCACCCCCTTAGGATTCTTTACAATATCTAATGATAAATGGTTCTCACGATCAATTTAAGTGTTCATTGAGGAACTTTGTATGGAAATTGAAGTTATGGATCACGAACAAGAGGAAATAATCTCAAACTACAACTCTGCTGTGACTCAGTAATAGTCGCCTTTAGATATTCCATTTTCAAAGAGCCATCATGGAAGTGATGAATGAGACACAGTGACTCCAAAAGCAAATGTTGACAGCAGTAATAGAAAGTACAGATTTTGGTTGGCTTGTAGTACTTGCCCAGAGTTAGAAAATGAAGAAAAGTCTGGGGTCAGATTTGAACCTACGACCTCTGGTCTTGAGGCCCAGCTCTCTGTCCACTGAGCCACTCAGCTGCGCTCCAACTTCCTTTTCCTGAACTACTCAAGGGTTTTCAACTTTCCCAGGGTTGGTTGGTTTCGTTGTTTGGTAGCTAGGAGCCTGACTACATGGCTTCAAGGCTAAATGGCCACAGGTGCCCAGGCTATTTGGCTTGCTGGAGGCTTCATTCATTAGGACACTCAAAAAGCCTGCTGATCTGAACCATGGACTTCAGGAGAAGCCTGAGCTTCACAAAGCTTCCTTTGACAAAGGGCACTCCATCAACAAGTGCCTTCTTCTTCTGGGACAAGCACAATGGAGAAGCTGGGGAAATGGCTAATCGGTGCCAGTCCCAGCTGATTCAACCCTTTCTGCTGAGCCTCTCTTCCTTCCCTCCGTGGCCACAAAAAGCTCAGCTGAAAACAAGCCATAACCCTTCATGAGGAAGCTCTTCAGTGGGTTGATTTCCAAAGGTGCTGCCTGAGGATAGAAGGAAGGACTTCCCCAAAAGGTCCCCAGGGAGGTACCTGAACTAAAGAAAGAGTCCATGCTGTATCCACACCTGCTCTTACCCAGCTCTCTTTGTGGTCCCAGGATGGCTCCGATCTGAATAGAGCTCAACAGGTGGAACTGCATAAGGAGGATACCAGCAGAGACCAGCTTGACAATAGGAAAGAACTTCCTTGGGGAGCAAAATTGGAACTGCCACCTATGGTCATAGAGCCAGACAGGTAGTGGAGAGATTTCTATCATTTCCATTGCCTGAGAGGGATGTCCAATAATAATTCCTTTCTTGGCTTCTATTTTTAATATTAAAGGGATTTCTCAACCCCAGGATGAATATTTTTTTTCTTTTAGATGTTAATTATATTGTTTTAAAATGTTAATTCTATTCATCGATGCCAGTCAAGTTATTTCTTTTTTTTAAACCCTTATATATATACTGTATATTATATATATGTATATGTATATGTATATGTATATGTATATATATGTATATGTATATGTATATATATGTATATATATACTGTGTATTGGCTCCAAGGCAGAAGAGTGGTAAGGGCTAGGCAATGGGGGTCAAGTGACTTGCCCAGGTTCACACAGCTGGGAAGTGGCTGAAGCCGGATTCGAACCTAGGACCTCCCACCTCTAGGCTTGGCTCCCAATCCATTGAGCTACCCAGCCGCCCAATCCACTGAGCTACCCAGCCGCCCACCCACCCCCTTAGGATTCTTTACAATATCTAATGATAAATGGTTCTCACGATCAATTTAAGTGTTCATTGAGGAACTTTGTATGGAAATTGAAGTTATGGATCACGAACAAGAGGAAATAATCTCAAACTACAACTCTGCTGTGACTCAGTAATAGTCGCCTTTAGATATTCCATTTTCAAAGAGCCATCATGGAAGTGATGAATGAGACACAGTGACTCCAAAAGCAAATGTTGACAGCAGTAATAGAAAGTACAGATTTTGGTTGGCTTGTAGTACTTGCCCAGAGTTAGAAAATGAAGAAAAGTCTGGGGTCAGATTTGAACCTACGACCTCTGGTCTTGAGGCCCAGCTCTCTGTCCACTGAGCCACTCAGCTGCGCTCCAACTTCCTTTTCCTGAACTACTCAAGGGTTTTCAACTTTCCCAGGGTTGGTTGGTTTCGTTGTTTGGTAGCTAGGAGCCTGACTACATGGCTTCAAGGCTAAATGGCCACAGGTGCCCAGGCTATTTGGCTTGCTGGAGGCTTCATTCATTAGGACACTCAAAAAGCCTGCTGATCTGAACCATGGACTTCAGGAGAAGCCTGAGCTTCACAAAGCTTCCTTTGACAAAGGGCACTCCATCAACAAGTGCCTTCTTCTTCTGGGACAAGCACAATGGAGAAGCTGGGGAAATGGCTAATCGGTGCCAGTCCCAGCTGATTCAACCCTTTCTGCTGAGCCTCTCTTCCTTCCCTCCGTGGCCACAAAAAGCTCAGCTGAAAACAAGCCATAACCCTTCATGAGGAAGCTCTTCAGTGGGTTGATTTCCAAAGGTGCTGCCTGAGGATAGAAGGAAGGACTTCCCCAAAAGGTCCCCAGGGAGGTACCTGAACTAAAGAAAGAGTCCATGCTGTATCCACACCTGCTCTTACCCAGCTCTCTTTGTGGTCCCAGGATGGCTCCGATCTGAATAGAGCTCAACAGGTGGAACTGCATAAGGAGGATACCAGCAGAGACCAGCTTGACAATAGGAAAGAACTTCCTTGGGGAGCAAAATTGGAACTGCCACCTATGGTCATAGAGCCAGACAGGTAGTGGAGAGATTTCTATCATTTCCATTGCCTGAGAGGGATGTCCAATAATAATTCCTTTCTTGGCTTCTATTTTTAATATTAAAGGGATTTCTCAACCCCAGGATGAATATTTTTTTTCTTTTAGATGTTAATTATATTGTTTTAAAATGTTAATTCTATTCATCGATGCCAGTCAAGTTATTTCTTTTTTTTAAACCCTTATATATATACTGTATATTATATATATGTATATGTATATGTATATATCTGTATCTGTATATGTATATGTATATATATATGTATATATATATATATATATATATATATACTGTGTATTGGCTCCAAGGCAGAAGAGTGGTAAGGGCTAGGCAATGGGGGTCAAGTGACTTGCCCAGGTTCACACAGCTGGGAAGTGGCTGAAGCCGGATTCGAACCTAGGACCTCCCACCTCTAGGCTTGGCTCTCAATCCACTGAGCTACCCAGCCGCCCACCCACCCCCTTAGGATTCTTTACAATATCTAATGATAAATGGTTCTCACGATCAATTTAAGTGTTCATTGAGGAACTTTGTATGGAAATTGAAGTTATGGATCACGAACAAGAGGAAATAATCTCAAACTACAACTCTGCTGTGACTCAGTAATAGTCGCCTTTAGATATTCCATTTTCAAAGAGCCATCATGGAAGTGATGAATGAGACACAGTGACTCCAAAAGCAAATGTTGACAGCAGTAATAGAAAGTACAGATTTTGGTTGGCTTGTAGTACTTGCCCAGAGTTAGAAAATGAAGAAAAGTCTGGGGTCAGATTTGAACCTACGACCTCTGGTCTTGAGGCCCAGCTCTCTGTCCACTGAGCCACTCAGCTGCGCTCCAACTTCCTTTTCCTGAACTACTCAAGGGTTTTCAACTTTCCCAGCGTTGGTTGGTTTCGTTGTTTGGTAGCTAGGAGCCTGACTACATGGCTTCAAGGCTAAATGGCCACAGGTGCCCAGGCTATTTGGCTTGCTGGAGGCTTCATTCATTAGGACACTCAAAAAGCCTGCTGATCTGAACCATGGACTTCAGGAGAAGCCTGAGCTTCACAAAGCTTCCTTTGACAAAGGGCTCTCCATCAACAAGTGCCTTCTTCTTCTGGGACAAGCACAATGGAGAAGCTGGGGAAATGGCTAATCGGTGCCAGTCCCAGCTGATTCAACCCTTTCTGCTGAGCCTCTCTTCCTTCCCTCCGTGGCCACAAAAAGCTCAGCTGAAAACAAGCCATAACCCTTCATGAGGAAGCTCTTCAGTGGGTTGATTTCCAAAGGTGCTGCCTGAGGATAGAAGGAAGGACTTCCCCAAAAGGTCCCCAGGGAGGTACCTGAACTAAAGAAAGAGTCCATGCTGTATCCACACCTGCTCTTACCCAGCTCTCTTTGTGGTCCCAGGATGGCTCCGATCTGAATAGAGCTCAACAGGTGGAACTGCATAAGGAGGATACCAGCAGAGACCAGCTTGACAATAGGAAAGAACTTCCTTGGGGAGCAAAATTGGAACTGCCACCTATGGTCATAGAGCCAGACAGGTAGTGGAGAGATTTCTATCATTTCCATTGCCTGAGAGGGAAGTCCAATAATAATTCCTTTTTGGCTTCTATTTTTAATATTAAAGGGATTTCTCAACCCCAGGATGAATATTTTTTTCTTTTAGATGTTAATTATATTGTTTTAAAATGTTAATTCTATTCATCGATGCCAGTCAAGTTATTTCTTTTTTTTAAACCCTTATATATATACTGTATATTATATATATGTATATGTATATGTATATATCTGTATCTGTATATGTATATGTATATATATGTATATATATATATATATATATATACTGTGTATTGGCTCCAAGGCAGAAGAGTGGTAAGGGCTAGGCAATGGGGGTCAAGTGACTTGCCCAGGTTCACACAGCTGGGAAGTGGCTGAAGCCGGATTCGAACCTAGGACCTCCCACCTCTAGGCTTGGCTCTCAATCCACTGAGCTACCCAGCCGCCCACCCACCCCCTTAGGATTCTTTACAATATCTAATGATAAATGGTTCTCACGATCAATTTAAGTGTTCATTGAGGAACTTTGTATGGAAATTGAAGTTATGGATCACGAACAAGAGGAAATAATCTCAAACTACAACTCTGCTGTGACTCAGTAATAGTCGCCTTTAGATATTCCATTTTCAAAGAGCCATCATGGAAGTGATGAATGAGACACAGTGACTCCAAAAGCAAATGTTGACAGCAGTAATAGAAAGTACAGATTTTGGTTGGCTTGTAGTACTTGCCCAGAGTTAGAAAATGAAGAAAAGTCTGGGGTCAGATTTGAACCTACGACCTCTGGTCTTGAGGCCCAGCTCTCTGTCCACTGAGCCACTCAGCTGCGCTCCAACTTCCTTTTCCTGAACTACTCAAGGGTTTTCAACTTTCCCAGGGTTGGTTGGTTTCGTTGTTTGGTAGCTAGGAGCCTGACTACATGGCTTCAAGGCTAAATGGCCACAGGTGCCCAGGCTATTTGGCTTGCTGGAGGCTTCATTCATTAGGACACTCAAAAAGCCTGCTGATCTGAACCATGGACTTCAGGAGAAGCCTGAGCTTCACAAAGCTTCCTTTGACAAAGGGCTCTCCATCAACAAGTGCCTTCTTCTTCTGGGACAAGCACAATGGAGAAGCTGGGGAAATGGCTAATCGGTGCCAGTCCCAGCTGATTCAACCCTTTCTGCTGAGCCTCTCTTCCTTCCCTCCGTGGCCACAAAAAGCTCAGCTGAAAACAAGCCATAACCCTTCATGAGGAAGCTCTTCAGTGGGTTGATTTCCAAAGGTGCTGCCTGAGGATAGAAGGAAGGACTTCCCCAAAAGGTCCCCAGGGAGGTACCTGAACTAAAGAAAGAGTCCATGCTGTATCCACACCTGCTCTTACCCAGCTCTCTTTGTGGTCCCAGGATGGCTCCGATCTGAATAGAGCTCAACAGGTGGAACTGCATAAGGAGGATACCAGCAGAGACCAGCTTGACAATAGGAAAGAACTTCCTTGGGGAGCAAAATTGGAACTGCCACCTATGGTCATAGAGCCAGACAGGTAGTGGAGAGATTTCTATCATTTCCATTGCCTGAGAGGGATGTCCAATAATAATTCCTTTCTTGGCTTCTATTTTTAATATTAAAGGGATTTCTCAACCCCAGGATGAATATTTTTTTCTTTTAGATGTTAATTATATTGTTTTAAAATGTTAATTCTATTCATCGATGCCAGTCAAGTTATTTCTTTTTTTTAAACCCTTATATATATACTGTATATTATATATATGTATATGTATATGTATATATCTGTATCTGTATATGTATATGTATATATATGTATATATATATATATATACTGTGTATTGGCTCCAAGGCAGAAGAGTGGTAAGGGCTAGGCAATGGGGGTCAAGTGACTTGCCCAGGTTCACACAGCTGGGAAGTGGCTGAAGCCGGATTCGAACCTAGGACCTCCCACCTCTAGGCTTGGCTCTCAATCCACTGAGCTACCCAGCCGCCCAATCCACTGAGCTACCCAGCCGCCCACCCACCCCCTTAGGATTCTTTACAATATCTAATGATAAATGGTTCTCACGATCAATTTAAGTGTTCATTGAGGAACTTTGTATGGAAATTGAAGTTATGGATCACGAACAAGAGGAAATAATCTCAAACTACAACTCTGCTGTGACTCAGTAATAGTCGCCTTTAGATATTCCATTTTCAAAGAGCCATCATGGAAGTGATGAATGAGACACAGTGACTCCAAAAGCAAATGTTGACAGCAGTAATAGAAAGTACAGATTTTGGTTGGCTTGTAGTACTTGCCCAGAGTTAGAAAATGAAGAAAAGTCTGGGGTCAGATTTGAACCTACGACCTCTGGTCTTGAGGCCCAGCTCTCTGTCCACTGAGCCACTCAGCTGCGCTCCAACTTCCTTTTCCTGAACTACTCAAGGGTTTTCAACTTTCCCAGGGTTGGTTGGTTTCGTTGTTTGGTAGCTAGGAGCCTGACTACATGGCTTCAAGGCTAAATGGCCACAGGTGCCCAGGCTATTTGGCTTGCTGGAGGCTTCATTCATTAGGACACTCAAAAAGCCTGCTGATCTGAACCATGGACTTCAGGAGAAGCCTGAGCTTCACAAAGCTTCCTTTGACAAAGGGCACTCCATCAACAAGTGCCTTCTTCTTCTGGGACAAGCACAATGGAGAAGCTGGGGAAATGGCTAATCGGTGCCAGTCCCAGCTGATTCAACCCTTTCTGCTGAGCCTCTCTTCCTTCCCTCCGTGGCCACAAAAAGCTCAGCTGAAAACAAGCCATAACCCTTCATGAGGAAGCTCTTCAGTGGGTTGATTTCCAAAGGTGCTGCCTGAGGATAGAAGGAAGGACTTCCCCAAAAGGTCCCCAGGGAGGTACCTGAACTAAAGAAAGAGTCCATGCTGTATCCACACCTGCTCTTACCCAGCTCTCTTTGTGGTCCCAGGATGGCTCCGATCTGAATAGAGCTCAACAGGTGGAATTGCATAAGGAGGATACCAGCAGAGACCAGCTTGACAATAGGAAAGAACTTCCTTGGGGAGCAAAATTGGAACTGCCACCTATGGTCATAGGGCCAGACAGGTAGTGGAGAGATTTCTATCATTTCCATTGCCTGAGAGGGATGTCCAATAATAATTCCTTTCTTGGCTTCTATTTTTAATATTAAAGGGATTTCTCAACCCCAGGATGAATATTTTTTTCTTTTAGATGTTAATTATATTGTTTTAAAATGTTAATTCTATTCATCGATGCCAGTCAAGTTATTTCTTTTTTTTAAACCCTTATATATATACTGTATATAATATATATATATGTATATGTATATGTATATATATGTATATGTATATGTATATATATGTATATACATGTATATATATATACTGTGTATTGGCTCCAAGGCAGAAGAGTGGTAAGGGCTAGGCAATGGGGGTCAAGTGACTTGCCCAGGTTCACACAGCTGGGAAGTGGCTGAAGCCGGATTCGAACCTAGGACCTCCCACCTCTAGGCTTGGCTCTCAATCCACTGAGCTACCCAGCCGCCCAATCCACTGAGCTACCCAGCCGCCCACCCACCCCCTTAGGATTCTTTACAATATCTAATGATAAATGGTTCTCACGATCAATTTAAGTGTTCATTGAGGAACTTTGTATGGAAATTGAAGTTATGGATCACGAACAAGAGGAAATAATCTCAAACTACAACTCTGCTGTGACTCAGTAATAGTCGCCTTTAGATATTCCATTTTCAAAGAGCCATCATGGAAGTGATGAATGAGACACAGTGACTCCAAAAGCAAATGTTGACAGCAGTAATAGAAAGTACAGATTTTGGTTGGCTTGTAGTACTTGCCCAGAGTTAGAAAATGAAGAAAAGTCTGGGGTCAGATTTGAACCTACGACCTCTGGTCTTGAGGCCCAGCTCTCTGTCCACTGAGCCACTCAGCTGCGCTCCAACTTCCTTTTCCTGAACTACTCAAGGGTTTTCAACTTTCCCAGGGTTGGTTGGTTTCGTTGTTTGGTAGCTAGGAGCCTGACTACATGGCTTCAAGGCTAAATGGCCACAGGTGCCCAGGCTATTTGGCTTGCTGGAGGCTTCATTCATTAGGACACTCAAAAAGCCTGCTGATCTGAACCATGGACTTCAGGAGAAGCCTGAGCTTCACAAAGCTTCCTTTGACAAAGGGCACTCCATCAACAAGTGCCTTCTTCTTCTGGGACAAGCACAATGGAGAAGCTGGGGAAATGGCTAATCGGTGCCAGTCCCAGCTGATTCAACCCTTTCTGCTGAGCCTCTCTTCCTTCCCTCCGTGGCCACAAAAAGCTCAGCTGAAAACAAGCCATAACCCTTCATGAGGAAGCTCTTCAGTGGGTTGATTTCCAAAGGTGCTGCCTGAGGATAGAAGGAAGGACTTCCCCAAAAGGTCCCCAGGGAGGTACCTGAACTAAAGAAAGAGTCCATGCTGTATCCACACCTGCTCTTACCCAGCTCTCTTTGTGGTCCCAGGATGGCTCCGATCTGAATAGAGCTCAACAGGTGGAATTGCATAAGGAGGATACCAGCAGAGACCAGCTTGACAATAGGAAAGAACTTCCTTGGGGAGCAAAATTGGAACTGCCACCTATGGTCATAGGGCCAGACAGGTAGTGGAGAGATTTCTATCATTTCCATTGCCTGAGAGGGATGTCCAATAATAATTCCTTTCTTGGCTTCTATTTTTAATATTAAAGGGATTTCTCAACCCCAGGATGAATATTTTTTTCTTTTAGATGTTAATTATATTGTTTTAAAATGTTAATTCTATTCATCGATGCCAGTCAAGTTATTTCTTTTTTTTAAACCCTTATATATATACTGTATATAATATATATATATGTATATGTATATGTATATATATGTATATGTATATGTATATATATGTATATACATGTATATATATATACTGTGTATTGGCTCCAAGGCAGAAGAGTGGTAAGGGCTAGGCAATGGGGGTCAAGTGACTTGCCCAGGTTCACACAGCTGGGAAGTGGCTGAAGCCGGATTCGAACCTAGGACCTCCCACCTCTAGGCTTGGCTCTCAATCCACTGAGCTACCCAGCCGCCCAATCCACTGAGCTACCCAGCCGCCCACCCACCCCCTTAGGATTCTTTACAATATCTAATGATAAATGGTTCTCACGATCAATTTAAGTGTTCATTGAGGAACTTTGTATGGAAATTGAAGTTATGGATCACGAACAAGAGGAAATAATCTCAAACTACAACTCTGCTGTGACTCAGTAATAGTCGCCTTTAGATATTCCATTTTCAAAGAGCCATCATGGAAGTGATGAATGAGACACAGTGACTCCAAAAGCAAATGTTGACAGCAGTAATAGAAAGTACAGATTTTGGTTGGCTTGTAGTACTTGCCCAGAGTTAGAAAATGAAGAAAAGTCTGGGGTCAGATTTGAACCTACGACCTCTGGTCTTGAGGCCCAGCTCTCTGTCCACTGAGCCACTCAGCTGCGCTCCAACTTCCTTTTCCTGAACTACTCAAGGGTTTTCAACTTTCCCAGGGTTGGTTGGTTTCGTTGTTTGGTAGCTAGGAGCCTGACTACATGGCTTCAAGGCTAAATGGCCACAGGTGCCCAGGCTATTTGGCTTGCTGGAGGCTTCATTCATTAGGACACTCAAAAAGCCTGCTGATCTGAACCATGGACTTCAGGAGAAGCCTGAGCTTCACAAAGCTTCCTTTGACAAAGGGCACTCCATCAACAAGTGCCTTCTTCTTCTGGGACAAGCACAATGGAGAAGCTGGGGAAATGGCTAATCGGTGCCAGTCCCAGCTGATTCAACCCTTTCTGCTGAGCCTCTCTTCCTTCCCTCCGTGGCCACAAAAAGCTCAGCTGAAAACAAGCCATAACCCTTCATGAGGAAGCTCTTCAGTGGGTTGATTTCCAAAGGTGCTGCCTGAGGATAGAAGGAAGGACTTCCCCAAAAGGTCCCCAGGGAGGTACCTGAACTAAAGAAAGAGTCCATGCTGTATCCACACCTGCTCTTACCCAGCTCTCTTTGTGGTCCCAGGATGGCTCCGATCTGAATAGAGCTCAACAGGTGGAACTGCATAAGGAGGATACCAGCAGAGACCAGCTTGACAATAGGAAAGAACTTCCTTGGGGAGCAAAATTGGAACTGCCACCTATGGTCATAGAGCCAGACAGGTAGTGGAGAGATTTCTATCATTTCCATTGCCTGAGAGGGATGTCCAATAATAATTCCTTTCTTGGCTTCTATTTTTAATATTAAAGGGATTTCTCAACCCCAGGATGAATATTTTTTTCTTTTAGATGTTAATTATATTGTTTTAAAATGTTAATTCTATTCATCGATGCCAGTCAAGTTATTTCTTTTTTTTAAACCCTTATATATATATACTGTATATTATATATATGTATATGTATATGTATATATCTGTATCTGTATCTGTATATGTATATATATGTATATATATATATATACTGTGTATTGGCTCCAAGGCAGAAGAGTGGTAAGGGCTAGGCAATGGGGGTCAAGTGACTTGCCCAGGTTCACACAGCTGGGAAGTGGCTGAAGCCGGATTCGAACCTAGGACCTCCCACCTCTAGGCTTGGCTCTCAATCCACTGAGCTACCCAGCCGCCCAATCCACTGAGCTACCCAGCCGCCCACCCACCCCCTTAGGATTCTTTACAATATCTAATGATAAACGGTTCTCACGATCAATTTAAGTGTTCATTGAGGAACTTTGTATGGAAATTGAAGTTATGGATCACAAACAAGAGGAAATAATCTCAAACTACAACTCTGCTGTGACTCAGTAATAGTCGCCTTTAGATATTCCATTTTCAAAGAGCCATCATGGAAGTGATGAATGAGACACAGTGACTCCAAAAGCAAATGTTGACAGCAGTAATAGAAAGTACAGATTTTGGTTGGCTTGTAGTACTTGCCCAGAGTTAGAAAATGAAGAAAAGTCTGGGGTCAGATTTGAACCTACGACCTCTGGTCTTGAGGCCCAGCTCTCTGTCCACTGAGCCACTCAGCTGCGCTCCAACTTCCTTTTCCTGAACTACTCAAGGGTTTTCAACTTTCCCAGGGTTGGTTGGTTTCGTTGTTTGGTAGCTAGGAGCCTGACTACATGGCTTCAAGGCTAAATGGCCACAGGTGCCCAGGCTATTTGGCTTGCTGGAGGCTTCATTCATTAGGACACTCAAAAAGCCTGCTGATCTGAACCATGGACTTCAGGAGAAGCCTGAGCTTCACAAAGCTTCCTTTGACAAAGGGCACTCCATCAACAAGTGCCTTCTTCTTCTGGGACAAGCACAATGGAGAAGCTGGGGAAATGGCTAATCGGTGCCAGTCCCAGCTGATTCAACCCTTTCTGCTGAGCCTCTCTTCCTTCCCTCCGTGGCCACAAAAAGCTCAGCTGAAAACAAGCCATAACCCTTCATGAGGAAGCTCTTCAGTGGGTTGATTTCCAAAGGTGCTGCCTGAGGATAGAAGGAAGGACTTCCCCAAAAGGTCCCCAGGGAGGTACCTGAACTAAAGAAAGAGTCCATGCTGTATCCACACCTGCTCTTACCCAGCTCTCTTTGTGGTCCCAGGATGGCTCCGATCTGAATAGAGCTCAACAGGTGGAACTGCATAAGGAGGATACCAGCAGAGACCAGCTTGACAATAGGAAAGAATTTCCTTGGGGAGCAAAATTGGAACTGCCACCTATGGTCATAGAGCCAGACAGGTAGTGGAGAGATTTCTATCATTTCCATTGCCTGAGAGGGAAGTCCAATAATAATTCCTTTCTTGGCTTCTATTTTTAATATTAAAGGGATTTCTCAACCCCAGGATGAATATTTTTTTCTTTTAGATGTTAATTATATTGTTTTAAAATGTTAATTCTATTCATCGATGCCAGTCAAGTTATTTCTTTTTTTTAAACCCTTATATATATACTGTATATTATATATATGTATATGTATATGTATATATCTGTATCTGTATCTGTATCTGTATATGTATATATATGTATATATATATATACTGTGTATTGGCTCCAAGGCAGAAGAGTGGTAAGGGCTAGGCAATGGGGGTCAAGTGACTTGCCCAGGTTCACACAGCTGGGAAGTGGCTGAAGCCGGATTCGAACCTAGGACCTCCCACCTCTAGGCTTGGCTCTCAATCCACTGAGCTACCCAGCCGCCCAATCCACTGAGCTACCCAGCCGCCCACCCACCCCCTTAGGATTCTTTACAATATCTAATGATAAATGGTTCTCACGATCAATTTAAGTGTTCATTGAGGAACTTTGTATGGAAATTGAAGTTATGGATCACGAACAAGAGGAAATAATCTCAAACTACAACTCTGCTGTGACTCAGTAATAGTCGCCTTTAGATATTCCATTTTCAAAGAGCCATCATGGAAGTGATGAATGAGACACAGTGACTCCAAAAGCAAATGTTGACAGCAGTAATAGAAAGTACAGATTTTGGTTGGCTTGTAGTACTTGCCCAGAGTTAGAAAATGAAGAAAAGTCTGGGGTCAGATTTGAACCTACGACCTCTGGTCTTGAGGCCCAGCTCTCTGTCCACTGAGCCACTCAGCTGCGCTCCAACTTCCTTTTCCTGAACTACTCAAGGGTTTTCAACTTTCCCAGGGTTGGTTGGTTTCGTTGTTTGGTAGCTAGGAGCCTGACTACATGGCTTCAAGGCTAAATGGCCACAGGTGCCCAGGCTATTTGGCTTGCTGGAGGCTTCATTCATTAGGACACTCAAAAAGCCTGCTGATCTGAACCATGGACTTCAGGAGAAGCCTGAGCTTCACAAAGCTTCCTTTGACAAAGGGCACTCCATCAACAAGTGCCTTCTTTTTCTGGGACAAGCACAATGGAGAAGCTGGGGAAATGGCTAATCGGTGCCAGTCCCAGCTGATTCAACCCTTTCTGCTGAGCCTCTCTTCCTTCCCTCCGTGGCCACAAAAAGCTCAGCTGAAAACAAGCCATAACCCTTCATGAGGAAGCTCTTCAGTGGGTTGATTTCCAAAGGTGCTGCCTGAGGATAGAAGGAAGGACTTCCCCAAAAGGTCCCCAGGGAGGTACCTGAACTAAAGAAAGAGTCCATGCTGTATCCACACCTGCTCTTACCCAGCTCTCTTTGTGGTCCCAGGATGGCTCCGATCTGAATAGAGCTCAACAGGTGGAATTGCATAAGGAGGATACCAGCAGAGACCAGCTTGACAATAGGAAAGAACTTCCTTGGGGAGCAAAATTGGAACTGCCACCTATGGTCATAGAGCCAGACAGGTAGTGGAGAGATTTCTATCATTTCCATTGCCTGAGAGGGATGTCCAATAATAATTCCTTTCTTGGCTTCTATTTTTAATATTAAAGGGATTTCTCAACCCCAGGATGAATATTTTTTTCTTTTAGATGTTAATTATATTGTTTTAAAATGTTAATTCTATTCATCGATGCCAGTCAAGTTTTTTCTTTTTTTTAAACCCTTATATATATACTGTATATTATATATATGTATATGTATATGTATATATCTGTATCTGTATATGTATATGTATATATATGTATATATATATATATATACTGTGTATTGGCTCCAAGGCAGAAGAGTGGTAAGGGCTAGGCAATGGGGGTCAAGTGACTTGCCCAGGTTCACACAGCTGGGAAGTGGCTGAAGCCGGATTCGAACCTAGGACCTCCCACCTCTTGGCTTGGCTCCCAATCCACTGAGCTACCCAGCCGCCCACCCACCCCCTTAGGATTCTTTACAATATCTAATGATAAATGGTTCTCACGATCAATTTAAGTGTTCATTGAGGAACTTTGTATGGAAATTGAAGTTATGGATCACGAACAAGAGGAAATAATCTCAAACTACAACTCTGCTGTGACTCAGTAATAGTCGCCTTTAGATATTCCATTTTCAAAGAGCCATCATGGAAGTGATGAATGAGACACAGTGACTCCAAAAGCAAATGTTGACAGCAGTAATAGAAAGTACAGATTTTGGTTGGCTTGTAGTACTTGCCCAGAGTTAGAAAATGAAGAAAATTCTGGGGTCAGATTTGAACCTACGACCTCTGGTCTTGAGGCCCAGCTCTCTGTCCACTGAGCCACTCAGCTGCGCTCCAACTTCCTTTTCCTGAACTACTCAAGGGTTTTCAACTTTCCCAGCGTTGGTTGGTTTCGTTGTTTGGTAGCTAGGAGCCTGACTACATGGCTTCAAGGCTAAATGGCCACAGGTGCCCAGGCTATTTGGCTTGCTGGAGGCTTCATTCATTAGGACACTCAAAAAGCCTGCTGATCTGAACCATGGACTTCAGGAGAAGCCTGAGCTTCACAAAGCTTCCTTTGACAAAGGGCACTCCATCAACAAGTGCCTTCTTCTTCTGGGACAAGCACAATGGAGAAGCTGGGGAAATGGCTAATCGGTGCCAGTCCCAGCTGATTCAACCCTTTCTGCTGAGCCTCTCTTCCTTCCCTCCGTGGCCACAAAAAGCTCAGCTGAAAACAAGCCATAACCCTTCATGAGGAAGCTCTTCAGTGGGTTGATTTCCAAAGGTGCTGCCTGAGGATAGAAGGAAGGACTTCCCCAAAAGGTCCCCAGGGAGGTACCTGAACTAAAGAAAGAGTCCATGCTGTATCCACACCTGCTCTTACCCAGCTCTCTTTGTGGTCCCAGGATGGCTCCGATCTGAATAGAGCTCAACAGGTGGAACTGCATAAGGAGGATACCAGCAGAGACCAGCTTGACAATAGGAAAGAACTTCCTTGGGGAGCAAAATTGGAACTGCCACCTATGGTCATAGAGCCAGACAGGTAGTGGAGAGATTTCTATCATTTCCATTGCCTGAGAGGGATGTCCAATAATAATTCCCTTCCTGGCTTCTATTTTTAATATTAAAGGGATTTCTCAACCCCAGGATGAATATTTTTTTTCTTTTAGATGTTAATTATATTGTTTTAAAATGTTAATTCTATTCATCGATGCCAGTCAAGTTATTTCTTTTTTTTAAACCCTTATATATATACTGTATATTATATATATGTATATGTATATGTATATATCTGTATCTGTATCTGTATATGTATATATATGTATATATATATATATATATATACTGTGTATTGGCTCCAAGGCAGAAGAGTGGTAAGGGCTAGGCAATGGGGGTCAAGTGACTTGCCCAGGTTCACACAGCTGGGAAGTGGCTGAAGCCGGATTCGAACCTAGGACCTCCCACCTCTAGGCTTGGCTCTCAATCCACTGAGCTACCCAGCCGCCCAATCCACTGAGCTACCCAGCCGCCCACCCACCCCCTTAGGATTCTTTACAATATCTAATGATAAATGGTTCTCACGATCAATTTAAGTGTTCATTGAGGAACTTTGTATGGAAATTGAAGTTATGGATCACGAACAAGAGGAAATAATCTCAAACTACAACTCTGCTGTGACTCAGTAATAGTCGCCTTTAGATATTCCATTTTCAAAGAGCCATCATGGAAGTGATGAATGAGACACAGTGACTCCAAAAGCAAATGTTGACAGCAGTAATAGAAAGTACAGATTTTGGTTGGCTTGTAGTACTTGCCCAGAGTTAGAAAATGAAGAAAAGTCTGGGGTCAGATTTGAACCTACGACCTCTGGTCTTGAGGCCCAGCTCTCTGTCCACTGAGCCACTCAGCTGCGCTCCAACTTCCTTTTCCTGAACTACTCAAGGGTTTTCAACTTTCCCAGGGTTGGTTGGTTTCGTTGTTTGGTAGCTAGGAGCCTGACTACATGGCTTCAAGGCTAAATGGCCACAGGTGCCCAGGCTATTTGGCTTGCTGGAGGCTTCATTCATTAGGACACTCAAAAAGCCTGCTGATCTGAACCATGGACTTCAGGAGAAGCCTGAGCTTCACAAAGCTTCCTTTGACAAAGGGCACTCCATCAACAAGTGCCTTCTTCTTCTGGGACAAGCACAATGGAGAAGCTGGGGAAATGGCTAATCGGTGCCAGTCCCAGCTGATTCAACCCTTTCTGCTGAGCCTCTCTTCCTTCCCTCCGTGGCCACAAAAAGCTCAGCTGAAAACAAGCCATAACCCTTCATGAGGAAGCTCTTCAGTGGGTTGATTTCCAAAGGTGCTGCCTGAGGATAGAAGGAAGGACTTCCCCAAAAGGTCCCCAGGGAGGTACCTGAACTAAAGAAAGAGTCCATGCTGTATCCACACCTGCTCTTACCCAGCTCTCTTTGTGGTCCCAGGATGGCTCCAATCTGAATAGAGCTCAACAGGTGGAACTGCATAAGGAGGATACCAGCAGAGACCAGCTTGACAATAGGAAAGAACTTCCTTGGGGAGTAAAATTGGAACTGCCACCTATGGTCATAGAGCCAGACAGGTAGTGGAGAGATTTCTATCATTTCCATTGCCTGAGAGGGATGTCCAATAATAATTCCTTTCTTGGCTTCTATTTTTAATATTAAAGGGATTTCTCAACCCCAGGATGAATATTTTTTTCTTTTAGATGTTAATTATATTGTTTTAAAATGTTAATTCTATTCATCGATGCCAGTCAAGTTATTTCTTTTTTTTAAACCCTTATATATATACTGTATATTATATATATGTATATGTATATGTATATGTATATATATGTATATGTATATATATGTATATATATACTGTGTATTGGCTCCAAGGCAGAAGAGTGGTAAGGGCTAGGCAATGGGGGTCAAGTGACTTGCCCAGGTTCACACAGCTGGGAAGTGGCTGAAGCCGGATTCGAACCTAGGACCTCCCACCTCTAGGCTTGGCTCCCAATCCATTGAGCTACCCAGCCGCCCAATCCACTGAGCTACCCAGCCGCCCACCCACCCCCTTAGGATTCTTTACAATATCTAATGATAAATGGTTCTCACGATCAATTTAAGTGTTCATTGAGGAACTTTGTATGGAAATTGAAGTTATGGATCACGAACAAGAGGAAATAATCTCAAACTACAACTCTGCTGTGACTCAGTAATAGTCGCCTTTAGATATTCCATTTTCAAAGAGCCATCATGGAAGTGATGAATGAGACACAGTGACTCCAAAAGCAAATGTTGACAGCAGTAATAGAAAGTACAGATTTTGGTTGGCTTGTAGTACTTGCCCAGAGTTAGAAAATGAAGAAAAGTCTGGGGTCAGATTTGAACCTACGACCTCTGGTCTTGAGGCCCAGCTCTCTGTCCACTGAGCCACTCAGCTGCGCTCCAACTTCCTTTTCCTGAACTACTCAAGGGTTTTCAACTTTCCCAGCGTTGGTTGGTTTCGTTGTTTGGTAGCTAGGAGCCTGACTACATGGCTTCAAGGCTAAATGGCCACAGGTGCCCAGGCTATTTGGCTTGCTGGAGGCTTCATTCATTAGGACACTCAAAAAGCCTGCTGATCTGAACCATGGACTTCAGGAGAAGCCTGAGCTTCACAAAGCTTCCTTTGACAAAGGGCACTCCATCAACAAGTGCCTTCTTCTTCTGGGACAAGCACAATGGAGAAGCTGGGGAAATGGCTAATCGGTGCCAGTCCCAGCTGATTCAACCCTTTCTGCTGAGCCTCTCTTCCTTCCCTCCGTGGCCACAAAAAGCTCAGCTGAAAACAAGCCATAACCCTTCATGAGGAAGCTCTTCAGTGGGTTGATTTCCAAAGGTGCTGCCTGAGGATAGAAGGAAGGACTTCCCCAAAAGGTCCCCAGGGAGGTACCTGAACTAAAGAAAGAGTCCATGCTGTATCCACACCTGCTCTTACCCAGCTCTCTTTGTGGTCCCAGGATGGCTCCGATCTGAATAGAGCTCAACAGGTGGAACTGCATAAGGAGGATACCAGCAGAGACCAGCTTGACAATAGGAAAGAACTTCCTTGGGGAGCAAAATTGGAACTGCCACCTATGGTCATAGAGCCAGACAGGTAGTGGAGAGATTTCTATCATTTCCATTGCCTGAGAGGGATGTCCAATAATAATTCCCTTCCTGGCTTCTATTTTTAATATTAAAGGGATTTCTCAACCCCAGGATGAATATTTTTTTTCTTTTAGATGTTAATTATATTGTTTTAAAATGTTAATTCTATTCATCGATGCCAGTCAAGTTATTTCTTTTTTTTAAACCCTTATATATATACTGTATATTATATATATGTATATGTATATGTATATATCTGTATCTGTATATGTATATGTATATATATATGTATATATATATATATATATATATATATATATATATACTGTGTATTGGCTCCAAGGCAGAAGAGTGGTAAGGGCTAGGCAATGGGGGTCAAGTGACTTGCCCAGGTTCACACAGCTGGGAAGTGGCTGAAGCCGGATTCGAACCTAGGACCTCCCACCTCTAGGCTTGGCTCTCAATCCACTGAGCTACCCAGCCGCCCACCCACCCCCTTAGGATTCTTTACAATATCTAATGATAAATGGTTCTCACGATCAATTTAAGTGTTCATTGAGGAACTTTGTATGGAAATTGAAGTTATGCATCACGAACAAGAGGAAATAATCTCAAACTACAACTCTGCTGTGACTCAGTAATAGTCGCCTTTAGATATTCCATTTTCAAAGAGCCATCATGGAAGTGATGAATGAGACACAGTGACTCCAAAAGCAAATGTTGACAGCAGTAATAGAAAGTACAGATTTTGGTTGGCTTGTAGTACTTGCCCAGAGTTAGAAAATGAAGAAAAGTCTGGGGTCAGATTTGAACCTACGACCTCTGGTCTTGAGGCCCAGCTCTCTGTCCACTGAGCCACTCAGCTGCGCTCCAACTTCCTTTTCCTGAACTACTCAAGGGTTTTCAACTTTCCCAGGGTTGGTTGGTTTCGTTGTTTGGTAGCTAGGAGCCTGACTACATGGCTTCAAGGCTAAATGGCCACAGGTGCCCAGGCTATTTGGCTTGCTGGAGGCTTCATTCATTAGGACACTCAAAAAGCCTGCTGATCTGAACCATGGACTTCAGGAGAAGCCTGAGCTTCACAAAGCTTCCTTTGACAAAGGGCACTCCATCAACAAGTGCCTTCTTCTTCTGGGACAAGCACAATGGAGAAGCTGGGGAAATGGCTAATCGGTGCCAGTCCCAGCTGATTCAACCCTTTCTGCTGAGCCTCTCTTCCTTCCCTCCGTGGCCACAAAAAGCTCAGCTGAAAACAAGCCATAACCCTTCATGAGGAAGCTCTTCAGTGGGTTGATTTCCAAAGGTGCTGCCTGAGGATAGAAGGAAGGACTTCCCCAAAAGGTCCCCAGGGAGGTACCTGAACTAAAGAAAGAGTCCATGCTGTATCCACACCTGCTCTTACCCAGCTCTCTTTGTGGTCCCAGGATGGCTCCGATCTGAATAGAGCTCAACAGGTGGAACTGCATAAGGAGGATACCAGCAGAGACCAGCTTGACAATAGGAAAGAACTTCCTTGGGGAGCAAAATTGGAACTGCCACCTATGGTCATAGAGCCAGACAGGTAGTGGAGAGATTTCTATCATTTCCATTGCCTGAGAGGGATGTCCAATAATAATTCCTTTCTTGGCTTCTATTTTTAATATTAAAGGGATTTCTCAACCCCAGGATGAATATTTTTTTCTTTTAGATGTTAATTATATTGTTTTAAAATGTTAATTCTATTCATCGATGCCAGTCAAGTTATTTCTTTTTTTTAAACCCTTATATATATACTGTATATTATATATATGTATATGTATATGTATATGTATATATATGTATATGTATATGTATATATATGTATATATATACTGTGTATTGGCTCCAAGGCAGAAGAGTGGTAAGGGCTAGGCAATGGGGGTCAAGTGACTTGCCCAGGTTCACACAGCTGGGAAGTGGCTGAAGCCGGATTCGAACCTAGGACCTCCCACCTCTAGGCTTGGCTCTCAATCCACTGAGCTACCCAGCCGCCCAATCCACTGAGCTACCCAGCCGCCCACCCACCCCCTTAGGATTCTTTACAATATCTAATGATAAATGGTTCTCACGATCAATTTAAGTGTTCATTGAGGAACTTTGTATGGAAATTGAAGTTATGGATCACGAACAAGAGGAAATAATCTCAAACTACAACTCTGCTGTGACTCAGTAATAGTCGCCTTTAGATATTCCATTTTCAAAGAGCCATCATGGAAGTGATGAATGAGACACAGTGACTCCAAAAGCAAATGTTGACAGCAGTAATAGAAAGTACAGATTTTGGTTGGCTTGTAGTACTTGCCCAGAGTTAGAAAATGAAGAAAAGTCTGGGGTCAGATTTGAACCTACGACCTCTGGTCTTGAGGCCCAGCTCTCTGTCCACTGAGCCACTCAGCTGCGCTCCAACTTCCTTTTCCTGAACTACTCAAGGGTTTTCAACTTTCCCAGGGTTGGTTGGTTTCGTTGTTTGGTAGCTAGGAGCCTGACTACATGGCTTCAAGGCTAAATGGCCACAGGTGCCCAGGCTATTTGGCTTGCTGGAGGCTTCATTCATTAGGACACTCAAAAAGCCTGCTGATCTGAACCATGGACTTCAGGAGAAGCCTGAGCTTCACAAAGCTTCCTTTGACAAAGGGCACTCCATCAACAAGTGCCTTCTTCTTCTGGGACAAGCACAATGGAGAAGCTGGGGAAATGGCTAATCGGTGCCAGTCCCAGCTGATTCAACCCTTTCTGCTGAGCCTCTCTTCCTTCCCTCCGTGGCCACAAAAAGCTCAGCTGAAAACAAGCCATAACCCTTCATGAGGAAGCTCTTCAGTGGGTTGATTTCCAAAGGTGCTGCCTGAGGATAGAAGGAAGGACTTCCCCAAAAGGTCCCCAGGGAGGTACCTGAACTAAAGAAAGAGTCCATGCTGTATCCACACCTGCTCTTACCCAGCTCTCTTTGTGGTCCCAGGATGGCTCCGATCTGAATAGAGCTCAACAGGTGGAACTGCATAAGGAGGATACCAGCAGAGACCAGCTTGACAATAGGAAAGAATTTCCTTGGGGAGCAAAATTGGAACTGCCACCTATGGTCATAGAGCCAGACAGGTAGTGGAGAGATTTCTATCATTTCCATTGCCTGAGAGGGATGTCCAATAATAATTCCTTTCTTGGCTTCTATTTTTAATATTAAAGGGATTTCTCAACCCCAGGATGAATATTTTTTTCTTTTAGATGTTAATTATATTGTTTTAAAATGTTAATTCTATTCATCGATGCCAGTCAAGTTATTTCTTTTTTTTAAACCCTTATATATATACTGTATATTATATATATGTATATGTATATGTATATATCTGTATCTGTATATGTATATATATGTATATATATATATATATACTGTGTATTGGCTCCAAGGCAGAAGAGTGGTAAGGGCTAGGCAATGGGGGTCAAGTGACTTGCCCAGGTTCACACAGCTGGGAAGTGGCTGAAGCCGGATTCGAACCTAGGACCTCCCACCTCTAGGCTTGGCTCTCAATCCACTGAGCTACCCAGCCGCCCAATCCACTGAGCTACCCAGCCGCCCACCCACCCCCTTAGGATTCTTTACAATATCTAATGATAAATGGTTCTCACGATCAATTTAAGTGTTCATTGAGGAACTTTGTATGGAAATTGAAGTTATGGATCACGAACAAGAGGAAATAATCTCAAACTACAACTCTGCTTTGACTCAGTAATAGTCGCCTTTAGATATTCCATTTTCAAAGAGCCATCATGGAAGTGATGAATGAGACACAGTGACTCCAAAAGCAAATGTTGACAGCAGTAATAGAAAGTACAGATTTTGGTTGGCTTGTAGTACTTGCCCAGAGTTAGAAAATGAAGAAAAGTCTGGGGTCAGATTTGAACCTACGACCTCTGGTCTTGAGGCCCAGCTCTCTGTCCACTGAGCCACTCAGCTGCGCTCCAACTTCCTTTTCCTGAACTACTCAAGGGTTTTCAACTTTCCCAGCGTTGGTTGGTTTCGTTGTTTGGTAGCTAGGAGCCTGACTACATGGCTTCAAGGCTAAATGGCCACAGGTGCCCAGGCTATTTGGCTTGCTGGAGGCTTCATTCATTAGGACACTCAAAAAGCCTGCTGATCTGAACCATGGACTTCAGGAGAAGCCTGAGCTTCACAAAGCTTCCTTTGACAAAGGGCACTCCATCAACAAGTGCCTTCTTCTTCTGGGACAAGCACAATGGAGAAGCTGGGGAAATGGCTAATCGGTGCCAGTCCCAGCTGATTCAACCCTTTCTGCTGAGCCTCTCTTCCTTCCCTCCGTGGCCACAAAAAGCTCAGCTGAAAACAAGCCATAACCCTTCATGAGGAAGCTCTTCAGTGGGTTGATTTCCAAAGGTGCTGCCTGAGGATAGAAGGAAGGACTTCCCCAAAAGGTCCCCAGGGAGGTACCTGAACTAAAGAAAGAGTCCATGCTGTATCCACACCTGCTCTTACCCAGCTCTCTTTGTGGTCCCAGGATGGCTCCGATCTGAATAGAGCTCAACAGGTGGAACTGCATAAGGAGGATACCAGCAGAGACCAGCTTGACAATAGGAAAGAATTTCCTTGGGGAGCAAAATTGGAACTGCCACCTATGGTCATAGAGCCAGACAGGTAGTGGAGAGATTTCTATCATTTCCATTGCCTGAGAGGGATGTCCAATAATAATTCCTTTCTTGGCTTCTATTTTTAATATTAAAGGGATTTCTCAACCCCAGGATGAATATTTTTTTCTTTTAGATGTTAATTATATTGTTTTAAAATGTTAATTCTATTCATCGATGCCAGTCAAGTTATTTCTTTTTTTTAAACCCTTATATATATACTGTATATTATATATATGTATATGTATATGTATATGTATATATATGTATATGTATATGTATATATATGTATATATATACTGTGTATTGGCTCCAAGGCAGAAGAGTGGTAAGGGCTAGGCAATGGGGGTCAAGTGACTTGCCCAGGTTCACACAGCTGGGAAGTGGCTGAAGCCGGATTCGAACCTAGGACCTCCCACCTCTAGGCTTGGCTCTCAATCCACTGAGCTACCCAGCCGCCCAATCCACTGAGCTACCCAGCCGCCCACCCACCCCCTTAGGATTCTTTACAATATCTAATGATAAATGGTTCTCACGATCAATTTAAGTGTTCATTGAGGAACTTTGTATGGAAATTGAAGTTATGGATCACGAACAAGAGGAAATAATCTCAAACTACAACTCTGCTGTGACTCAGTAATAGTCGCCTTTAGATATTCCATTTTCAAAGAGCCATCATGGAAGTGATGAATGAGACACAGTGACTCCAAAAGCAAATGTTGACAGCAGTAATAGAAAGTACAGATTTTGGTTGGCTTGTAGTACTTGCCCAGAGTTAGAAAATGAAGAAAAGTCTGGGGTCAGATTTGAACCTACGACCTCTGGTCTTGAGGCCCAGCTCTCTGTCCACTGAGCCACTCAGCTGCGCTCCAACTTCCTTTTCCTGAACTACTCAAGGGTTTTCAACTTTCCCAGGGTTGGTTGGTTTCGTTGTTTGGTAGCTAGGAGCCTGACTACATGGCTTCAAGGCTAAATGGCCACAGGTGCCCAGGCTATTTGGCTTGCTGGAGGCTTCATTCATTAGGACACTCAAAAAGCCTGCTGATCTGAACCATGGACTTCAGGAGAAGCCTGAGCTTCACAAAGCTTCCTTTGACAAAGGGCACTCCATCAACAAGTGCCTTCTTCTTCTGGGACAAGCACAATGGAGAAGCTGGGGAAATGGCTAATCGGTGCCAGTCCCAGCTGATTCAACCCTTTCTGCTGAGCCTCTCTTCCTTCCCTCCGTGGCCACAAAAAGCTCAGCTGAAAACAAGCCATAACCCTTCATGAGGAAGCTCTTCAGTGGGTTGATTTCCAAAGGTGCTGCCTGAGGATAGAAGGAAGGACTTCCCCAAAAGGTCCCCAGGGAGGTACCTGAACTAAAGAAAGAGTCCATGCTGTATCCACACCTGCTCTTACCCAGCTCTCTTTGTGGTCCCAGGATGGCTCCGATCTGAATAGAGCTCAACAGGTGGAACTGCATAAGGAGGATACCAGCAGAGACCAGCTTGACAATAGGAAAGAACTTCCTTGGGGAGCAAAATTGGAACTGCCACCTATGGTCATAGAGCCAGACAGGTAGTGGAGAGATTTCTATCATTTCCATTGCCTGAGAGGGATGTCCAATAATAATTCCTTTCTTGGCTTCTATTTTTAATATTAAAGGGATTTCTCAACCCCAGGATGAATATTTTTTTCTTTTAGATGTTAATTATATTGTTTTAAAATGTTAATTCTATTCATCGATGCCAGTCAAGTTATTTCTTTTTTTTAAACCCTTATATATATACTGTATATTATATATATGTATATGTATATGTATATGTATATATATGTATATGTATATGTATATATATGTATATATATACTGTGTATTGGCTCCAAGGCAGAAGAGTGGTAAGGGCTAGGCAATGGGGGTCAAGTGACTTGCCCAGGTTCACACAGCTGGGAAGTGGCTGAAGCCGGATTCGAACCTAGGACCTCCCACCTCTAGGCTTGGCTCTCAATCCACTGAGCTACCCAGCCGCCCAATCCACTGAGCTACCCAGCCGCCCACCCACCCCCTTAGGATTCTTTACAATATCTAATGATAAATGGTTCTCACGATCAATTTAAGTGTTCATTGAGGAACTTTGTATGGAAATTGAAGTTATGGATCACGAACAAGAGGAAATAATCTCAAACTACAACTCTGCTGTGACTCAGTAATAGTCGCCTTTAGATATTCCATTTTCAAAGAGCCATCATGGAAGTGATGAATGAGACACAGTGACTCCAAAAGCAAATGTTGACAGCAGTAATAGAAAGTACAGATTTTGGTTGGCTTGTAGTACTTGCCCAGAGTTAGAAAATGAAGAAAAGTCTGGGGTCAGATTTGAACCTACGACCTCTGGTCTTGAGGCCCAGCTCTCTGTCCACTGAGCCACTCAGCTGCGCTCCAACTTCCTTTTCCTGAACTACTCAAGGGTTTTCAACTTTCCCAGGGTTGGTTGGTTTCGTTGTTTGGTAGCTAGGAGCCTGACTACATGGCTTCAAGGCTAAATGGCCACAGGTGCCCAGGCTATTTGGCTTGCTGGAGGCTTCATTCATTAGGACACTCAAAAAGCCTGCTGATCTGAACCATGGACTTCAGGAGAAGCCTGAGCTTCACAAAGCTTCCTTTGACAAAGGGCACTCCATCAACAAGTGCCTTCTTCTTCTGGGACAAGCACAATGGAGAAGCTGGGGAAATGGCTAATCGGTGCCAGTCCCAGCTGATTCAACCCTTTCTGCTGAGCCTCTCTTCCTTCCCTCCGTGGCCACAAAAAGCTCAGCTGAAAACAAGCCATAACCCTTCATGAGGAAGCTCTTCAGTGGGTTGATTTCCAAAGGTGCTGCCTGAGGATAGAAGGAAGGACTTCCCCAAAAGGTCCCCAGGGAGGTACCTGAACTAAAGAAAGAGTCCATGCTGTATCCACACCTGCTCTTACCCAGCTCTCTTTGTGGTCCCAGGATGGCTCCGATCTGAATAGAGCTCAACAGGTGGAACTGCATAAGGAGGATACCAGCAGAGACCAGCTTGACAATAGGAAAGAATTTCCTTGGGGAGCAAAATTGGAACTGCCACCTATGGTCATAGAGCCAGACAGGTAGTGGAGAGATTTCTATCATTTCCATTGCCTGAGAGGGATGTCCAATAATAATTCCTTTCTTGGCTTCTATTTTTAATATTAAAGGGATTTCTCAACCCCAGGATGAATATTTTTTTCTTTTAGATGTTAATTATATTGTTTTAAAATGTTAATTCTATTCATCGATGCCAGTCAAGTTATTTCTTTTTTTTAAACCCTTATATATATACTGTATATTATATATATGTATATGTATATGTATATATCTGTATCTGTATATGTATATATATGTATATATATATATATATATACTGTGTATTGGCTCCAAGGCAGAAGAGTGGTAAGGGCTAGGCAATGGGGGTCAAGTGACTTGCCCAGGTTCACACAGCTGGGAAGTGGCTGAAGCCGGATTCGAACCTAGGACCTCCCACCTCTAGGCTTGGCTCTCAATCCACTGAGCTACCCAGCCGCCCAATCCACTGAGCTACCCAGCCGCCCACCCACCCCCTTAGGATTCTTTACAATATCTAATGATAAATGGTTCTCACGATCAATTTAAGTGTTCATTGAGGAACTTTGTATGGAAATTGAAGTTATGGATCACAAACAAGAGGAAATAATCTCAAACTACAACTCTGCTGTGACTCAGTAATAGTCGCCTTTAGATATTCCATTTTCAAAGAGCCATCATGGAAGTGATGAATGAGACACAGTGACTCCAAAAGCAAATGTTGACAGCAGTAATAGAAAGTACAGATTTTGGTTGGCTTGTAGTACTTGCCCAGAGTTAGAAAATGAAGAAAAGTCTGGGGTCAGATTTGAACCTACGACCTCTGGTCTTGAGGCCCAGCTCTCTGTCCACTGAGCCACTCAGCTGCGCTCCAACTTCCTTTTCCTGAACTACTCAAGGGTTTTCAACTTTCCCAGCGTTGGTTGGTTTCGTTGTTTGGTAGCTAGGAGCCTGACTACATGGCTTCAAGGCTAAATGGCCACAGGTGCCCAGGCTATTTGGCTTGCTGGAGGCTTCATTCATTAGGACACTCAAAAAGCCTGCTGATCTGAACCATGGACTTCAGGAGAAGCCTGAGCTTCACAAAGCTTCCTTTGACAAAGGGCACTCCATCAACAAGTGCCTTCTTCTTCTGGGACAAGCACAATGGAGAAGCTGGGGAAATGGCTAATCGGTGCCAGTCCCAGCTGATTCAACCCTTTGTGCTGAGCCTCTCTTCCTTCCCTCCGTGGCCACAAAAAGCTCAGCTGAAAACAAGCCATAACCCTTCATGAGGAAGCTCTTCAGTGGGTTGATTTCCAAAGGTGCTGCCTGAGGATAGAAGGAAGGACTTCCCCAAAAGGTCCCCAGGGAGGTACCTGAACTAAAGAAAGAGTCCATGCTGTATCCACACCTGCTCTTACCCAGCTCTCTTTGTGGTCCCAGGATGGCTCCGATCTGAATAGAGCTCAACAGGTGGAACTGCATAAGGAGGATACCAGCAGAGACCAGCTTGACAATAGGAAAGAATTTCCTTGGGGAGCAAAATTGGAACTGCCACCTATGGTCATAGAGCCAGACAGGTAGTGGAGAGATTTCTATCATTTCCATTGCCTGAGAGGGATGTCCAATAATAATTCCTTTCTTGGCTTCTATTTTTAATATTAAAGGGATTTCTCAACCCCAGGATGAATATTTTTTTCTTTTAGATGTTAATTATATTGTTTTAAAATGTTAATTCTATTCATCGATGCCAGTCAAGTTATTTCTTTTTTTTAAACCCTTATATATATACTGTATATTATATATATGTATATGTATATGTATATGTATATATATGTATATGTATATGTATATATATGTATATATATACTGTGTATTGGCTCCAAGGCAGAAGAGTGGTAAGGGCTAGGCAATGGGGGTCAAGTGACTTGCCCAGGTTCACACAGCTGGGAAGTGGCTGAAGCCGGATTCGAACCTAGGACCTCCCACCTCTAGGCTTGGCTCTCAATCCACTGAGCTACCCAGCCGCCCAATCCACTGAGCTACCCAGCCGCCCACCCACCCCCTTAGGATTCTTTACAATATCTAATGATAAATGGTTCTCACGATCAATTTAAGTGTTCATTGAGGAACTTTGTATGGAAATTGAAGTTATGGATCACGAACAAGAGGAAATAATCTCAAACTACAACTCTGCTGTGACTCAGTAATAGTCGCCTTTAGATATTCCATTTTCAAAGAGCCATCATGGAAGTGATGAATGAGACACAGTGACTCCAAAAGCAAATGTTGACAGCAGTAATAGAAAGTACAGATTTTGGTTGGCTTGTAGTACTTGCCCAGAGTTAGAAAATGAAGAAAAGTCTGGGGTCAGATTTGAACCTACGACCTCTGGTCTTGAGGCCCAGCTCTCTGTCCACTGAGCCACTCAGCTGCGCTCCAACTTCCTTTTCCTGAACTACTCAAGGGTTTTCAACTTTCCCAGGGTTGGTTGGTTTCGTTGTTTGGTAGCTAGGAGCCTGACTACATGGCTTCAAGGCTAAATGGCCACAGGTGCCCAGGCTATTTGGCTTGCTGGAGGCTTCATTCATTAGGACACTCAAAAAGCCTGCTGATCTGAACCATGGACTTCAGGAGAAGCCTGAGCTTCACAAAGCTTCCTTTGACAAAGGGCACTCCATCAACAAGTGCCTTCTTCTTCTGGGACAAGCACAATGGAGAAGCTGGGGAAATGGCTAATCGGTGCCAGTCCCAGCTGATTCAACCCTTTGTGCTGAGCCTCTCTTCCTTCCCTCCGTGGCCACAAAAAGCTCAGCTGAAAACAAGCCATAACCCTTCATGAGGAAGCTCTTCAGTGGGTTGATTTCCAAAGGTGCTGCCTGAGGATAGAAGGAAGGACTTCCCCAAAAGGTCCCCAGGGAGGTACCTGAACTAAAGAAAGAGTCCATGCTGTATCCACACCTGCTCTTACCCAGCTCTCTTTGTGGTCCCAGGATGGCTCCGATCTGAATAGAGCTCAACAGGTGGAACTGCATAAGGAGGATACCAGCAGAGACCAGCTTGACAATAGGAAAGAATTTCCTTGGGGAGCAAAATTGGAACTGCCACCTATGGTCATAGAGCCAGACAGGTAGTGGAGAGATTTCTATCATTTCCATTGCCTGAGAGGGATGTCCAATAATAATTCCTTTCTTGGCTTCTATTTTTAATATTAAAGGGATTTCTCAACCCCAGGATGAATATTTTTTTCTTTTAGATGTTAATTATATTGTTTTAAAATGTTAATTCTATTCATCGATGCCAGTCAAGTTATTTCTTTTTTTTAAACCCTTATATATATACTGTATATTATATATATGTATATGTATATGTATATGTATATATATGTATATGTATATGTATATATATGTATATATATACTGTGTATTGGCTCCAAGGCAGAAGAGTGGTAAGGGCTAGGCAATGGGGGTCAAGTGACTTGCCCAGGTTCACACAGCTGGGAAGTGGCTGAAGCCGGATTCGAACCTAGGACCTCCCACCTCTAGGCTTGGCTCTCAATCCACTGAGCTACCCAGCCGCCCAATCCACTGAGCTACCCAGCCGCCCACCCACCCCCTTAGGATTCTTTACAATATCTAATGATAAATGGTTCTCACGATCAATTTAAGTGTTCATTGAGGAACTTTGTATGGAAATTGAAGTTATGGATCACGAACAAGAGGAAATAATCTCAAACTACAACTCTGCTGTGACTCAGTAATAGTCGCCTTTAGATATTCCATTTTCAAAGAGCCATCATGGAAGTGATGAATGAGACACAGTGACTCCAAAAGCAAATGTTGACAGCAGTAATAGAAAGTACAGATTTTGGTTGGCTTGTAGTACTTGCCCAGAGTTAGAAAATGAAGAAAAGTCTGGGGTCAGATTTGAACCTACGACCTCTGGTCTTGAGGCCCAGCTCTCTGTCCACTGAGCCACTCAGCTGCGCTCCAACTTCCTTTTCCTGAACTACTCAAGGGTTTTCAACTTTCCCAGCGTTGGTTGGTTTCGTTGTTTGGTAGCTAGGAGCCTGACTACATGGCTTCAAGGCTAAATGGCCACAGGTGCCCAGGCTATTTGGCTTGCTGGAGGCTTCATTCATTAGGACACTCAAAAAGCCTGCTGATCTGAACCATGGACTTCAGGAGAAGCCTGAGCTTCACAAAGCTTCCTTTGACAAAGGGCACTCCATCAACAAGTGCCTTCTTCTTCTGGGACAAGCACAATGGAGAAGCTGGGGAAATGGCTAATCGGTGCCAGTCCCAGCTGATTCAACCCTTTGTGCTGAGCCTCTCTTCCTTCCCTCCGTGGCCACAAAAAGCTCAGCTGAAAACAAGCCATAACCCTTCATGAGGAAGCTCTTCAGTGGGTTGATTTCCAAAGGTGCTGCCTGAGGATAGAAGGAAGGACTTCCCCAAAAGGTCCCCAGGGAGGTACCTGAACTAAAGAAAGAGTCCATGCTGTATCCACACCTGCTCTTACCCAGCTCTCTTTGTGGTCCCAGGATGGCTCCGATCTGAATAGAGCTCAACAGGTGGAACTGCATAAGGAGGATACCAGCAGAGACCAGCTTGACAATAGGAAAGAATTTCCTTGGGGAGCAAAATTGGAACTGCCACCTATGGTCATAGAGCCAGACAGGTAGTGGAGAGATTTCTATCATTTCCATTGCCTGAGAGGGATGTCCAATAATAATTCCTTTCTTGGCTTCTATTTTTAATATTAAAGGGATTTCTCAACCCCAGGATGAATATTTTTTTCTTTTAGATGTTAATTATATTGTTTTAAAATGTTAATTCTATTCATCGATGCCAGTCAAGTTATTTCTTTTTTTTAAACCCTTATATATATACTGTATATTATATATATGTATATGTATATGTATATATCTGTATCTGTATATGTATATATATGTATATATATATATATATACTGTGTATTGGCTCCAAGGCAGAAGAGTGGTAAGGGCTAGGCAATGGGGGTCAAGTGACTTGCCCAGGTTCACACAGCTGGGAAGTGGCTGAAGCCGGATTCGAACCTAGGACCTCCCACCTCTAGGCTTGGCTCTCAATCCACTGAGCTACCCAGCCGCCCAATCCACTGAGCTACCCAGCCGCCCACCCACCCCCTTAGGATTCTTTACAATATCTAATGATAAATGGTTCTCACGATCAATTTAAGTGTTCATTGAGGAACTTTGTATGGAAATTGAAGTTATGGATCACGAACAAGAGGAAATAATCTCAAACTACAACTCTGCTTTGACTCAGTAATAGTCGCCTTTAGATATTCCATTTTCAAAGAGCCATCATGGAAGTGATGAATGAGACACAGTGACTCCAAAAGCAAATGTTGACAGCAGTAATAGAAAGTACAGATTTTGGTTGGCTTGTAGTACTTGCCCAGAGTTAGAAAATGAAGAAAAGTCTGGGGTCAGATTTGAACCTACGACCTCTGGTCTTGAGGCCCAGCTCTCTGTCCACTGAGCCACTCAGCTGCGCTCCAACTTCCTTTTCCTGAACTACTCAAGGGTTTTCAACTTTCCCAGCATTGGTTGGTTTCGTTGTTTGGTAGCTAGGAGCCTGACTACATGGCTTCAAGGCTAAATGGCCACAGGTGCCCAGGCTATTTGGCTTGCTGGAGGCTTCATTCATTAGGACACTCAAAAAGCCTGCTGATCTGAACCATGGACTTCAGGAGAAGCCTGAGCTTCACAAAGCTTCCTTTGACAAAGGGCACTCCATCAACAAGTGCCTTCTTCTTCTGGGACAAGCACAATGGAGAAGCTGGGGAAATGGCTAATCGGTGCCAGTCCCAGCTGATTCAACCCTTTCTGCTGAGCCTCTCTTCCTTCCCTCCGTGGCCACAAAAAGCTCAGCTGAAAACAAGCCATAACCCTTCATGAGGAAGCTCTTCAGTGGGTTGATTTCCAAAGGTGCTGCCTGAGGATAGAAGGAAGGACTTCCCCAAAAGGTCCCCAGGGAGGTACCTGAACTAAAGAAAGAGTCCATGCTGTATCCACACCTGCTCTTACCCAGCTCTCTTTGTGGTCCCAGGATGGCTCCGATCTGAATAGAGCTCAACAGGTGGAACTGCATAAGGAGGATACCAGCAGAGACCAGCTTGACAATAGGAAAGAATTTCCTTGGGGAGCAAAATTGGAACTGCCACCTATGGTCATAGAGCCAGACAGGTAGTGGAGAGATTTCTATCATTTCCATTGCCTGAGAGGGATGTCCAATAATAATTCCTTTCTTGGCTTCTATTTTTAATATTAAAGGGATTTCTCAACCCCAGGATGAATATTTTTTTCTTTTAGATGTTAATTATATTGTTTTAAAATGTTAATTCTATTCATCGATGCCAGTCAAGTTATTTCTTTTTTTTAAACCCTTATATATATACTGTATATTATATATATGTATATGTATATGTATATGTATATATATGTATATGTATATGTATATATATGTATATATATACTGTGTATTGGCTCCAAGGCAGAAGAGTGGTAAGGGCTAGGCAATGGGGGTCAAGTGACTTGCCCAGGTTCACACAGCTGGGAAGTGGCTGAAGCCGGATTCGAACCTAGGACCTCCCACCTCTAGGCTTGGCTCTCAATCCACTGAGCTACCCAGCCGCCCAATCCACTGAGCTACCCAGCCGCCCACCCACCCCCTTAGGATTCTTTACAATATCTAATGATAAATGGTTCTCACGATCAATTTAAGTGTTCATTGAGGAACTTTGTATGGAAATTGAAGTTATGGATCACGAACAAGAGGAAATAATCTCAAACTACAACTCTGCTGTGACTCAGTAATAGTCGCCTTTAGATATTCCATTTTCAAAGAGCCATCATGGAAGTGATGAATGAGACACAGTGACTCCAAAAGCAAATGTTGACAGCAGTAATAGAAAGTACAGATTTTGGTTGGCTTGTAGTACTTGCCCAGAGTTAGAAAATGAAGAAAAGTCTGGGGTCAGATTTGAACCTACGACCTCTGGTCTTGAGGCCCAGCTCTCTGTCCACTGAGCCTCTCAGCTGCGCTCCAACTTCCTTTTCCTGAACTACTCAAGGGTTTTCAACTTTCCCAGCGTTGGTTGGTTTCGTTGTTTGGTAGCTAGGAGCCTGACTACATGGCTTCAAGGCTAAATGGCCACAGGTGCCCAGGCTATTTGGCTTGCTGGAGGCTTCATTCATTAGGACACTCAAAAAGCCTGCTGATCTGAACCATGGACTTCAGGAGAAGCCTGAGCTTCACAAAGCTTCCTTTGACAAAGGGCACTCCATCAACAAGTGCCTTCTTCTTCTGGGACAAGCACAATGGAGAAGCTGGGGAAATGGCTAATCGGTGCCAGTCCCAGCTGATTCAACCCTTTGTGCTGAGCCTCTCTTCCTTCCCTCCGTGGCCACAAAAAGCTCAGCTGAAAACAAGCCATAACCCTTCATGAGGAAGCTCTTCAGTGGGTTGATTTCCAAAGGTGCTGCCTGAGGATAGAAGGAAGGACTTCCCCAAAAGGTCCCCAGGGAGGTACCTGAACTAAAGAAAGAGTCCATGCTGTATCCACACCTGCTCTTACCCAGCTCTCTTTGTGGTCCCAGGATGGCTCCGATCTGAATAGAGCTCAACAGGTGGAACTGCATAAGGAGGATACCAGCAGAGACCAGCTTGACAATAGGAAAGAATTTCCTTGGGGAGCAAAATTGGAACTGCCACCTATGGTCATAGAGCCAGACAGGTAGTGGAGAGATTTCTATCATTTCCATTGCCTGAGAGGGATGTCCAATAATAATTCCTTTCTTGGCTTCTATTTTTAATATTAAAGGGATTTCTCAACCCCAGGATGAATATTTTTTTCTTTTAGATGTTAATTATATTGTTTTAAAATGTTAATTCTATTCATCGATGCCAGTCAAGTTATTTCTTTTTTTTAAACCCTTATATATATACTGTATATTATATATATGTATATGTATATGTATATATCTGTATCTGTATATGTATATATATGTATATATATATATATATACTGTGTATTGGCTCCAAGGCAGAAGAGTGGTAAGGGCTAGGCAATGGGGGTCAAGTGACTTGCCCAGGTTCACACAGCTGGGAAGTGGCTGAAGCCGGATTCGAACCTAGGACCTCCCACCTCTAGGCTTGGCTCTCAATCCACTGAGCTACCCAGCCGCCCAATCCACTGAGCTACCCAGCCGCCCACCCACCCCCTTAGGATTCTTTACAATATCTAATGATAAATGGTTCTCACGATCAATTTAAGTGTTCATTGAGGAACTTTGTATGGAAATTGAAGTTATGGATCACGAACAAGAGGAAATAATCTCAAACTACAACTCTGCTTTGACTCAGTAATAGTCGCCCTTAGATATTCCATTTTCAAAGAGCCATCATGGAAGTGATGAATGAGACACAGTGACTCCAAAAGCAAATGTTGACAGCAGTAATAGAAAGTACAGATTTTGGTTGGCTTGTAGTACTTGCCCAGAGTTAGAAAATGAAGAAAAGTCTGGGGTCAGATTTGAACCTACGACCTCTGGTCTTGAGGCCCAGCTCTCTGTCCACTGAGCCACTCAGCTGCGCTCCAACTTCCTTTTCCTGAACTACTCAAGGGTTTTCAACTTTCCCAGCATTGGTTGGTTTCGTTGTTTGGTAGCTAGGAGCCTGACTACATGGCTTCAAGGCTAAATGGCCACAGGTGCCCAGGCTATTTGGCTTGCTGGAGGCTTCATTCATTAGGACACTCAAAAAGCCTGCTGATCTGAACCATGGACTTCAGGAGAAGCCTGAGCTTCACAAAGCTTCCTTTGACAAAGGGCACTCCATCAACAAGTGCCTTCTTCTTCTGGGACAAGCACAATGGAGAAGCTGGGGAAATGGCTAATCGGTGCCAGTCCCAGCTGATTCAACCCTTTCTGCTGAGCCTCTCTTCCTTCCCTCCGTGGCCACAAAAAGCTCAGCTGAAAACAAGCCATAACCCTTCATGAGGAAGCTCTTCAGTGGGTTGATTTCCAAAGGTGCTGCCTGAGGATAGAAGGAAGGACTTCCCCAAAAGGTCCCCAGGGAGGTACCTGAACTAAAGAAAGAGTCCATGCTGTATCCACACCTGCTCTTACCCAGCTCTCTTTGTGGTCCCAGGATGGCTCCGATCTGAATAGAGCTCAACAGGTGGAACTGCATAAGGAGGATACCAGCAGAGACCAGCTTGACAATAGGAAAGAATTTCCTTGGGGAGCAAAATTGGAACTGCCACCTATGGTCATAGAGCCAGACAGGTAGTGGAGAGATTTCTATCATTTCCATTGCCTGAGAGGGATGTCCAATAATAATTCCTTTCTTGGCTTCTATTTTTAATATTAAAGGGATTTCTCAACCCCAGGATGAATATTTTTTTCTTTTAGATGTTAATTATATTGTTTTAAAATGTTAATTCTATTCATCGATGCCAGTCAAGTTATTTCTTTTTTTTAAACCCTTATATATATACTGTATATTATATATATGTATATGTATATGTATATGTATATATATGTATATGTATATGTATATATATGTATATATATACTGTGTATTGGCTCCAAGGCAGAAGAGTGGTAAGGGCTAGGCAATGGGGGTCAAGTGACTTGCCCAGGTTCACACAGCTGGGAAGTGGCTGAAGCCGGATTCGAACCTAGGACCTCCCACCTCTAGGCTTGGCTCTCAATCCACTGAGCTACCCAGCCGCCCAATCCACTGAGCTACCCAGCCGCCCACCCACCCCCTTAGGATTCTGTACAATATCTAATGATAAATGGTTCTCACGATCAATTTAAGTGTTCATTGAGGAACTTTGTATGGAAATTGAAGTTATGGATCACGAACAAGAGGAAATAATCTCAAACTACAACTCTGCTGTGACTCAGTAATAGTCGCCTTTAGATATTCCATTTTCAAAGAGCCATCATGGAAGTGATGAATGAGACACAGTGACTCCAAAAGCAAATGTTGACAGCAGTAATAGAAAGTACAGATTTTGGTTGGCTTGTAGTACTTGCCCAGAGTTAGAAAATGAAGAAAAGTCTGGGGTCAGATTTGAACCTACGACCTCTGGTCTTGAGGCCCAGCTCTCTGTCCACTGAGCCACTCAGCTGCGCTCCAACTTCCTTTTCCTGAACTACTCAAGGGTTTTCAACTTTCCCAGCGTTGGTTGGTTTCGTTGTTTGGTAGCTAGGAGCCTGACTACATGGCTTCAAGGCTAAATGGCCACAGGTGCCCAGGCTATTTGGCTTGCTGGAGGCTTCATTCATTAGGACACTCAAAAAGCCTGCTGATCTGAACCATGGACTTCAGGAGAAGCCTGAGCTTCACAAAGCTTCCTTTGACAAAGGGCACTCCATCAACAAGTGCCTTCTTCTTCTGGGACAAGCACAATGGAGAAGCTGGGGAAATGGCTAATCGGTGCCAGTCCCAGCTGATTCAACCCTTTGTGCTGAGCCTCTCTTCCTTCCCTCCGTGGCCACAAAAAGCTCAGCTGAAAACAAGCCATAACCCTTCATGAGGAAGCTCTTCAGTGGGTTGATTTCCAAAGGTGCTGCCTGAGGATAGAAGGAAGGACTTCCCCAAAAGGTCCCCAGGGAGGTACCTGAACTAAAGAAAGAGTCCATGCTGTATCCACACCTGCTCTTACCCAGCTCTCTTTGTGGTCCCAGGATGGCTCCGATCTGAATAGAGCTCAACAGGTGGAACTGCATAAGGAGGATACCAGCAGAGACCAGCTTGACAATAGGAAAGAATTTCCTTGGGGAGCAAAATTGGAACTGCCACCTATGGTCATAGAGCCAGACAGGTAGTGGAGAGATTTCTATCATTTCCATTGCCTGAGAGGGATGTCCAATAATAATTCCTTTCTTGGCTTCTATTTTTAATATTAAAGGGATTTCTCAACCCCAGGATGAATATTTTTTTCTTTTAGATGTTAATTATATTGTTTTAAAATGTTAATTCTATTCATCGATGCCAGTCAAGTTATTTCTTTTTTTTAAACCCTTATATATATACTGTATATTATATATATGTATATGTATATGTATATATCTGTATCTGTATATGTATATATATGTATATATATATATATATACTGTGTATTGGCTCCAAGGCAGAAGAGTGGTAAGGGCTAGGCAATGGGGGTCAAGTGACTTGCCCAGGTTCACACAGCTGGGAAGTGGCTGAAGCCGGATTCGAACCTAGGACCTCCCACCTCTAGGCTTGGCTCTCAATCCACTGAGCTACCCAGCCGCCCAATCCACTGAGCTACCCAGCCGCCCACCCACCCCCTTAGGATTCTTTACAATATCTAATGATAAATGGTTCTCACGATCAATTTAAGTGTTCATTGAGGAACTTTGTATGGAAATTGAAGTTATGGATCACGAACAAGAGGAAATAATCTCAAACTACAACTCTGCTTTGACTCAGTAATAGTCGCCCTTAGATATTCCATTTTCAAAGAGCCATCATGGAAGTGATGAATGAGACACAGTGACTCCAAAAGCAAATGTTGACAGCAGTAATAGAAAGTACAGATTTTGGTTGGCTTGTAGTACTTGCCCAGAGTTAGAAAATGAAGAAAAGTCTGGGGTCAGATTTGAACCTACGACCTCTGGTCTTGAGGCCCAGCTCTCTGTCCACTGAGCCACTCAGCTGCGCTCCAACTTCCTTTTCCTGAACTACTCAAGGGTTTTCAACTTTCCCAGCGTTGGTTGGTTTCGTTGTTTGGTAGCTAGGAGCCTGACTACATGGCTTCAAGGCTAAATGGCCACAGGTGCCCAGGCTATTTGGCTTGCTGGAGGCTTCATTCATTAGGACACTCAAAAAGCCTGCTGATCTGAACCATGGACTTCAGGAGAAGCCTGAGCTTCACAAAGCTTCCTTTGACAAAGGGCACTCCATCAACAAGTGCCTTCTTCTTCTGGGACAAGCACAATGGAGAAGCTGGGGAAATGGCTAATCGGTGCCAGTCCCAGCTGATTCAACCCTTTCTGCTGAGCCTCTCTTCCTTCCCTCCGTGGCCACAAAAAGCTCAGCTGAAAACAAGCCATAACCCTTCATGAGGAAGCTCTTCAGTGGGTTGATTTCCAAAGGTGCTGCCTGAGGATAGAAGGAAGGACTTCCCCAAAAGGTCCCCAGGGAGGTACCTGAACTAAAGAAAGAGTCCATGCTGTATCCACACCTGCTCTTACCCAGCTCTCTTTGTGGTCCCAGGATGGCTCCGATCTGAATAGAGCTCAACAGGTGGAACTGCATAAGGAGGATACCAGCAGAGACCAGCTTGACAATAGGAAAGAATTTCCTTGGGGAGCAAAATTGGAACTGCCACCTATGGTCATAGAGCCAGACAGGTAGTGGAGAGATTTCTATCATTTCCATTGCCTGAGAGGGATGTCCAATAATAATTCCTTTCTTGGCTTCTATTTTTAATATTAAAGGGATTTCTCAACCCCAGGATGAATATTTTTTTCTTTTAGATGTTAATTATATTGTTTTAAAATGTTAATTCTATTCATCGATGCCAGTCAAGTTATTTCTTTTTTTTAAACCCTTATATATATACTGTATATTATATATATGTATATGTATATGTATATATCTGTATCTGTATATGTATATGTATATATATGTATATATATATATATATATATATATATATACTGTGTATTGGCTCCAAGGCAGAAGAGTGGTAAGGGCTAGGCAATGGGGGTCAAGTGACTTGCCCAGGTTCACACAGCTGGGAAGTGGCTGAAGCCGGATTCGAACCTAGGACCTCCCACCTCTAGGCTTGGCTCTCAATCCACTGAGCTACCCAGCCGCCCAATCCACTGAGCTACCCAGTCGCCCACCCACCCCCTTAGGATTCTTTACAATATCTAATGATAAATGGTTCTCACGATCAATTTAAGTGTTCATTGAGGAACTTTGTATGGAAATTGAAGTTATGGATCACAAACAAGAGGAAATAATCTCAAACTACAACTCTGCTGTGACTCAGTAATAGTCGCCTTTAGATATTCCATTTTCAAAGAGCCATCATGGAAGTGATGAATGAGACACAGTGACTCCAAAAGCAAATGTTGACAGCAGTAATAGAAAGTACAGATTTTGGTTGGCTTGTAGTACTTGCCCAGAGTTAGAAAATGAAGAAAAGTCTGGGGTCAGATTTGAACCTACGACCTCTGGTCTTGAGGCCCAGCTCTCTGTCCACTGAGCCACTCAGCTGCGCTCCAACTTCCTTTTCCTGAACTACTCAAGGGTTTTCAACTTTCCCAGGGTTGGTTGGTTTCGTTGTTTGGTAGCTAGGAGCCTGACTACATGGCTTCAAGGCTAAATGGCCACAGGTGCCCAGGCTATTTGGCTTGCTGGAGGCTTCATTCATTAGGACACTCAAAAAGCCTGCTGATCTGAACCATGGACTTCAGGAGAAGCCTGAGCTTCACAAAGCTTCCTTTGACAAAGGGCACTCCATCAACAAGTGCCTTCTTCTTCTGGGACAAGCACAATGGAGAAGCTGGGGAAATGGCTAATCGGTGCCAGTCCCAGCTGATTCAACCCTTTCTGCTGAGCCTCTCTTCCTTCCCTCCGTGGCCACAAAAAGCTGAAAACAAGCCATAACCCTTCATGAGGAAGCTCTTCAGTGGGTTGATTTCCAAAGGTGCTGCCTGAGGATAGAAGGAAGGACTTCCCCAAAAGGTCCCCAGGGAGGTACCTGAACTAAAGAAAGAGTCCATGCTGTATCCACACCTGCTCTTACCCAGCTCTCTTTGTGGTCCCAGGATGGCTCCGATCTGAATAGAGCTCAACAGGTGGAACTGCATAAGGAGGATACCAGCAGAGACCAGCTTGACAATAGGAAAGAATTTCCTTGGGGAGCAAAATTGGAACTGCCACCTATGGTCATAGAGCCAGACAGGTAGTGGAGAGATTTCTATCATTTCCATTGCCTGAGAGGGAAGTCCAATAATAATTCCTTTCTTGGCTTCTATTTTTAATATTAAAGGGATTTCTCAACCCCAGGATGAATATTTTTTTCTTTTAGATGTTAATTATATTGTTTTAAAATGTTAATTCTATTCATCGATGCCAGTCAAGTTATTTCTTTTTTTTAAACCCTTATATATATACTGTATATTATATATATGTATATGTATATGTATATATCTGTATCTGTATATGTATATGTATATATATGTATATATATATATATATACTGTGTATAGGCTCCAAGGCAGAAGAGTGGTAAGGGCTAGGCAATGGGGGTCAAGTGACTTGCCCAGGTTCACACAGCTGGGAAGTGGCTGAAGCCGGATTCGAACCTAGGACCTCCCACCTCTAGGCTTGGCTCTCAATCCACTGAGCTACCCAGCCGCCCAATCCACTGAGCTACCCAGCCGCCCACCCACCCCCTTAGGATTCTTTACAATATCTAATGATAAATGGTTCTCACGATCAATTTAAGTGTTCATTGAGGAACTTTGTATGGAAATTGAAGTTATGGATCACAAACAAGAGGAAATAATCTCAAACTACAACTCTGCTGTGACTCAGTAATAGTCGCCTTTAGATATTCCATTTTCAAAGAGCCATCATGGAAGTGATGAATGAGACACAGTGACTCCAAAAGCAAATGTTGACAGCAGTAATAGAAAGTACAGATTTTGGTTGGCTTGTAGTACTTGCCCAGAGTTAGAAAATGAAGAAAAGTCTGGGGTCAGATTTGAACCTACGACCTCTGGTCTTGAGGCCCAGCTCTCTGTCCACTGAGCCACTCAGCTGCGCTCCAACTTCCTTTTCCTGAACTACTCAAGGGTTTTCAACTTTCCCAGGGTTGGTTGGTTTCGTTGTTTGGTAGCTAGGAGCCTGACTACATGGCTTCAAGGCTAAATGGCCACAGGTGCCCAGGCTATTTGGCTTGCTGGAGGCTTCATTCATTAGGACACTCAAAAAGCCTGCTGATCTGAACCATGGACTTCAGGAGAAGCCTGAGCTTCACAAAGCTTCCTTTGACAAAGGGCACTCCATCAACAAGTGCCTTCTTCTTCTGGGACAAGCACAATGGAGAAGCTGGGGAAATGGCTAATCGGTGCCAGTCCCAGCTGATTCAACCCTTTCTGCTGAGCCTCTCTTCCTTCCCTCCGTGGCCACAAAAAGCTCAGCTGAAAACAAGCCATAACCCTTCATGAGGAAGCTCTTCAGTGGGTTGATTTCCAAAGGTGCTGCCTGAGGATAGAAGGAAGGACTTCCCCAAAAGGTCCCCAGGGAGGTACCTGAACTAAAGAAAGAGTCCATGCTGTATCCACACCTGCTCTTACCCAGCTCTCTTTGTGGTCCCAGGATGGCTCCGATCTGAATAGAGCTCAACAGGTGGAACTGCATAAGGAGGATACCAGCAGAGACCAGCTTGACAATAGGAAAGAATTTCCTTGGGGAGCAAAATTGGAACTGCCACCTATGGTCATAGAGCCAGACAGGTAGTGGAGAGATTTCTATCATTTCCATTGCCTGAGAGGGATGTCCAATAATAATTCCTTTCTTGGCTTCTATTTTTAATATTAAAGGGATTTCTCAACCCCAGGATGAATATTTTTTTCTTTTAGATGTTAATTATATTGTTTTAAAATGTTAATTCTATTCATCGATGCCAGTCAAGTTATTTCTTTTTTTTAAACCCTTATATATATACTGTATATTATATATATGTATATGTATATGTATATATCTGTATCTGTATATGTATATATATGTATATATATATATATATATACTGTGTATTGGCTCCAAGGCAGAAGAGTGGTAAGGGCTAGGCAATGGGGGTCAAGTGACTTGCCCAGGTTCACACAGCTGGGAAGTGGCTGAAGCCGGATTCGAACCTAGGACCTCCCACCTCTAGGCTTGGCTCTCAATCCACTGAGCTACCCAGCCGCCCAATCCACTGAGCTACCCAGCCGCCCACCCACCCCCTTAGGATTCTTTACAATATCTAATGATAAATGGTTCTCACGATCAATTTAAGTGTTCATTGAGGAACTTTGTATGGAAATTGAAGTTATGGATCACGAACAAGAGGAAATAATCTCAAACTACAACTCTGCTGTGACTCAGTAATAGTCGCCTTTAGATATTCCATTTTCAAAGAGCCATCATGGAAGTGATGAATGAGACACAGTGACTCCAAAAGCAAATGTTGACAGCAGTAATAGAAAGTACAGATTTTGGTTGGCTTGTAGTACTTGCCCAGAGTTAGAAAATGAAGAAAAGTCTGGGGTCAGATTTGAACCTACGACCTCTGGTCTTGAGGCCCAGCTCTCTGTCCACTGAGCCACTCAGCTGCGCTCCAACTTCCTTTTCCTGAACTACTCAAGGGTTTTCAACTTTCCCAGCGTTGGTTGGTTTCGTTGTTTGGTAGCTAGGAGCCTGACTACATGGCTTCAAGGCTAAATGGCCACAGGTGCCCAGGCTATTTGGCTTGCTGGAGGCTTCATTCATTAGGACACTCAAAAAGCCTGCTGATCTGAACCATGGACTTCAGGAGAAGCCTGAGCTTCACAAAGCTTCCTTTGACAAAGGGCACTCCATCAACAAGTGCCTTCTTCTTCTGGGACAAGCACAATGGAGAAGCTGGGGAAATGGCTAATCGGTGCCAGTCCCAGCTGATTCAACCCTTTCTGCTGAGCCTCTCTTCCTTCCCTCCGTGGCCACAAAAAGCTCAGCTGAAAACAAGCCATAACCCTTCATGAGGAAGCTCTTCAGTGGGTTGATTTCCAAAGGTGCTGCCTGAGGATAGAAGGAAGGACTTCCCCAAAAGGTCCCCAGGGAGGTACCTGAACTAAAGAAAGAGTCCATGCTGTATCCACACCTGCTCTTACCCAGCTCTCTTTGTGGTCCCAGGATGGCTCCGATCTGAATAGAGCTCAACAGGTGGAACTGCATAAGGAGGATACCAGCAGAGACCAGCTTGACAATAGGAAAGAATTTCCTTGGGGAGCAAAATTGGAACTGCCACCTATGGTCATAGAGCCAGACAGGTAGTGGAGAGATTTCTATCATTTCCATTGCCTGAGAGGGATGTCCAATAATAATTCCTTTCTTGGCTTCTATTTTTAATATTAAAGGGATTTCTCAACCCCAGGATGAATATTTTTTTCTTTTAGATGTTAATTATATTGTTTTAAAATGTTAATTCTATTCATCGATGCCAGTCAAGTTATTTCTTTTTTTTAAACCCTTATATATATACTGTATATTATATATATGTATATGTATATGTATATATCTGTATCTGTATATGTATATATATGTATATATATATATATATATATACTGTGTATTGGCTCCAAGGCAGAAGAGTGGTAAGGGCTAGGCAATGGGGGTCAAGTGACTTGCCCAGGTTCACACAGCTGGTAAGTGGCTGAAGCCGGATTCGAACCTAGGACCTCCCACCTCTAGGCTTGGCTCTCAATCCACTGAGCTACCCAGCCGCCCAATCCACTGAGCTACCCAGCCGCCCACCCACCCCCTTAGGATTCTTTACAATATCTAATGATAAATGGTTCTCACGATCAATTTAAGTGTTCATTGAGGAACTTTGTATGGAAATTGAAGTTATGGATCACGAACAAGAGGAAATAATCTCAAACTACAACTCTGCTGTGACTCAGTAATAGTCGCCTTTAGATATTCCATTTTCAAAGAGCCATCATGGAAGTGATGAATGAGACACAGTGACTCCAAAAGCAAATGTTGACAGCAGTAATAGAAAGTACAGATTTTGGTTGGCTTGTAGTACTTGCCCAGAGTTAGAAAATGAAGAAAAGTCTGGGGTCAGATTTGAACCTACGACCTCTGGTCTTGAGGCCCAGCTCTCTGTCCACTGAGCCACTCAGCTGCGCTCCAACTTCCTTTTCCTGAACTACTCAAGGGTTTTCAACTTTCCCAGGGTTGGTTGGTTTCGTTGTTTGGTAGCTAGGAGCCTGACTACATGGCTTCAAGGCTAAATGGCCACAGGTGCCCAGGCTATTTGGCTTGCTGGAGGCTTCATTCATTAGGACACTCAAAAAGCCTGCTGATCTGAACCATGGACTTCAGGAGAAGCCTGAGCTTCACAAAGCTTCCTTTGACAAAGGGCACTCCATCAACAAGTGCCTTCTTCTTCTGGGACAAGCACAATGGAGAAGCTGGGGAAATGGCTAATCGGTGCCAGTCCCAGCTGATTCAACCCTTTCTGCTGAGCCTCTCTTCCTTCCCTCCGTGGCCACAAAAAGCTCAGCTGAAAACAAGCCATAACCCTTCATGAGGAAGCTCTTCAGTGGGTTGATTTCCAAAGGTGCTGCCTGAGGATAGAAGGAAGGACTTCCCCAAAAGGTCCCCAGGGAGGTACCTGAACTAAAGAAAGAGTCCATGCTGTATCCACACCTGCTCTTACCCAGCTCTCTTTGTGGTCCCAGGATGGCTCCGATCTGAATAGAGCTCAACAGGTGGAACTGCATAAGGAGGATACCAGCAGAGACCAGCTTGACAATAGGAAAGAATTTCCTTGGGGAGCAAAATTGGAACTGCCACCTATGGTCATAGAGCCAGACAGGTAGTGGAGAGATTTCTATCATTTCCATTGCCTGAGAGGGATGTCCAATAATAATTCCTTTCTTGGCTTCTATTTTTAATATTAAAGGGATTTCTCAACCCCAGGATGAATATTTTTTTCTTTTAGATGTTAATTATATTGTTTTAAAATGTTAATTCTATTCATCGATGCCAGTCAAGTTATTTCTTTTTTTTAAACCCTTATATATATACTGTATATTATATATATGTATATGTATATGTATATATATGTATATGTATATGTATATATATGTATATATATACTGTGTATTGGCTCCAAGGCAGAAGAGTGGTAAGGGCTAGGCAATGGGGGTCAAGTGACTTGCCCAGGTTCACACAGCTGGGAAGTGGCTGAAGCCGGATTCGAACCTAGGACCTCCCACCTCTAGGCTTGGCTCTCAATCCACTGAGCTACCCAGCCGCCCAATCCACTGAGCTACCCAGCCGCCCACCCACCCCCTTAGGATTCTTTACAATATCTAATGATAAATGGTTCTCACGATCAATTTAAGTGTTCATTGAGGAACTTTGTATGGAAATTGAAGTTATGGATCACGAACAAGAGGAAATAATCTCAAACTACAACTCTGCTGTGACTCAGTAATAGTCGCCTTTAGATATTCCATTTTCAAAGAGCCATCATGGAAGTGATGAATGAGACACAGTGACTCCAAAAGCAAATGTTGACAGCAGTAATAGAAAGTACAGATTTTGGTTGGCTTGTAGTACTTGCCCAGAGTTAGAAAATGAAGAAAAGTCTGGGGTCAGATTTGAACCTACGACCTCTGGTCTTGAGGCCCAGCTCTCTGTCCACTGAGCCACTCAGCTGCGCTCCAACTTCCTTTTCCTGAACTACTCAAGGGTTTTCAACTTTCCCAGGGTTGGTTGGTTTCGTTGTTTGGTAGCTAGGAGCCTGACTACATGGCTTCAAGGCTAAATGGCCACAGGTGCCCAGGCTATTTGGCTTGCTGGAGGCTTCATTCATTAGGACACTCAAAAAGCCTGCTGATCTGAACCATGGACTTCAGGAGAAGCCTGAGCTTCACAAAGCTTCCTTTGACAAAGGGCACTCCATCAACAAGTGCCTTCTTCTTCTGGGACAAGCACAATGGAGAAGCTGGGGAAATGGCTAATCGGTGCCAGTCCCAGCTGATTCAACCCTTTCTGCTGAGCCTCTCTTCCTTCCCTCCGTGGCCACAAAAAGCTCAGCTGAAAACAAGCCATAACCCTTCATGAGGAAGCTCTTCAGTGGGTTGATTTCCAAAGGTGCTGCCTGAGGATAGAAGGAAGGACTTCCCCAAAAGGTCCCCAGGGAGGTACCTGAACTAAAGAAAGAGTCCATGCTGTATCCACACCTGCTCTTACCCAGCTCTCTTTGTGGTCCCAGGATGGCTCCGATCTGAATAGAGCTCAACAGGTGGAACTGCATAAGGAGGATACCAGCAGAGACCAGCTTGACAATAGGAAAGAATTTCCTTGGGGAGCAAAATTGGAACTGCCACCTATGGTCATAGAGCCAGACAGGTAGTGGAGAGATTTCTATCATTTCCATTGCCTGAGAGGGATGTCCAATAATAATTCCTTTCTTGGCTTCTATTTTTAATATTAAAGGGATTTCTCAACCCCAGGATGAATATTTTTTTCTTTTAGATGTTAATTATATTGTTTTAAAATGTTAATTCTATTCATCGATGCCAGTCAAGTTATTTCTTTTTTTTAAACCCTTATATATATACTGTATATTATATATATGTATATGTATATGTATATATCTGTATCTGTATATGTATATATATGTATATATATATATATATATATATACTGTGTATTGGCTCCAAGGCAGAAGAGTGGTAAGGGCTAGGCAATGGGGGTCAAGTGACTTGCCCAGGTTCACACAGCTGGGAAGTGGCTGAAGCCGGATTCGAACCTAGGACCTCCCACCTCTAGGCTTGGCTCTCAATCCACTGAGCTACCCAGCCGCCCAATCCACTGAGCTACCCAGCCGCCCACCCACCCCCTTAGGATTCTTTACAATATCTAATGATAAATGGTTCTCACGATCAATTTAAGTGTTCATTGAGGAACTTTGTATTGAAATTGAAGTTATGGATCACGAACAAGAGGAAATAATCTCAAACTACAACTCTGCTGTGACTCAGTAATAGTCGCCTTTAGATATTCCATTTTCAAAGAGCCATCATGGAAGTGATGAATGAGACACAGTGACTCCAAAAGCAAATGTTGACAGCAGTAATAGAAAGTACAGATTTTGGTTGGCTTGTAGTACTTGCCCAGAGTTAGAAAATGAAGAAAAGTCTGGGGTCAGATTTGAACCTACGACCTCTGGTCTTGAGGCCCAGCTCTCTGTCCACTGAGCCACTCAGCTGCGCTCCAACTTCCTTTTCCTGAACTACTCAAGGGTTTTCAACTTTCCCAGCGTTGGTTGGTTTCGTTGTTTGGTAGCTAGGAGCCTGACTACATGGCTTCAAGGCTAAATGGCCACAGGTGCCCAGGCTATTTGGCTTGCTGGAGGCTTCATTCATTAGGACACTCAAAAAGCCTGCTGATCTGAACCATGGACTTCAGGAGAAGCCTGAGCTTCACAAAGCTTCCTTTGACAAAGGGCACTCCATCAACAAGTGCCTTCTTCTTCTGGGACAAGCACAATGGAGAAGCTGGGGAAATGGCTAATCGGTGCCAGTCCCAGCTGATTCAACCCTTTCTGCTGAGCCTCTCTTCCTTCCCTCCGTGGCCACAAAAAGCTCAGCTGAAAACAAGCCATAACCCTTCATGAGGAAGCTCTTCAGTGGGTTGATTTCCAAAGGTGCTGCCTGAGGATAGAAGGAAGGACTTCCCCAAAAGGTCCCCAGGGAGGTACCTGAACTAAAGAAAGAGTCCATGCTGTATCCACACCTGCTCTTACCCAGCTCTCTTTGTGGTCCCAGGATGGCTCCGATCTGAATAGAGCTCAACAGGTGGAACTGCATAAGGAGGATACCAGCAGAGACCAGCTTGACAATAGGAAAGAATTTCCTTGGGGAGCAAAATTGGAACTGCCACCTATGGTCATAGAGCCAGACAGGTAGTGGAGAGATTTCTATCATTTCCATTGCCTGAGAGGGATGTCCAATAATAATTCCTTTCTTGGCTTCTATTTTTAATATTAAAGGGATTTCTCAACCCCAGGATGAATATTTTTTTCTTTTAGATGTTAATTATATTGTTTTAAAATGTTAATTCTATTCATCGATGCCAGTCAAGTTATTTCTTTTTTTTAAACCCTTATATATATACTGTATATTATATATATGTATATGTATATGTATATATCTGTATCTGTATCTGTATATGTATATATATGTATATATATATATATATATATATATATACTGTGTATTGGCTCCAAGGCAGAAGAGTGGTAAGGGCTAGGCAATGGGGGTCAAGTGACTTGCCCAGGTTCACACAGCTGGGAAGTGGCTGAAGCCGGATTCGAACCTAGGACCTCCCACCTCTAGGCTTGGCTCTCAATCCACTGAGCTACCCAGCCGCCCAATCCACTGAGCTACCCAGCCGCCCACCCACCCCCTTAGGATTCTTTACAATATCTAATGATAAATGGTTCTCACGATCAATTTAAGTGTTCATTGAGGAACTTTGTATGGAAATTGAAGTTATGGATCACGAACAAGAGGAAATAATCTCAAACTACAACTCTGCTGTGACTCAGTAATAGTCGCCTTTAGATATTCCATTTTCAAAGAGCCATCATGGAAGTGATGAATGAGACACAGTGACTCCAAAAGCAAATGTTGACAGCAGTAATAGAAAGTACAGATTTTGGTTGGCTTGTAGTACTTGCCCAGAGTTAGAAAATGAAGAAAAGTCTGGGGTCAGATTTGAACCTACGACCTCTGGTCTTGAGGCCCAGCTCTCTGTCCACTGAGCCACTCAGCTGCGCTCCAACTTCCTTTTCCTGAACTACTCAAGGGTTTTCAACTTTCCCAGGGTTGGTTGGTTTCGTTGTTTGGTAGCTAGGAGCCTGACTACATGGCTTCAAGGCTAAATGGCCACAGGTGCCCAGGCTATTTGGCTTGCTGGAGGCTTCATTCATTAGGACACTCAAAAAGCCTGCTGATCTGAACCATGGACTTCAGGAGAAGCCTGAGCTTCACAAAGCTTCCTTTGACAAAGGGCACTCCATCAACAAGTGCCTTCTTCTTCTGGGACAAGCACAATGGAGAAGCTGGGGAAATGGCTAATCGGTGCCAGTCCCAGCTGATTCAACCCTTTCTGCTGAGCCTCTCTTCCTTCCCTCCGTGGCCACAAAAAGCTCAGCTGAAAACAAGCCATAACCCTTCATGAGGAAGCTCTTCAGTGGGTTGATTTCCAAAGGTGCTGCCTGAGGATAGAAGGAAGGACTTCCCCAAAAGGTCCCCAGGGAGGTACCTGAACTAAAGAAAGAGTCCATGCTGTATCCACACCTGCTCTTACCCAGCTCTCTTTGTGGTCCCAGGATGGCTCCGATCTGAATAGAGCTCAACAGGTGGAACTGCATAAGGAGGATACCAGCAGAGACCAGCTTGACAATAGGAAAGAATTTCCTTGGGGAGCAAAATTGGAACTGCCACCTATGGTCATAGAGCCAGACAGGTAGTGGAGAGATTTCTATCATTTCCATTGCCTGAGAGGGATGTCCAATAATAATTCCTTTCTTGGCTTCTATTTTTAATATTAAAGGGATTTCTCAACCCCAGGATGAATATTTTTTTCTTTTAGATGTTAATTATATTGTTTTAAAATGTTAATTCTATTCATCGATGCCAGTCAAGTTATTTCTTTTTTTTAAACCCTTATATATATACTGTATATTATATATATGTATATGTATATGTATATGTATATATATGTATATGTATATGTATATATATGTATATATATACTGTGTATTGGCTCCAAGGCAGAAGAGTGGTAAGGGCTAGGCAATGGGGGTCAAGTGACTTGCCCAGGTTCACACAGCTGGGAAGTGGCTGAAGCCGGATTCGAACCTAGGACCTCCCACCTCTAGGCTTGGCTCTCAATCCACTGAGCTACCCAGCCGCCCACCCACCCCCTTAGGATTCTTTACAATATCTAATGATAAATGGTTCTCACGATCAATTTAAGTGTTCATTGAGGAACTTTGTATGGAAATTGAAGTTATGGATCACGAACAAGAGGAAATAATCTCAAACTACAACTCTGCTGTGACTCAGTAATAGTCGCCTTTAGATATTCCATTTTCAAAGAGCCATCATGGAAGTGATGAATGAGACACAGTGACTCCAAAAGCAAATGTTGACAGCAGTAATAGAAAGTACAGATTTTGGTTGGCTTGTAGTACTTGCCCAGAGTTAGAAAATGAAGAAAAGTCTGGGGTCAGATTTGAACCTACGACCTCTGGTCTTGAGGCCCAGCTCTCTGTCCACTGAGCCACTCAGCTGCGCTCCAACTTCCTTTTCCTGAACTACTCAAGGGTTTTCAACTTTCCCAGGGTTGGTTGGTTTCGTTGTTTGGTAGCTAGGAGCCTGACTACATGGCTTCAAGGCTAAATGGCCACAGGTGCCCAGGCTATTTGGCTTGCTGGAGGCTTCATTCATTAGGACACTCAAAAAGCCTGCTGATCTGAACCATGGACTTCAGGAGAAGCCTGAGCTTCACAAAGCTTCCTTTGACAAAGGGCACTCCATCAACAAGTGCCTTCTTCTTCTGGGACAAGCACAATGGAGAAGCTGGGGAAATGGCTAATCGGTGCCAGTCCCAGCTGATTCAACCCTTTGTGCTGAGCCTCTCTTCCTTCCCTCCGTGGCCACAAAAAGCTCAGCTGAAAACAAGCCATAACCCTTCATGAGGAAGCTCTTCAGTGGGTTGATTTCCAAAGGTGCTGCCTGAGGATAGAAGGAAGGACTTCCCCAAAAGGTCCCCAGGGAGGTACCTGAACTAAAGAAAGAGTCCATGCTGTATCCACACCTGCTCTTACCCAGCTCTCTTTGTGGTCCCAGGATGGCTCCGATCTGAATAGAGCTCAACAGGTGGAACTGCATAAGGAGGATACCAGCAGAGACCAGCTTGACAATAGGAAAGAATTTCCTTGGGGAGCAAAATTGGAACTGCCACCTATGGTCATAGAGCCAGACAGGTAGTGGAGAGATTTCTATCATTTCCATTGCCTGAGAGGGATGTCCAATAATAATTCCTTTCTTGGCTTCTATTTTTAATATTAAAGGGATTTCTCAACCCCAGGATGAATATTTTTTTCTTTTAGATGTTAATTATATTGTTTTAAAATGTTAATTCTATTCATCGATGCCAGTCAAGTTATTTCTTTTTTTTAAACCCTTATATATATACTGTATATTATATATATGTATATGTATATGTATATATCTGTATCTGTATATGTATATGTATATACATGTATATATATATATATACTGTGTATTGGCTCCAAGGCAGAAGAGTGGTAAGGGCTAGGCAATGGGGGTCAAGTGACTTGCCCAGGTTCACACAGCTGGGAAGTGGCTGAAGCCGGATTCGAACCTAGGACCTCCCACCTCTAGGCTTGGCTCTCAATCCACTGAGCTACCCAGCCGCCCAATCCACTGAGCTACCCAGCCGCCCACCCACCCCCTTAGGATTCTTTACAATATCTAATGATAAATGGTTCTCACGATCAATTTAAGTGTTCATTGAGGAACTTTGTATGGAAATTGAAGTTATGGATCACGAACAAGAGGAAATAATCTCAAACTACAACTCTGCTGTGACTCAGTAATAGTCGCCTTTAGATATTCCATTTTCAAAGAGCCATCATGGAAGTGATGAATGAGACACAGTGACTCCAAAAGCAAATGTTGACAGCAGTAATAGAAAGTACAGATTTTGGTTGGCTTGTAGTACTTGCCCAGAGTTAGAAAATGAAGAAAAGTCTGGGGTCAGATTTGAACCTACGACCTCTGGTCTTGAGGCCCAGCTCTCTGTCCACTGAGCCACTCAGCTGCGCTCCAACTTCCTTTTCCTGAACTACTCAAGGGTTTTCAACTTTCCCAGGGTTGGTTGGTTTCGTTGTTTGGTAGCTAGGAGCCTGACTACATGGCTTCAAGGCTAAATGGCCACAGGTGCCCAGGCTATTTGGCTTGCTGGAGGCTTCATTCATTAGGACACTCAAAAAGCCTGCTGATCTGAACCATGGACTTCAGGAGAAGCCTGAGCTTCACAAAGCTTCCTTTGACAAAGGGCACTCCATCAACAAGTGCCTTCTTCTTCTGGGACAAGCACAATGGAGAAGCTGGGGAAATGGCTAATCGGTGCCAGTCCCAGCTGATTCAACCCTTTGTGCTGAGCCTCTCTTCCTTCCCTCCGTGGCCACAAAAAGCTCAGCTGAAAACAAGCCATAACCCTTCATGAGGAAGCTCTTCAGTGGGTTGATTTCCAAAGGTGCTGCCTGAGGATAGAAGGAAGGACTTCCCCAAAAGGTCCCCAGGGAGGTACCTGAACTAAAGAAAGAGTCCATGCTGTATCCACACCTGCTCTTACCCAGCTCTCTTTGTGGTCCCAGGATGGCTCCGATCTGAATAGAGCTCAACAGGTGGAACTGCATAAGGAGGATACCAGCAGAGACCAGCTTGACAATAGGAAAGAATTTCCTTGGGGAGCAAAATTGGAACTGCCACCTATGGTCATAGAGCCAGACAGGTAGTGGAGAGATTTCTATCATTTCCATTGCCTGAGAGGGATGTCCAATAATAATTCCTTTCTTGGCTTCTATTTTTAATATTAAAGGGATTTCTCAACCCCAGGATGAATATTTTTTTCTTTTAGATGTTAATTATATTGTTTTAAAATGTTAATTCTATTCATCGATGCCAGTCAAGTTATTTCTTTTTTTTAAACCCTTATATATATACTGTATATTATATATATGTATATGTATATGTATATATCTGTATCTGTATATGTATATATGTATATATATATATATATATATATACTGTGTATTGGCTCCAAGGCAGAAGAGTGGTAAGGGCTAGGCAATGGGGGTCAAGTGACTTGCCCAGGTTCACACAGCTGGGAAGTGGCTGAAGCCGGATTCGAACCTAGGACCTCCCACCTCTAGGCTTGGCTCTCAATCCACTGAGCTACCCAGCCGCCCAATCCACTGAGCTACCCAGCCGCCCACCCACCCCCTTAGGATTCTTTAC